>NC_141689.1:625263863-625633863 GCF_964263255.1 Lissotriton vulgaris
TTACAGCACACCACCACGCAAGCAGCAGCGTTCAATCAGGCTGCGTGTACTCCCTCTGGCCATACGCGTTTCGAGCTCCCTTGAGCCCTTGATCACTGGCGGCATGAAGCGGGAAACAGGTGAGTAAGAACAAGCATTTTTTATTTTCAATGTGAAGCCCCGCCCATGTGGATGCGGCAAGGCATGCTGGTTAAGGTAGTTCCAAATTGCAGCCCATGACTTTTACGTTCTTTCACCAAGTGGATCCTGTTCCCACTTCAAATCAATGTCTTTCCTGTAAGGTAGGAGCGCTCTGCCAGTCCTTTTAAGCGCTACTGTGTCTCCAAGCGGATGAGGCCCCTGTGTCCTGCGTGCACTCTTCTTGCCGAGTACACACGGGTCCGCATTTCAGCGTCGAGGCCTTCTCGCGGCTGGGCCAGCCGCATAAACACAAAAATCCAAGGTTGCCCCTGAGAGAAGGCACTTCACACAGGGTTACAGCACACCACCACGCAAGCAGCAGCGTTCAATCAGGCTGCGTGTACTCCCTCTGGCCATACGCGTTTCGAGCTCCCTTGAGCCCTTGATCACTGGCGGCATGAAGCGGGAAACAGGTGAGTAAGAACAAGCATTTTTTATTTTCAATGTGAAGCCCCACCCATGTGGATGCGGCAAGGCATGCTGGTTAAGGTAGTTCCAAATTGCAGCCCATGACTTTTACGTTCTTTCACCAAGTGGATCCTGTTCCCACTTCAAATCAATGTCTTTCCTGTAAGGTAGGAGCGCTCTGCCAGTCCTTTTAAGCGCTACTGTGTCTCCAAGCGGATGAGGCCCCTGTGTCCTGCGTGCACTCTTCTTGCCGAGTACACACGGGTCCGCATTTCAGCGTCGAGGCCTTCTCGCGGCTGGGCCAGCCGCATAAACACAAAAATCCAAGGTTGCCCCTGAGAGAAGGCACTTCACACAGGGTTACAGCACACCACCACGCAAGCAGCAGCGTTCAATCAGGCTGCGTGTACTCCCTCTGGCCATACGCGTTTCGAGCTCCCTTGAGCCCTTGATCACTGGCGGCATGAAGCGGGAAACAGGTGAGTAAGAACAAGCATTTTTTATTTTCAATGTGAAGCCCCGCCCATGTGGATGCGGCAAGGCATGCTGGTTAAGGTAGTTCCAAATTGCAGCCCATGACTTTTACGTTCTTTCACCAAGTGGATCCTGTTCCCACTTCAAATCAATGTCTTTCCTGTAAGGTAGGAGCGCTCTGCCAGTCCTTTTAAGCGCTACTGTGTCTCCAAGCGGATGAGGCCCCTGTGTCCTGCGTGCACTCTTCTTGCCGAGTACACACGGGTCCGCATTTCAGCGTCGAGGCCTTCTCGCGGCTGGGCCAGCCGCATAAACACAAAAATCCAAGGTTGCCCCTGAGAGAAGGCACTTCACACAGGGTTACAGCACACCACCACGCAAGCAGCAGCGTTCAATCAGGCTGCGTGTACTCCCTCTGGCCATACGCGTTTCGAGCTCCCTTGAGCCCTTGATCACTGGCGGCATGAAGCGGGAAACAGGTGAGTAAGAACAAGCATTTTTTATTTTCAATGTGAAGCCCCGCCCATGTGGATGCGGCAAGGCATGCTGGTTAAGGTAGTTCCAAATTGCAGCCCATGACTTTTACGTTCTTTCACCAAGTGGATCCTGTTCCCACTTCAAATCAATGTCTTTCCTGTAAGGTAGGAGCGCTCTGCCAGTCCTTTTAAGCGCTACTGTGTCTCCAAGCGGATGAGGCCCCTGTGTCCTGCGTGCACTCTTCTTGCCGAGTACACACGGGTCCGCATTTCAGCGTCGAGGCCTTCTCGCGGCTGGGCCAGCCGCATAAACACAAAAATCCAAGGTTGCCCCTGAGAGAAGGCACTTCACACAGGGTTACAGCACACCACCACGCAAGCAGCAGCGTTCAATCAGGCTGCGTGTACTCCCTCTGGCCATACGCGTTTCGAGCTCCCTTGAGCCCTTGATCACTGGCGGCATGAAGCGGGAAACAGGTGAGTAAGAACAAGCATTTTTTATTTTCAATGTGAAGCCCCGCCCATGTGGATGCGGCAAGGCATGCTGGTTAAGGTAGTTCCAAATTGCAGCCCATGACTTTTACGTTCTTTCACCAAGTGGATCCTGTTCCCACTTCAAATCAATGTCTTTCCTGTAAGGTAGGAGCGCTCTGCCAGTCCTTTTAAGCGCTACTGTGTCTCCAAGCGGATGAGGCCCCTGTGTCCTGCGTGCACTCTTCTTGCCGAGTACACACGGGTCCGCATTTCAGCGTCGAGGCCTTCTCGCGGCTGGGCCAGCCGCATAAACACAAAAATCCAAGGTTGCCCCTGAGAGAAGGCACTTCACACAGGGTTACAGCACACCACCACGCAAGCAGCAGCGTTCAATCAGGCTGCGTGTACTCCCTCTGGCCATACGCGTTTCGAGCTCCCTTGAGCCCTTGATCACTGGCGGCATGAAGCGGGAAACAGGTGAGTAAGAACAAGCATTTTTTATTTTCAATGTGAAGCCCCGCCCATGTGGATGCGGCAAGGCATGCTGGTTAAGGTAGTTCCAAATTGCAGCCCATGACTTTTACGTTCTTTCACCAAGTGGATCCTGTTCCCACTTCAAATCAATGTCTTTCCTGTAAGTTAGGAGCGCTCTGCCAGTCCTTTTAAGCGCTACTGTGTCTCCAAGCGGATGAGGCCCCTGTGTCCTGCGTGCACTCTTCTTGCCGAGTACACACGGGTCCGCATTTCAGCGTCGAGGCCTTCTCGCGGCTGGGCCAGCCGCATAAACACAAAAATCCAAGGTTGCCCCTGAGAGAAGGCACTTCACACAGGGTTACAGCACACCACCACGCAAGCAGCAGCGTTCAATCAGGCTGCGTGTACTCCCTCTGGCCATACGCGTTTCGAGCTCCCTTGAGCCCTTGATCACTGGCGGCATGAAGCGGGAAACAGGTGAGTAAGAACAAGCATTTTTTATTTTCAATGTGAAGCCCCGCCCATGTGGATGCGGCAAGGCATGCTGGTTAAGGTAGTTCCAAATTGCAGCCCATGACTTTTACGTTCTTTCACCAAGTGGATCCTGTTCCCACTTCAAATCAATGTCTTTCCTGTAAGGTAGGAGCGCTCTGCCAGTCCTTTTAAGCGCTACTGTGTCTCCAAGCGGATGAGGCCCCTGTGTCCTGCGTGCACTCTTCTTGCCGAGTACACACGGGTCCGCATTTCAGCGTCGAGGCCTTCTCGCGGCTGGGCCAGCCGCATAAACACAAAAATCCAAGGTTGCCCCTGAGAGAAGGCACTTCACACAGGGTTACAGCACACCACCACGCAAGCAGCAGCGTTCAATCAGGCTGCGTGTACTCCCTCTGGCCATACGCGTTTCGAGCTCCCTTGAGCCCTTGATCACTGGCGGCATGAAGCGGGAAACAGGTGAGTAAGAACAAGCATTTTTTATTTTCAATGTGAAGCCCCGCCCATGTGGATGCGGCAAGGCATGCTGGTTAAGGTAGTTCCAAATTGCAGCCCATGACTTTTACGTTCTTTCACCAAGTGGATCCTGTTCCCACTTCAAATCAATGTCTTTCCTGTAAGGTAGGAGCGCTCTGCCAGTCCTTTTAAGCGCTACTGTGTCTCCAAGCGGATGAGGCCCCTGTGTCCTGCGTGCACTCTTCTTGCCGAGTACACACGGGTCCGCATTTCAGCGTCGAGGCCTTCTCGCGGCTGGGCCAGCCGCATAAACACAAAAATCCAAGGTTGCCCCTGAGAGAAGGCACTTCACACAGGGTTACAGCACCCCACCACGCAAGCAGCAGCGTTCAATCAGGCTGCGTGTACTCCCTCTGGCCATACGCGTTTCGAGCTCCCTTGAGCCCTTGATCACTGGCGGCATGAAGCGGGAAACAGGTGAGTAAGAACAAGCATTTTTTATTTTCAATGTGAAGCCCCGCCCATGTGGATGCGGCAAGGCATGCTGGTTAAGGTAGTTCCAAATTGCAGCCCATGACTTTTACGTTCTTTCACCAAGTGGATCCTGTTCCCACTTCAAATCAATGTCTTTCCTGTAAGGTAGGAGCGCTCTGCCAGTCCTTTTAAGCGCTACTGTGTCTCCAAGCGGATGAGGCCCCTGTGTCCTGCGTGCACTCTTCTTGCCGAGTACACACGGGTCCGAAACGCGTATGGCCAGAGGGAGTACACGCAGCCTGATTGAACGCTGCTGCTTGCGTGGTGGTGTGCTGTAACCCTGTGTGAAGTGCCTTCTCTCAGGGGCAACCTTGGATTTTTGTGTTTATGCGGCTGGCCCAGCCGCGAGAAGGCCTCGACGCTGAAATGCGGACCCGTGTGTACTCGGCAAGAAGAGTGCACGCAGGACACAGGGGCCTCATCCGCTTGGAGACACAGTAGCGCTTAAAAGGACTGGCAGAGCGCTCCTACCTTACAGGAAAGACATTGATTTGAAGTGGGAACAGGATCCACTTGGTGAAAGAACGTAAAAGTCATGGGCTGCAATTTGGAACTACCTTAACCAGCATGCCTTGCCGCATCCACATGGGCGGGGCTTCACATTGAAAATAAAAAATGCTTGTTCTTACTCACCTGTTTCCCGCTTCATGCCGCCAGTGATCAAGGGCTCAAGGGAGCTCGAAACGCGTATGGCCAGAGGGAGTACACGCAGCCTGATTGAACGCTGCTGCTTGCGTGGTGGTGTGCTGTAACCCTGTGTGAAGTGCCTTCTCTCAGGGGCAACCTTGGATTTTTGTGTTTATGCGGCTGGCCCAGCCGCGAGAAGGCCTCGACGCTGAAATGCGGACCCGTGTGTACTCGGCAAGAAGAGTGCACGCAGGACACAGGGGCCTCATCCGCTTGGAGACACAGTAACGCTTAAAAGGACTGGCAGAGCGCTCCTACCTTACAGGAAATACATTGATTTGAAGTGGGAACAGGATCCACTTGGTGAAAGAACGTAAAAGTCATGGGCTGCAATTTGGAACTACCTTAACCAGCATGCCTTGCCGCATCCACATGGGCGGGGCTTCACATTGAAAATAAAAAATGCTTGTTCTTACTCACCTGTTTCCCGCTTCATGCCGCCAGTGATCAAGGGCTCAAGGGAGCTTGAAACGCGTATGGCCAGAGGGAGTACACGCAGCCTGATTGAACGCTGCTGCTTGCGTGGTGGTGTGCTGTAACCCTGTGTGAAGTGCCTTCTCTCAGGGGCAACCTTGGATTTTTATATATATATATATATATATATGAGGCATACAACGTCCAAACTGCATTCCTGCACAGACGAGACGAACCCTTGAATGGTGCAAAATTTTCTTTATTGAAGCCCAAACACCAAGTCGACCATAATGTGTTTCAGCCCGCGAAGGGCCTTGATCACATGGCAAACGCTAAGAAGGTAAGGTGACCTTTTTAAAGTGCAAGCGTGCTGATTGCGAAACATAGACATGGAGGACAGACTTTTGTCTCTCTAATTGCGGGCAGGAAAGACATCCACATTAAAACTGCAGCAATGAGCGTAATTATACATGTGAAATACAATAATTTGGTGAAGTTAAAAAATACATGATTATAAAACAGTGCAAAATGTCAGAACATGTAAAAAGCAATTATTGCTTAAATTCATAACCTCTAAAATAGTATTTTAAAAAAGTATTTAAAAAATCCTATACACATGTTCAGTCCAATTCCAACTGTAAAATAATTGATCATACAAAGAAAACTTCACTAGAACATTTGGAAGAAACCGGGGACCAATTTCTAAATAAAAAAGGAACCCATTCTTGTCTTTCTACCAAAACACATTTGTAATGTCCTACACGTCCATAATGCTGCAATTAGTGGGATAATATATATATATATCAGGTGGATTGTTGCGAAAAATTTTGAATTTCCAACTCCGGATTGAAGCGTCCTTGTTATAAAATTAATACAGGGCTTGGATCCGGCCTCTCTGTTTTGCACCCGCTGTTGTGGGCGCCGACGATCAGGGTCACATTGTGGAATATATATATGTGGGTGAGCTAGCAGCCAGGGTTCGTCAAGACAGATGTCCGGAAGGCGCGATCCAAGGAGAAACGATCAGAGAATCGAATTGCATTATGGGCAATGGAGTTTTTAAAAGATAAGGAAGCCTCTGCAAGTTTCATTTTCAAGACAATTACAACTGAAAATAACAGAGAAGGAACAGGCACTAAGTAGTAGCAACTAGCATCAACGATCAATCAGAAGGGCAACACTCTAGAAAAACTACAAAGAAAAGTGCTAAGCATGTGGTGGGAGGGGACATCGCTCCAAAACTACCTGGACGTAGACACACTTAACAATCCAAAGCAAGAAGTATTAAAGGCATGGATGGACAACACCACCTCTTGTTTAAAAACAATGCTACACATCCTAATAAAAACGCATGGGATGAACTCAAAGATCTGCTGGAACACATACAGAATTTACTTGATGATATGGCAAAGGAGTAAACTAAAAATCAAAAGGGGGGAGTGAATAGGTAGTGCTGGAAAGCACTCAGGTGGGCGCACCCTCCTCCAGTCAATGGTATAAATAAACAACAAGGTCCACCTCTAAGAGGTTTCCTGTGAGCCAAGTTATTGTAGGCATACACAGTATTTGTTAAGCCGCGGATGAGAGAGGACGCGAGGACTGCTCGAGTATTAATAGAAGTTCCATGTACCCCTCCTAATTATTCTAGCCCACGCTTCAGAAATACTGATAGGGCTGTAATTATCAATTGAATCGCATACCGCAGTGGTCACTTGTCTATACACATAGCACACATTGATGGCAACTTTAGTGAGTGATAGAGGCATCTGACCCCGTCCTGACGAAGAGGCATTCAGCCTCGAAACATGTTGACATCAGCAGGAGAACTAGCCCATTGTTAAGCTAAAGTTTCTCCGCTACACAGTTTTTAATGATACCAGCCTATGACTAATAAAGAATTTTTGCTTTCATAAGGCCAGGTATTCTTTTTAATCTCACTTTTCCATATCACTCCCGGCCTTACTCACACTCAATCAATACACCTCACATAGCACTTACAATATCTAAGTGCTCCAGCGTAGTCGCTAGTCGTAGCACTAAGACCCTGATGATGAAGCATGACACCAAGGGCCCTTTTGGTGTGTGAGGGGTATTTTGGCCGATATGTCAAAGGACCCTGATCAAAATGAGGTTAAGAAAACATTAACAGCAGTAAACGACAGAATCCTAATCTTTGAGAAAGAAATCATTGAGAGAAAGCAAAGAAAGTTTGAAAGAGATGAGAGCGACTACAGGTCTGGAAGAATTTTAACCTTCGCCAGGGAATTTGACAAACTATGTGCTAACCTCACCAAAGATCGAGCGCTGGGTGCTGCAGATAGAGGGAGATAGGAGTCCGGGTAGAGTCTGAGCTCTGACATTGGATCGATTGATAGCAGTAATTCAAATCCATCTAAAATTGTTTCTTTTTCAGAGGAACTGCGCCTCATGCAGAAAATAAACGAACAGTCAATAAGAGGGAGAACGAGGGGCAGAGGAAGAGGAGGAAAAACAAAAGCAAATGACGACAAGACTGGCATAGGAAAGAACAACAGCACTGGTGTGGGAACAAGGGGCCTGAATCAGAAGGGGAAATAATGGATGGACAAGAACTCAGGGTAATACATTTATCTAAAAGAGATATAACCCAAATTGTGGAAGATGTCCTTAAACTAGGCCTAACTTTGTGTCCAGACATGCCCCTTGATTACACACAGACACGTATTGACATGTATCTGTTTGTACTTAAGTTGAAATTGTTCAAAATCCACAACCTTAGGAAAAAGGGACAGAGCTTGTCACAAGAGAACATACCCACTACATCCCTGTGGATTGAGGATATAAACATCCTTAAAACACTTGAAGATTTAGGAGAGACACACGGGGTCCATCTTACACCAATGGCAGATCTTTCTGATCTTAGTAATATCACTAAAGTAGCATATTTTGGAATTGACCCAGCAAGACCTGTGGCAACTTCCTTTAGAGCCAAATCAAAATATATGCCCCAGATCCCTAGACATAACAAGGATATCTTTCATGAGGCTGTTAATCAGGACATCCTACACCTCCTTAAGAGACCAGTCACTAGATCGAACATAACTAGAGAACAAAGGAAAGCCATAGTAGCTCTACAGAATGATGAGAGTATTATCATCAAACCGTCTGCCAAAGGCGGGAACACTGTCCTGTGGGATAAGAGCAATTACATACAATAGGCCATAAAAGCACAATAACACAACATGTTATGTCAGAGTTGATAAATCCTACCTAGTTAAACTGCAGGCTAGATTTACTGATCTTTTGAAGGGGTGGACGGATAACAATATACTGAATTGGGACGAGCAGCAATTTTTGAAAAATTGCACACCCACAGTACCTACCTTCTATTTACTCCCGAAGGTGCAAAAAAATCCCCTCGATCCACCAGGTCGCCCAATAGTGTCATCGAAAAACAGTCTAATTGAGAATGTATCAATATATGTAGAAAACTTTCTGGCAGGTTATGTCAAGGATTTAACATCATACGTAAGAGATACAAAGGATTTTTTACAAAAATCTAAAATATACACTGGGGCAAGGATTACTGGCTGGCATGTTTAGACGCGGAAAGCCTCTATACAAACATCAGACACAGAGATGGCCTTAAAGCATGTGAACACTTTCTTAAAACCAGACATATCCATCTACTGGCACACACACAAATGTTACTTCAAATGATAGAGATCTGTTTGTTGGTGAATGTGTTCAATGGGACATTGTATGAACAGATACAGGGAACTTCGATGGGCACCTTCTTCTCCCCTAGCTATGCCAACTTGTTGGTAGGCTGGTGGGAGAAGCAGGTGCTTTGAAGTGAGTCCCTCGAGTATTGGACCAACAAAGTGAACATCTGGCTCAGATACATAGATGATGTCTTTTTTTGTGTGGGAGGGTAGGGAGGATGAACTCCTAGAATTTGTTAATGTATTAAATAAAAATACTGTCAATCTCAAATTCAGCATGCAACACAGTCAGCATAGAGTGGACTTCCTTGATATTAGGCTTACTATCAAGGAAAATAAATTAGAGACAGATCTTGTTAGAAAAACCACAGCAGGGAATGCGATACTCCATTCTGCCAGTTGCCATCCACCTAATTTTAGGTGGAGCATACCATTTAGCGAGTCCTTGAGGGCTAAGAGAAATTGTAGGTCAGAGAACAGCTATCTGAAAAACAAGAGAGAAATTATCAGATATGGGGGTATCTTCTCAAAATGCTCAAGATGGGTGAGAAAAAGGAAGATGCCATCATCTTGTAGAGTATAGAGCCTCACTTCTCATGATGCCATCATGAGAAGTGAGGCTCTATACAAAGCAACCAAAAATGAAAGAGACAGAAAAAGAATCCTCCATAAGACTGATCACGACATATAACCTTCAATATGTGCAGTTTAGCCAAATAATCAAGAATAGATGGGACATTTCGACACAGGACCAGATACTGAGAAAAGAAACTGGGTCCACATCCATCCATAACTTACAGAAAGGGCCCCTCGATTTAAAATACGGTAGTCAGAAGCCATATGGAACATCGCACACCCACCTGGCTAGAGAGAACTGGGGGATTCCACAAATGTGGTAAGTGCAAGGCCTGTAGCAACAGTAATACCATGAGGGAAGTAAATGTAAATGTGGGTGTACTTGTAAAGCGCACTGCGACTCCATGGAGTATCCTGGCGCTGAAGACCGCTGGGGAACCCGTCCTGGTTTTCCCTGTGAGATGGTCCCTTTCTGGGAATATCCAAGGTGAAACCAGGCATCCCCAGCATCTGTGGGAGGCCGTTGTAGAGATGAGGCAAGCTTAATGCCCAGAGATGCCAAGTGTGTTCCCTGGTTAGAGTAGGCACCGAGGCGAGAATTATCGAGTCCGTTTTGACTCTGGTCCACGACCCTGCCGCGTCGGGAATTGAACCCTGGTCCCGGGCCGTTCTGTGCTTACGGGTTTGCCGCCTCTAACCAGTGAGCCACACCACTCCACAAGTCCAATTGCAGAGAACCAATAGGTGGTGGGCCATAAGGAAAAACATAAGTTGTGGTACTGATTTTGTAGTCTGTGTGATCACTTGCCCTTGTGGTACATGGTACATTGGATCCCCCACCTTTCCGGTGAAGAAAAGGATTTAGAGCACAGGCGAGCTATCACTAACAGAGATCTCAGTTATAGCACAGCGAGACACTGTAGTCAGGCACATAGCTTGATTCTAGCGTTGACACCACAGCAGTTTGGCTGCTTAACTTTTAAATCTGTGTATTTTAGACATTTTATACTGCATTACACTGTTGTTTCTTTGTGTCCGACCCCCCCCATTTTTCTGACATCGGAGCCAGCATAGACACCCACAATACCCAGGACAGTCACACGATCCCTCCCTAGCATTTTGGGGTGATTCAGATACCTGTGGCCGATTCTAGGGCCATTCATTCATTGTGCTCGGCCGAAATTGACGGCGGCCATCTTTGATAGGGCTACATTTACTCGGCGCTCTAGCCTCAGGTATAGAAACGGTTTGTCATGATTCCGCGCAGCGGACGCGCCAGAATCGCGCTGGAGTCACGCAAGAGTCCAGCCCGTCTGCGCCCGTCCGCGCACGAACGGGTGCAGGGGCTGGGGCTCTTGGCTGCGGGCTCTCGTATACACGGGATGCATTATACCACCTACAGAGGGGAGCCCAGTTCCTGGATCCAACTACGCTAGCCTTACTACAAGAACTCTCTATTCGCCGTTCATGTAGCAGTAAGTCCACCTCCCATTCCCATACCCTGAATCTGGCTAGTTTAAACACCAGATCACTGCAATGCCATAGTCTTGAGATTTTCACCTTACTCCAAGCTGGAGAAATCGATGTTTTAACATTGACTGAGACCTGGCTCGGGGAAAACTCATTACCAGACATTATAGCAGCAGTTCCATCAGGTTATGACATACACTGGCATAATCGCGCAGGGAATGCCCGTGGGGGAGGAGTAGCTATACTCTTTAAGAAAAACCTAGCTGCAATTAAAATCTTGGCAGAAACAGTGGACCTGGCCGACATGCTGGCAGTGAAAGTTATGTTTGACAATTTGTGTTTAATCATCCTCACTGTCTATCGCCCGCCAAATTCCACCTCGGCCTTTAACGACTTATTTATGGCCAGCATATCGGATATATGCTCACGTTATAAGAACATAGTAGTCACGGGAGACTTCAATCTACACTGGGACAAGGAGAAAAAGGAGCCAGCAGCTAGCTCTTTGGAGACAACAATGTGTTCGCTTGGTTTCAGGCAACTGGTAGACTCCCCTACGTACATAAAGGGCCATATCCTTGACCTAGTCTGGGTGTTGGATCCCAAGATCACCTCAGTAAAAGTCTTCCCTTGTATCTGGTCAGACCATCACCTGATATATTGCGATGTCCCTATTGGCGCAAAACCCCCACAGCCCCCACCAAAAATTAAAAAGACTCGTCAATGGAAAAATGTTGATGCACAAACATTGACTCTGTCGCTTAGGGAATTCACTCGACCCATGGCGCCAGTCACCGACATAGACCAAGAATGTAGAGATCTAATGGATGATCTAACAAGGGCAATTGATCAGATTGCACCAGTGAAATCCAGAAAATGAATAGTGGTGGGAAGGGAGCCCCCTGGTTCACACCAGCTCTAAGAGAGCATAGGAAAACTTTGCGAAATGCTGAGAGAAACTGGAGGAGAAAAAAAGATCCAGAATCCTGTGAACAATACAGGCAGTTGCTTCGAGCCTATAAAAAACATATACAGGAATCTAAAGCGACATTCTACGAAAATCGCATTAACAAGGCAGATAACGTTCAGAAGGAAACTTTTAAAATCCTCACGGAACTAAGTAAAAGAACTCAACCTACAGAGACCACCCTCAATTGCGACACCTTTCAGAAATACTTCCTAGAAAAGGTTGAAGTTATTTTACAAGAAATAACAAGTACCAGAGTTGGCTCCACTGAACTACATCCTGCTAAAACTCCAGGTGGAATGTACTTGTCTAGTTTTCCCCCGATTGATTCACTGAGCCTAGACACCTTAATGAGGAAAACAAAGTCAGGCTCTCCAGCCGACCCATGTCCCCCTAGTGTGTTTCGCCTAGCCCGCCTCAGCCTAGAAGAACGCATTCTGTCCATGCTAAATAGGTCATTGAACACGGGACAGATGCCAGCTAGCTTTAAAGAGGCCCGAGTGAAGCCCCTAATCAAGAAAGCTGGGGCCGATCCCAAAGTATTAAAAAACTATCGGCCCATCTCCCAGCTTCCATTTCTATTCAAGGTGCTTGAGCAGCATGTTTTGAAGTCCCTGGCTGCATTCCTGGAGTCTAACCATCTGCTCCATGAGATGCAGGCAGGGTTCCGTGCCCACCATAGCACCGAGTTAGTCATGCTCTCGGTGCTGGACGACCTTAGAGGGTTGGCTGACCGAAAGAAACCAAGCGCCCTGATACTTTTAGACCTATCAGCGGCGTTTGATACCGTCAGCCATACCATACTCCTGGATAGGTTGGCCGGGTTTGGGTTTCGGGGCTCTGCCTACCTCTGGCTGGAATCCTTCCTGTCCGGGCGAACCCAGAGGATTCAGCTGGGAGAGGAGGTATCAGGAGCAGGAGACCTGACATGTGGGGTACCCCAAGCCTCCGCCTTGTCCACCTTATTGTTCAACTTATATCTGCAACCACTAATAAGCACCTTGGCTGAGATGGGCTGTCGGGTGTTCAACTATGCAGACGACACCCAGTTGTTGCTGAGCATAGATGACACCGTACGGGCCCAGTCACTGGCACAGGAGATTCTTAGGTACACAGTCAACTGGATGTCCAGGAATCTCCTGAAGATTAACCCCGAGAAAACAGAGGTGTTAATTGTGTCATCTACCTATTCCCCCTGGTGTGACCTCTACTGGCCCCAGGAATTAGGGCCCACCCCTAAGCCAGCAATCGTGGTCAAAAGTCTTGGCATTAGAATAGACGGCGCCCTCTCAATGACCAATCAAATCTCTGCGGTAGTAGGTACCTGTAACGGCATCATAAGACAACTGCGCAAACTTGTTCCACTTCTTTCCCAGTCCACGATCCGCACGATAGTTTCTGCCACCATACTGTCGAGGCTGGACTACGGAAATGCGCTCTACCTGGGCTTACCTAAAGCCTTAACAAACAGACTGCAGGTAGTCTTAAATGACGCGGCAAGATTAATCTTCAGACTTCCAAGGAGATCACATGCATCCCCGCTGTTGCTGAATCTTCACTGGCTACCAGTGACGCAAAGGTCGGCTTTTAAGAGCCTCTGCATAGCCCACAAGGCCATCTATGGGCAAGCCCCTTCCTATATCAAGGAAAGACTAGTCATATACAGGCCCGAAAGAAGCCTAAGGTACTCCGAGGCTCAGTTGCTTGTATATACATCAACAAAGGAAGAGTGTCCGTCAGTGTGGCGTAAAAATAGTGGAGATAGCACGTAAAAATATGAAGCCAGCTGTGGTTGTTCACGAAGTTGGCCCAGCTTTCAAGAAAAAATTCATTGTTTTTTCAGGAAACCCTCACTCACCCTAGTGGTGACATGCTTCATCATCGGGTCCACTAGGGAGATCGAGTACCTCCCCAGTGTGCTACGACGCCAGGAGACTGCGGAGCAGGTTTTGTGAGAGTGAAGAGTGAAAAAGGTGTGGTTAAAAATGTCAGAGGTTGTCCCAAAAAATCATTTATTCGCTGGTCAACTTGACATATACACTATAGACTGAATACACATATTCAAGGCCTTAATGACCAAATACCTTGGGCCAGCGTCCTCAAAAAGTGACAATAATAATGCCCCTTTCCCATATGAGGGCACCACCTATTGTTACTGTTCTAAACCTGTGAATTCACCTCCTTACTGTAGCCTTAACCATGTAAAATGATGCATCAGACTGGTGATACCATCGACCTTTTCACCTCCTTATCTGGTGATCTTTCGGAGCCCATGATCAGCCACATTGACATTATAAATGTATATATCATGATCGTCTGTCTGACGAAAACGGACTCAAGGCACTCAGTCCGATTACTGATTCCTTACAGGCTTGCGCGCCAAGCCTCGCTATGAATCAAACCTAATCTCTACCTTCGAGCGCGCATGCCCAATACGCGTGCATTCCAAGCCTCGTTTTGGATTGAATAGACGCGATCGCGTCATTCCCGGAAGCCCGGGGCTTGCTTTCCAAGCCTCATTTGGAACTAACGTCTCCCATTGGATGACGCCCCGCCGCCTCCCTCTCTTAGCGCCGGGCTTGCCCCTCGCTTGTGATCCTTGAGATCCGGCGGGGGACAGCTAGGTGCCGAGGTGCCGAGAGGGTGCTGAGCGTTGCGGGCATAAGACCAACCAACCCATCATTATAAGCTAAGTTTTGTGTGTGTGAGTCTCTGCCAGACTCTTTGAACTCTCCGTTTTTGTTTGTTTTACCCTGACAGGGTGTGCCATTGTCGCTCCCACCCCCCCCCCTGAATCTATGGGGCGTGGCTCACATTGAATACAAGTGAGGATTGTTTCATGTATATTTTCATTCAGCGTGCCTACTTTAAGTTTTCTAAATTCACGGCCAGCAGGGCTACGTCTTATCATTACGTGGCTCTGCATTTTACACTTCGGGGATCATTTCTCCGTATTTGTACTCTAGGTAATGTTATAATTACGGGCAGCCCCCTGGCTTCCCACACGGATGGACTTAGCACAGCAAGCCTCCATTTACATTACCTCACCAATTGTGCAACGCCTTGTGCCAGATCACTCGATACTGGTCTTAGTTGAGGCCCATCACCGTGGTTCTTGGGCACAACTTCCATTCTACAATGCATTCCATCACGGCCACGGCCTTTGATAGGTTTGTTAGCACGTACCACGCCGCACTACAAGTTGAATGGCAACAACACCAGATCAGTAATGACTGTCTGTTCTTTCTATGTTTTGTGTATTGTTTGTTTGTCTGTCTTTCACCTATTTGCAGACTTCTGGGCTCCTCGCAATAGAGGTAAATCCCCTAGCCTTTTTTGGTTTGTATTTCACGCACCAATTTTTACACATAGTACAACTTTTTAACTTTCACTGCCTACGGCAGGGTAGGCCTTAGCGCGCCTATACCTGTTGAGGCCACACCCGCTTACTGGTCCTGACGAAAGCCCTGTAAATTCACACACTTAAAGGGCAGAAACATGTTGACCTTCCCCTAACAGGGAAACACCAGTATTTCTTTTGGATAGTTTCCCTGCACATAGTTCTTAATTTTAATATGTCAAGTTGACCAGCGAATAAATGATTTTTTGGGACAACCTCTGACATTTTTAACCACACCTTTTTCACTCTTCACTCTCACAAAACCTGCTCCGCAGTCTCCTGGCGTCGTAGCACACTGGGGAGGTACTCGATCTCCCTAGTGGACCCGATGATGAAGCATGTCACCACTAGGGTGAGTGAGGGTTTCCTGAAAAAACAATGAATTTTTTCTTGAAAGCTGGGCCAACTTCGTGAACAACCACAGCTGGCTTCATATTTTTACGTGCTATCTCCACTATTTTTACGCCACACTGACGGACACTCTTCCTTTGTTGATGTATCTACTGATTGGGGACTGAGAGTGCCCTTGAACCCTGTCTCTCCCTATGTTGACTGTCAGTTGCTTGTATGTCCTCGGTTCAGGCTAGCAACAAAAGGAGGGAGATCCTTTTCGGTCCTACTGCCCAAAATGTGGAATGAGCTGCCGGAAGCTCTTCGCAAGGAAGGAAACCTGTTTCGCTTTAGGAAAGCCCTAAAGACAACCCTATTTAGAACAGCGTTGAGCTCAGTATAGACCTAGCTCGCCTCCTGTTGCTGCCCGAGCTGTGATGTCATTGCGGTCAAAAGCGCCCTGAGACCTGTCGGTGACTTGGCGCTATATAAACCGACATAAACATAAACATAAACATAAATATAACAGTGATTGGACCACTGCCAAATATTTTGCACTGGACACCATCCCCAAGAATCCGAGAGGTGGGAATCGGATCCAAGCTCTACGTAGGTCTGAATCTAGGTTTATCCTACAAGCTGGTAATGTTTTTTCCTTTTGGAATGAACAATGATGAAGAGATGTCTGTACATCTATAATTAGTAGCTTCCCTAAAGTCCGATTAAGAACTGGAGTTTGTAATATAAATGCTTGAATTGTGTATGCTGTATTTGTACCACTTAACCCATCCCCTGATTATATTTTTCTTTTTGTATCCGTTCACCTATGTGTCATGAAATGTGCAGAGTTTATGATTCACCAGAGGTGGCACAATGAGTATTTGTAAAATGTTTTTCTCTTCATGTCTCTTCATGTCAACTATTGAGGAGCTTGTTAGTGAATACCAAGACAGGTTTTAGAGAACATAAAAAGAGAGGATTGAATTTAGATGCCTGATAACATGTTGTATGCCATCATTACATAGTTAATGTATCTTTGTTTCTGTGTTCTTTTGCACATTATCCACATGAAGAAACCCTCAGCGGACCCCACCGACCTCAAAAACTACAGACCCATCTCCCTGCTCCCTTTCCCAGCAAAAGTCATCGAGAAAGCCATCAACAGCCAACTCGCCACATTCATTGAAGAACCCAACATCCTCGACTCCTCCCAATCCGGCTTCAGAAAAAACCACAGTACGGAAACCGCCCTCCTCGCCGCAACAGACGACATCCGCACCCTACTGGACAAAGGAGAAACAGTAGCCCTCATCCTCCTAGACCTATCAGCGGCGTTCGACACAGTCTCCCACCGCACCCTAATACGCAGACTCTACGCCGCAGGAATCCAGGACAAGGCCCTCGACTGGATCTGCTCCTTCCTCTCCGACAGGACGCAACAGGTCAGACTCCCCCTTTTCCTCTCAGACCCCACACCTACCACCTGCGGAGTGCCCCAGGGCTCCTCCCTGAGCCCGACGCTCTTGACCGTCTACATGGCTCCACTTGCCCCCATCGTCAGAAACTACGGACTCAACATCGTGTCATACGCAGACGACACCCAGCTCATCCTCTCCCTATCCAACGAGCCCAACACCGCCAGACGCAACTTTCAAGAAGGCATGGAAGCCGTCGCCAAATGGATGAAAAACAGCTGCCTACAACTAAACACCAACATAACAGAAGTACTCATCATGGGCCCAAACCCCGACGCCTGGAGCGACACCTGGTGGCCCACCGCCCTCGGAAACCCGCCAACCCCCACAGACCACGCACGTAACCTGGAAATCATCCTGGACTCCGAGCTCAAAATGGACCACCAGATCAACTCTGTCTCATCTTCCTGCTTCCACACCCTCCGCCTCCTTCGTAAGACCTTCAAATGGATCCCCCTCGAACACCGAAAGACAGTCACTCACGCCCTGGTCACCAGCAGACTAGACTACGGCAACGCACTCTACGCCGGAATAAACAAAAACCTCATTCGCAAGCTACAGAACATCCAAGACTGGTCCTCAACCTGCCAAAACACTGCCACATCTCCCAGCACCTGCGCACACTCCACTGGCTCCCCGTCGAGGCGAGAATCACCTTTAAGATGCTCACCCACGCACACAAGGCCCTCCACAGCACCGGACCAGCATACCTGAACAGCCGGCTCAAATTCCACGCAACCCAAAGGATCCTACGATCAGCCCAGCTCTCCTACACCGAGGTCCCCCGCACCAGAAAGACCAGATCGGGAGGCCGCTCCTTCTCCTTCCTCGCGGCCAAAGCATGGAACGCCCTTCCGCTCCACCACAGACAGACAACATTGCTCCACATCTTCGCAAGAAACCTCAAAACCTGGCTCTTCGACAGACCCCCTCCTTGATGGAATGGAACCTGCACCTCCCCCCACCCCTAGCGCCTTGAGACCCTTACGGGTGAGTAGTTGCGCTTTAACAAACTCCTGATTGATTGATTGATTGATTTTTCTTTATGTTACATGTCGTGTGTGATGCAACCAGTATAAAATAACTGAACTCTGAACCATGGTCATGCGATCAAGAGCTGTTGAGCTCGAAACGAGTTGTTTGTGCCCGGAATAAAATCAAATTATTCAAACTTGGATCAGTGTGGCTCGTGCTTACAGGATTCAGTAAGCTTGGTGGATATATATATATATATATATATATATACATATATATATATATATATATATATATAAATTCAAACCTCTTCTCCGTCAAGAAGACTGCAAGGGACACGACGGGCTTTTAGCAGGTAATTTATTCAGGATCTTAGGCAGTGTTTGGTTGGATATTTTGCGTGTCGTCCAGAGACACGGTTGGGAGCCCACGCTTCACAAGTCAGCTGCCTCTCTTCTGGTCACCTGCGTTTGCAGTTTCTCGTTTCCGCCAAGGGATTGGCATGAGGCAGCTCACCCGCAGCTAGCAGGCAAGCAAGGAACGCTGGAAATACAGTCGGTGACTTCACCGATGGTGCCGGTAAACTTTTACCTGCACACGATCCTGCAAACCTATGGACTGTTGGTTGAAGCGAATGCGGGGACTGGAGGTGTTCTCAATGCAATTATTGACTGTCTTGATCATCGCCCATACTCTGCATACGCCAGGTATTACAAGGATTTGACTTTGTTTTTCCCCCCGCAATACCGCCCAGAGTGAAGGCATTCTGGGAATTGCAGTTCCACTGCATTTGCCAATCATGTGGTAGGGGGAGGCGTGCACTCGCTAATTAAGGGTGCGGCAGAGAACACCTGGGGGAATGAACTCGCAGTTGGGCAGAGGCGTCTGACGAAGGCTCACGCCGAAATGCATAACGCCATGTCTGCCTGCAAATAAAGAACTCCTCTACTTACCCCCGCTTGTGGCTCCTTCCTTCATCAACGGTGGAGGTGTTTGGTTGGATATTTTGCGTGTCGTCCAGAGACACGGTTGGGAGCCCACGCTTCACAAGTCAGCTGCCTCTCTTCTGGTCACCTGCGTTTGCAGTTTCTCGTTTCCGCCAAGGGATTGGCATGAGGCAGCTCACCCGCAGCTAGCAGGCAAGCAAGGAACGCTGGAAATACAGTCGGTGACTTCACCGATGGTGCCGGTAAACTTTTACCTGCACACGATCCTGCAAACCTATGGACTGTTGGTTGAAGCGAATGCGGGGACTGGAGGTGTTCTCAATGCAATTATTGACTGTCTTGATCATCGCCCATACTCTGCATACGCCAGGTATTACAAGGATTTGACTTTGTTTTTCCCCCCGCAATACCGCCCAGAGTGAAGGCATTCTGGGAATTGCAGTTCCACTGCATTTGCCAATCATGTGGTAGGGGGAGGCGTGCACTCGCTAATTAAGGGTGCGGCAGAGAACACCTGGGGGAATGAACTCGCAGTTGGGCAGAGGCGTCTGACGAAGGCTCACGCCGAAATGCATAACGCCATGTCTGCCTGCAAATAAAGAACTCCTCTACTTACCCCCGCTTGTGGCTCCTTCCTTCATCAACGGTGGAGGTGTTTGGTTGGATATTTTGCGTGTCGTCCAGAGACACGGTTGGGAGCCCACGCTTCACAAGTCAGCTGCCTCTCTTCTGGTCACCTGCGTTTGCAGTTTCTCGTTTCCGCCAAGGGATTGGCATGAGGCAGCTCACCCGCAGCTAGCAGGCAAGCAAGGAACGCTGGAAATACAGTCGGTGACTTCACCGATGGTGCCGGTAAACTTTTACCTGCACACGATCCTGCAAACCTATGGACTGTTGGTTGAAGCGAATGCGGGGACTGGAGGTGTTCTCAATGCAATTATTGACTGTCTTGATCATCGCCCATACTCTGCATACGCCAGGTATTACAAGGATTTGACTTTGTTTTTCCCCCCGCAATACCGCCCAGAGTGAAGGCATTCTGGGAATTGCAGTTCCACTGCATTTGCCAATCATGTGGTAGGGGGAGGCGTGCACTCGCTAATTAAGGGTGCGGCAGAGAACACCTGGGGGAATGAACTCGCAGTTGGGCAGAGGCGTCTGACGAAGGCTCACGCCGAAATGCATAACGCCATGTCTGCCTGCAAATAAAGAACTCCTCTACTTACCCCCGCTTGTGGCTCCTTCCTTCATCAACGGTGGAGGTGTTTGGTTGGATATATATATATATATATATATATATATATATATATATATATAAATTCAAACCTCTTCTCCGTCAAGAAGACTGCAAGGGACACGACGGGCTTTTAGCAGGTAATTTATTCAGGATCTTAGGCATAACTAGTTTCGGCGTGTGCCTTTGTTGAACGCCATAGTCCTTACACCATGTAAACCCCCTCAAGTCAATTTCCTTTTAAGCTCCTCCTTCCTAGTGGTGGAGGGCTCACCTGGCGCGGATTGTTCATGCTCGCATCTGTATTGGGGACTCCTAGTCCCAGAGTGCAGCGGGCTGGCAATCTACATCAGGATGACGGGGTTCCATTCATTTCTTAAACCTTGTGGCACCTCAAGTCCCGTTACTCTCAGCCAACTGCCCCCGAGTTTTCACGGCTGTAGGCAAGCACTCAGCAACAGCGTCATTCCGTGCTGTTCGCGCCCGATATTTACAGCCGCTTGCTGTTCCTCTGAGGCTTCTGTGGCGGGCCGTTCAAACTTCCGACTCCTCTGCAACAATTCACTCAATCCAACTGTTGTTCGGGCCACTTGATGAGAGGGTCTCTTGTACGCGTTGCTGGATCCGCGTTATATGTAAATTCAAACCTCTTCTCCGTCAAGAAGACTGCAAGGCACACAACGGGCTTTTAGCAGGTAATTTATTCAGGATCTTAGGCATAACTAGTTTCGGCGTGTGCCTTTGTTGAACGCCATAGTCCTTACACCATGTAAACCCCCTCAAGTCAATTTCCTTTTAAGCTCCTCCTTCCCAGTGGTGGAGGGCTCACCTGACGCGGATTGTTCATGCTCGCATCTGTATTGGGGACTCCTAGTCCCAGAGTGCAGCGGGATGACGGGTCCCATTCATTACTTAAACCTTGTGGCACCTCAAGTCCCGTTACTCTCAGCCAACTGCCCCCGAGTTTTCACGGCTGTAGGCAAGCACTCAGCAACAGCGTCATTCCATGCTGTTCGCGCCCGATATTTACAGCCGCTTGCTGTTCCTCTGAGGCTTCTGTGGCGGGCCGTTCAAACTTACGACTCCTCGGCAACAATTCACTCAATCCAACTGTTGTTCGGGCCACTTGATGAGAGGGTCTCTTGTACGCGTAGCTGGATCCGCGTTATATGTAAATTCAAACCTCTTCTCCGTCAAGAAGACTGCAAGGGACACGACGGGCTTTTAGCAGGTAATTTATTCTGGATCTTAGGCATAACTAGTTTCGGCGTGTGCCTTTGTCGAACGCCATAGTCCTTACACCATGTAAACCCCCTCAAGTCAATTTCCTTTTAAGCTCCTCCTTCCCTGTGGTGGAGGGCTCACCTGATGCAGATTGTTCATGCTTGCATCTGTATTGGGGACTCCTAGTCCCAGAGTGCAGCGGGCTGGCAATCTACATCAGGATGACGGGGTTCCATTCATTTCTTAAACCTTGTGGCACCTCAAGTCCCTTTACTCTCAGCCAACTGCCCCCGAGTTTTCACGGCTGTAGGCAAGCACTCAGCAACAGCGTCATTCCGTGCTGTTCGCGCCCGATATTTACAGCCGCTTGCTGTTCCTCTGAGGCTTCTGTGGCGGGCCGTTCAAACTTCCGACTCCTCTGCAACAATTCACTCAATCCAACTGTTGTTCGGGCCACTTGATGAGAGGGTCTCTTGTACGCGTTGCTGGATCCGCGTTATATGTAAATTCAAACCTCTTCTCCGTCAAGAAGACTGCAAGGCACACAACGGGCTTTTAGCAGGTAATTTATTCAGGATCTTAGGCATAACTAATTTCGGCGTGTGCCTTTGTTGAACGCCATAGTCCTTACACCATGTAAACCCCCTCAAGTCAATTTCCTTTTAAGCTCCTCCTTCCCAGTGGTGGAGGGCTCACCTGACGCGGATTGTTCATGCTCGCATCTGTATTGGGGACTCCTAGTCCCAGAGTGCAGCGGGATGACGGGTCCCATTCATTACTTAAACCTTGTGGCACCTCAAGTCCCGTTACTCTCAGCCAACTGCCCCCGAGTTTTCACGGCTGTAGGCAAGCACTCAGCAACAGCGTCATTCCATGCTGTTCGCGCCCGATATTTACAGCCGCTTGCTGTTCCTCTGAGGCTTCTGTGGCGGGCCGTTCAAACTTACGACTCCTCGGCAACAATTCACTCAATCCAACTGTTGTTCGGGCCACTTGATGAGAGGGTCTCTTGTACGCGTAGCTGGATCCGCGTTATATGTAAATTCAAACCTCTTCTCCGTCAAGAAGACTGCAAGGGACACAACGGGCTTTTATATATATATATATATATATATATATATATATATATATATATATATGACTCCACCAACGGTTCTCCTCGGGCAGGCATGGCGCTCTTTGTAGGAGATGCGTAGCTTTACGGCAGAACCACGCCGTTACACATTAATCCAACATCTTCCTCAACGAAAGAAAGTGAACCGCACACCAACAGCGGAGCCTTTGTAGCCTTATTGTAAATTATAAATGCTCTCTCTATCCCGGCAGTCCTAACATGTTTCGCTCGACCTTCGAGCTTTATCAAAGGTGCGCCGTGAGTCCTTGTCCTTACAGCTTGTGGCAACCACACTTTCAACAATTATCAATTTGACACGCCCCCAATGGCTGCTGAGACTCCTGGTCTTTGTAGTCTGTAATGGTTACCAATTGATTTACAAGCTGCAAGGTAATTTTTTCTTTTTCTTTTTCCAATGTCTATCACAAAGGGTCCGTTGTGCCACTGTTAGCCCATTTTCAAAGCTCCCTGTGGTCCAATACCAAAGTCGGTCTTTGGCGTTCACCGCACTGCCCTTTACGTTTCCGTGACTCCACCAACGGTTCTCCTCGGGCAGGCATGGCGCTCTTTGTAGGAGGTGCGTAGCTTTACGGCAGAACCACGCTGTTACACATTAATCCAACATCTTCCTCAACGAAAGAAAGTGAGCCGCACACCAACAGCGGAGCCTTTGTAGCTTTATTGTAAATTATAAATGCTCTCTGTATCCCGGCAGTCCTAACATGTTTCGCTCGACCATCGAGCTTTATCAAAGGTGCGCCGTGAGTCCTTGTCCTTACAGCTAGTGGCAACCACACTTTCAACAATTATCAATTTGACACGCCCCCAATGGCTGCTGAGACTCCTGGTCTTTGTAGTCTGTAATGGTTACCAATTGATTTACAAGCTGCAAGGTAATTTTTTCTTTTTCTTTTTCCAATGTCTATCACAAAGGGTCCGTTGTGCCACTGTTAGCCCATTTTCGTTGAGGAAGATGTTGGATTAATATATATATATATATATATATATATATATATATATATATATATATATATATATATATATATATATATATATATATATATATATATTACCTACTGGCGGTCGCCAGTAGGTAGTTATAGTTAGGATTTTTTTCAATGCAAAATCTCAAAATTCTATTGTGAATAACTTTGACGTCGGTTGACGAATCTGCCTGAAAATTTCCTCAAATTTGCCTCGCGGAGCTCCGGTCCTTCCCATGAAAGTTTGGGGGGGATTCGTCAAGCGGGGGCCGAGATAAAAGGGGGGTCCCAAAACGTGTTTTCCCCATGTTAATTTCCATAGGGCGGTCGAACTCACTTGTAGCCCGAACGACTGAATGGATTTCCACCAAACTTGGCAAAATTGTAGGGACTGGTAGCCCGATGTGCCTTTGCTATGTCTCAAGATATGTGCTCCAGTGGATTTTGAGTAATTTAGGTTAAAAAAAATATATATATCTATGGCAGCGCCCCGGTACGCGCACCGGGGCGCGTACCGGGGGCGCTACGCGACTTGCGTGCGGAAAGCTGATAAGCTCTCGCGTGTCTGTAAACATTCCAAACAGTCCGAGCGGCCACCATCTTGTGTCTCGGTAGGATCGAGACACAAGAGGTGGCAAAAACAAAGGGGGAATTGACCATAAGGGGGCAGAGTAGACCCCCCCTGACCCCCTAGGTTTGATGTGGGGGCCGGGGAGCGTACCATTGGGAAACAGAATGACAGTTTAAAAAAAAAGTAGCTGTTTTAAAGAAATGTTCTTTTTGGTTTTTTTTATATAAGTACGTACATGTAGGTACCAATGCAGAGACTTAAATTTAATGTACACCGTCTCCTCTGTAGATATCTTGCATGTTGTTATAGAAGTTATTGTGGTATATGGAATCCATAACATAGTCGGTCAGGAAAGCAGAAACAGATCTTTTAAGCACTCCCTGAGAAGTCCTAGGGGATCATGGGTAGTCTATCCTGCTCCCTTATGATGAAAAAGAGATGTAAAATACACATAGGAGATAATATAGTGGGAGAAAGGTAGTAACTATGAGTAAACTTACTATGTAACACAAAAAAGTTGCACAGTATACTATAAGTCTCATTTTATAATATAATCATTTTGGTAATACTTCAAGAATTACATATAAAAATGAATATTGTCTCAAACAATTTAAAATGATTAAATATAAATGTATTCTTCTGATTCTTTTTCATAATTTAATAAAACTTGTAACATAATATTGTCCGGTATTTCCTCATAATTATAAGTACATGATTAACTGTTGGTCCAAAGAGTCATCCATGAAATCAACTTTATCTTTTTGCTCTTCTGGATTTTCCACCTTTACTTCGATAGAAGTAACATTTGCTTGTTTTTCTCCTTCCATTTTCTTTCTGAAAATTGCATAAAAATTAACTATATTAGTAGAGTTAGGGTACTGTTGGGTTTAAGTTTAGACAGGTACTTCTGAGTTTTTAACAGTGAAGTAATCTTTGGGCAATGTATGGTTTCAGGCAGGAAGTAGAACTATTAAAAAGTGCATGTGATGAAGTCTAAGTAAATTCATAATTATACCAGAGAAGCCTAACTCAATCCATAATTATAACAGAGAAGCCTATCTCAATCTATAACTATTACACAGGGATAGTATATAACTATCAGAAAACGTTTTCCCAAATTAACTTAAAGTGCACAACATAGTTCCCCTTTCAAATTAACAACTTACCTTTTTCAAAGTAGTTGAAGTTTTCTGTCAAAATTCAATCAAAATGTACCTCAGGTAGTATTAGTCAAAATGGCTGTGTTTCCCTGTCATTTTTCTTATATATTCATGTACTTAACCAATCAAATGTCAGCACATAAAAGTACAAAATGTAAGTAATATTTTAATTGGTTGTAAATTCCAACACTTTCATATGTGTTTTTGTCATGTAATTTACCTCAGGATATTTAGACAGGGCTAAAGCCCAAATGGCTCAATGGAATACCATCAAATGTGGGATAATGGTAGGGACTGGTATGTAGTAGGGTCTATGCTATATTTGGTGAAAGTCTGTCCAGTGGTTTTTATGTAATTTCGTTTCCCACATTTTTTTTGGGAGCGCTCACCGGTGCGCGCCCCGGTACGCGTAACGGGACCGCTACGGGAGTCCGCCATTTTGTGTTCCGGTTGAATTGAGACACAAGATGGAGGACAAACAACATTGGGAATGGGTAAAAAGGGGCACAGTAGACACCCCCTGACCTTCTAGGTTTTCTGAGGGGAGTTTAGGAGGGGCATATATGCCAAAACGAAATTGTAAAATTTCGCGGGGGAGCGCCCGGTACGCGCACCGGGGAGCGTACCGGGGAGTGTACTCTGGTGAAAAATAGTGAAAAAAGTTAAAGAAAGATAATCATTTTGAGTGATCAGAGGTAGGGTAGGTCTGAAAAGAGCTTTTGGGTTCTGTAGCTGATTTAGGTACCTACAAGTAGGTTCCAATGTACAGTCTTAAATTCAGGAGGAATATTCTATTCCCCTCATCTGAGAAGTGTACACCATCTCCTCTGTAGATATCTTGCATGTTGAAACGCAAGTTGTTGTTGTATATTGAACCCATTCCATAGTCTCTCATGTAAGCAGAAATAGATTTATTCACATGTTTCCGTGCTTTCTCAAATTGTGGACAAAATTGGTTGGACCAGTTCCATTTCTGTCTTTAGTATATATTGGAATATACCAAGGGAGTTTGTGGAAAAAGTGTCATCAATTGATCAAAGGTGTCCTTTAAAAGCATTTCCAGACCAACCCCAGTCAAAGTGCCCAAGTCATTTCCCACCACAGAGCACTATTAAGAGGTCAGGGTTTGGCAGATGCAAAAAGGTTTTCACAAATGGTATCAATTGGTGACATCTCAATCCTCTCTGGCCAATCCACTTGATTTCCACATTTGATAAATCAATTTCTGCTAGCTGCATACCCTTTGAGCCCAGTGGATGTAGCTATGTCCAATAATCCACACAGAATACATGATGAGAGAAGGTTCTGGTGCAGTCAGATGAAGTGTGGGAATGAAATGGCAGTTGGAATAGTAGGAGTTTACAAAAAAATAATTGTGGAGTTTCACTGCTCTTGAATCACAAGCAATGATTGGTGGATTCAGATAGTTGAAAACTAAAAGTTAGGGTGCATGGTTGTGTTTTGTGAAAGAAGCAATTTGAATGGTTAAGAAAACGTCAATTAAAGAAACATTTCATCGGATAAGCTGGTGTATTGAGAGGTCAAACATCCTTGCTTAGTTCATTTGCAACATTGTAGAATAAACTTTTGAACCTGAGAGTTCAGTAAGGAGGGAGTTGCTATGGTAACAGATAGAAAGGGAAGAGGGGGGAAGGGTGTTGGTTTGAAAATAGTGAGGGAAGAGTTTTGATTGGTTGAAATGAGGCATATCTGTGTAGAATTAGAGATTTTCTGTGCCATTCATGGTTGCAATGTCTGGAGTGCATACCTTTTGCTCTGCTAAAGAAACATTGGTGTGTGTGTCTGACATTGTTCTCTATCTCCCAAAGCATTTGTAAAGGTAAGAAATGATTCATTTAATTTAGATAGAGACTTGTATGCTCTGTGGAGAAGATTTGGAAGCAGATTGTTTTTTTTAATGTTGTTCTGTGTCATGTTTTTTGATAATGCTTGGTTAAAACATTTTAATGCATAGAGGAATTGTATTTTGGGAAATAGTGAATTTTCAGTAGTGAAATTGAATGCTTGTACATAGGACCTGTGCTGTGTTTCTAAAATGTTATTTAAAAAACGATTTTGGGGTAAATGCATGCTTTTTATATTTTTGAGAATGAATTATTAGTGCTTGCCTCAATAAATAAATATATTTGAACCTTTTACAATGATGTCACCTGCACTACCTCAGATTAGGATGCAGATTGAGTTTCTTTCTGGTTGGTTTGTGTCATGTTTTTGGATAATGCTTGGTAAATAGGTTTTGCAGCATAGGGGAATTGCATTATGTAAAATTGAGAAGTTTCTCTAGTGACATGGAATGCTTGTACATAGGGGTACGTAGCGGTGGCCCCCCGAGTTGTTGGGGGGTGGGAGGAGTATTGCCTTCCTGGAGCTTTTCCCCTTGGTGGTGGCGATATGGCTGTGGGGTGAAGTGCTGGCCCACCGAAGAGTAACTTTCAACGTGGACAACATGGCTGTGGTCCAGGTGGTGAATCGCCAGTCTGCCAGGGATTAGCAGGTGTTGAAGCTGTTGCGAGTGTTTGTGTTGGGCTGTTTGCGCCATGACATTGCTTTCCGCCCAGTGCATGTCCCAGGGATTGACAATGACATTGCTGATGCCTTGTCTCGTTCGCAGTGGGGGAGATTCCGTGGTGTAGCCGAGGACGTGGATTGGGACCCAACCCAATGCCACCGCAGATGTGGCATATAGGCAACACCGGGTGTTGCAACTGGTTCTAGGACCCTTGGGAGGAGTCGACCAGGACAACGTATGCAGCTGCATGGGGGAAGTTTGTGGCGTCCAGGGCGCAGTGGAGGCCTCCGGAAATGAAAAGACAGGAGGATGTGGTCCAGTTTATGCTGTCCATGATCGGTAAAGGTTTATCGAGGGTGACGATAGCAGGAAAGATGGCGGGGATCGCTTTCATGGGAAAGCTATTTTGGGGATACGCCCCATCCGCGGGGGAGCTCGGGTCTCGGCTGTTGGAGGGTTGGGCCCAGGAGTGTGGGCGGGTGGGGACAGTTCGGCGGCCAATATCGGAGGACATGTTGGGGAGAGTGGTGGGGGTTTTGCCTTTGGTCTGTAGGGATGGCAGGGAAGATTGCCTGTTTGCAACATTGATGGTGTGGATGTTTGCGGGGGCTTTCCGGGTGTCTGAGCTGTTGGGTTCAAGAGCAGGCAAGGGGTTGGGGTGGTCAGACGTGCAGTTGGGTCGGCAGGAGTTGAGCATTTGGTTGCGTGAGTCTAACACAGATCTGCGGTGCATTGACGAGCCGGTGGTCCTGCGGCAGGCGGAGGCGGGAGCTGCGTGCCCTGTGCAATGGGGTTGGAAATGGGAGGGGGAACGGCTAGCGGATGGATTGGTGTTCCAACACGCGAATGGGAAAGGGGCGACGGCGGCCCAGTTGTTGGCGGTGTTGCGGAAGGCTCTGGCCAGGGTGGGGGTGGATGGCAGACGGTATGGCACGCACTCATTTCGGATTGGGACGGTGTCGGAAGCACATAGACGGGGGTGCGGCCAGGGGGACATTATTCGCCTGGGGAGGTGGTCCTCACATTGCTATTGGCGTTATGTGCGCAGAGAGAAGGGGTTTTAAACGCGCAATGGGATGTTGGGGGGCATGTTTACTGACATTTGTTTCTCGTTTCAGGTTCGGTGGCGGGTCCCATAGCCCGGGCATGTTGATTTGGATTGTGGGCCATAATTTGTGAAGAGGGCCAAGTTGCAGGCACAGGATAGCTATTTTCGTGATAGCCTGGGTTTCAATCCTGCAATGTTTCAGGTTGTTTGGTCAGGGAGGGGGGGTATGAGATGGAAAGAACTGATCCCTACGTTGAACGGTCTGATGCAGGAAGGACGGTGTCCGGACGTTTTGGTTCTCCACCTAGGGGAGAACGATATGGTGCAGGAGACTGGTTTGGTGTTAATGCGAGCAATGAGGAAGGATTTAGCCGAGCTGCGGACGTCTTGGTCCGGGTGTACGGTCGTGTGAACCGAGCTGATACCGCGTAGGGTGTGGCGAGGTGCGGTGAAGCCGCAGGCGGTGGACAAGGCACGCCGGAAGCTTAATGTGGAGATGGTGCATTTTTGTCGGCATCTGGGTGTCTCGCGCATTTGGCATCGGGACATAAAGTACGACGCGCCCGAGTTGTTCAGGGGCGATGGGGTCCACCTTTCCCGTATGGGGATGGATGTGTACCTGTTGGAGCTACACAAAGTTCTGGCCTGTTTGCTGGGGGTGCGTCGAGAGTAGGGGCCTGTACTGGCATTTTTCTTTCTGCATCAAAACGGTGGGTGGGGAGGGGGGCAGGGAAAGTGGGAGGCGGTGTAAGCACCTAACCTCCACTTTTACCTGGGTGGAAGAGTTGTTTTTGATGTTGGCCAAGTTTGGCTGGAGTTCGGTACTTTATCGTTAAGTTTGGGGTGGTGGTGGGAAACGGAAGTGGGGAAAGGGTAACCAGTTTGGAGGTTACATTAGAGGGTAGTTAGTTACAGTTGCAAGAAGACAAATAGGACTGTAGGGCTTGGGAGGGTTTGGAATTAGGATGTAGGGATAAAATTGGATATGATTATGATGTAATGGTGTTATATATTTGTATATTGCAGGGTGGGGGATTTTATCATGTGCCGATCGTGGCGGTGGGGGGAGAAAAACAAAAGGGGTCAGGTAACTCGATGTTTAGAGAGGTGTTAGTTTTGTAAGGAGGTTTGCCAGTGTTTAATAAAATGTGATGTGCACCTGTTTCAAGAAAGCGACCTTTTACACACACAAAATGGTAGTCGGTCGTGCTTGCCCCCCTTCTTACCTCCCAAGGGGGGTTTGGGGGGCAGCCGAGCCGCGAGGCCTGCCCCCGGGCAGATTTGGGAGGAGGAAGGGGGAGAAGGAAAGAGTGGCCATTTTGCTGCGTTGGGCTGCCTGGGGATAGCCCAATGGCAGCCCAAAGTAGCCTAACAGCCCAAGGGGTTTAAAATGGGAGCCCGTGTTTTCCCAGCCACCAATGTAGGTACTGAGACCTGGTGGCTGGAGCGTGGTAGATAGGAGCTTTTTTGGCCCCGCCCACCCTCCCTGGGCTTTGGATTTTTTGGGAAGTTTTTAAAGCCGGGGTCTTTTGGTTTGGTTTAGGGAGGCGTTGTTGGGACAGGTGCACAGGGGATTTTTATATGTAAGTTGTCGCTTGGAACAGGTGCTGGCGGAGTTGTTTTTGATGTTATGCCACAAAGTGCATCCCCTTCTGTAGACAATTGTCTGTTGTTGTGTTTTTGTGCTTTTATGGATACGATGTTTTCCGAATAAAGTGTCATTTGATATGTCATCAGTGATGTCATGAGTGATGTCACTGACCATGTCATGAGTGATGTAATATGTGACGTCTTCAGCAGTGCATTGCGGGCTAACGAGTTATAGTTAGCTGAACTAACGATAACAGGGGAATTTCAAAGGTTTTGTATGAGTAAAATGACCAGCTAACTATAACTGGTGTGAAACCTATGGTTTTTTCAGTGAATTTCAAAGGTTTTTAAAATGCTAATTCTTAACTATAACATATGTGAAACCTATGTTTTTTTCAGTGAATATATATATATATCACCCCTATGGTAGGCCCTAGAGGCCCATAGGGCACAGTGTTTTGTATTTAAAAAGTAGGACATGTGGGTTCAAGTTTCACATGTCCTGGTGATGAAAAACTTCAAAATTCCTTTTTTTACCACTTTATGCCTATTTCTCCAATTGGATAACATGGGTTACCTCATTACATTTATTAAATACTAACTTTTGATTGGGAGCAGGTAGAAATTTCATGTTTGGACTCAAATGAATTGTAATTTAAAATCATTTTCAACTGTAAAGTCAGATTTTAGATTACAGTTTTGAAAATGGCACATTTTCTGCTCAAAGCTTCCAAGACCTTCTAGGAGTTTTCAGCTGCCTGTGTCTATTACTAGCTTCCCCATTAAGAATGTATATTGGGCCCAGACAGTGAACAACAGGGGCCTAGGTGAGTGCTGCTTGTCCCAGATGTGACCTGCCGGGCGCGGACATCCTACATATGCTCTGGCACTGCCCATCTCTGGCTGCGTACTGGGGGGAGGTGACATCACTCCTGACTCACAGCACAGGCCCGGGATTGCCTGACACGTGGGAGGCATGCGTTCTCGGGTTGTATAAAAGGACTAAACTGAATAAAACACAAGCCCGGTTCTGGGATCTGGGCCTCATCACGGCCAAGCGGCTGCTCACTAGGCACTGGAAACGACGGGAACCACCTACCCCAGCACACTGGTTTGCATCCTTCACTAACTGGGCTAGAGCAGAGGGTACGGCACTTCACTGAGAAGAAATAGCGGGTCTGAGGCAGTTCCCGATCGCACAGCTCTGGGATGGCATCCTGGGGTCCTTGCAGGGGGAGGGCGCGGTCAGAGGGCTCACGTAGAGCAAGCTGTGATGGGCGAGCGCCATGGGGCGACGACTCAATAGGCGGAACCATCACGCAGCGTGCCCCCCCCCAGCTCTGGACACCGACCCCTACGTGCGCAGGCCACAGACACGGTCAGCCATCCTCACGAGTGCTCTCCAGCAGACGCCACCTCACACTTCGCCCCCAGCTCTAAGCCGTTGCACCGCTCCCGCAAGTACACTCCACCCCCCCCTACCCCTTCCCCTTATATGTTCACATGTTTGAAGTATCGGAATCCTGAATCCCAGATGTAGCCTCAGCACCCTTCCACGCCACGGCGGACAAACGCCACTAGCCGCGCCCCCGACAGCGACTCCAGGCGCGGACGACATTTGCTACGACAACAGCTAGGCTACCCCACTTGACTGCTACACGCGCCGCTAGCCAGGCAGGTGACCGGTGAGGCACCACGGCCCACAGGAGCTGTCCCATTTCAAGTCTGCATTTATTTGCGAGAGCGCACCACTGACCCACTAATATACTGACACATTTTCAGTGTACACTGCACTGTATAGAGGGGTCTTCTTTTAGCACCGTGCAAGCAGGACAGACACGACGCGGCGCAGCCGCAGAAGCGACATTGGGACATGCCGATACGAACTGTTCTGTTCCCTTTGCTGAATTCATGGTTTAGTTCTAGAAAAATTGTAAAACAAGACGTCACTTATGGACCTGTTTATTTGCTGAATGAAAGTGATGTGACCGTAATACCTGAAGTTTAACCTGCCAGAGACAAGTGGGGCGCAACAGCACACCCTCCCCTGCAAACCCTCACCCTCAAGATCTACTGTCTTTTTGCAGCCGGCCCGCAGGGTTGTAGGCTTTGCTATATGTACTGCACTTTTGAAAACTAATAAACGTCTTACAAAAAAAAAAAAAAAAAAACAGGGGCCTAGGTGAGAGCAACAGGGACCATCCTGCCAGGATTGTTGGGGTCAGAGCTGTCCTTGCCCCACTAACATTTCAAAGAGCTTCCCTCCAGCATGAAAGGGAAGAACTTTCCAGAACTAGATGTAGTGGTAGCCTAGAAAATTCACCCACTCCAAAGGACGGCACCAGGTATAAATATTGAATCTCCTCACTCTTCAGTACACTCTTGGACCTGCGGACATTACGGAAGAAGGACTGCCTTTTTCCCCAGAGACCTGCCCTGCTACTTGAGGCATGTCTTGTTTCCCAGAGGACCTCCTTGTTGCTTGAGGTATGCCTTGTTCTTCAGAGGACTGCCCAACTGCTACCAGAGGACTGCCCTGCTGCTTGAGGCCTGTCTTGTTCCCCAGAGGGCTTCCCTGCTGCCTGCAAAGGAAAACAGGACCTGCTCCGTTCATGTCAGTCTACCTGAGTGACTCTAAGGATCAGTGGGCTGACCTCCTATTCGCAGTTACAAGGACACAACAAGCTCCAGAGGTCTCCCTGCAACTGCCCAACTTGCCTGATGCAAATGAAACCCCCTGGACAAGCAAATGGACCTGACTGAGTCTTGCTGGCCTGTGCTAGAGTGAGTCTCTGGTCCCCAAGAACTGCCTCCCACGGTCCTGGAACTAAGGCTGTCATCAGTGTGCACTCTTCTACAAGAAAATAAGAAATCCTGAAGTTCTGGACTCTTTGTGCCAGACTTTGAGAAGGTAATTTATTCAGCGGGACTAACCTGACCCATATATCCGGCATTCCATTGCGGTTGGCCTGAACTTGTGACTTCTCTCCAGTCTGGCACAAAGTCTGCGAGTGGCGCTTTGTGCTTTTAGGTGCTATGCGTACCTAAAAGGTTAAACTTGCATATGTCCAGTTCCACAGATTGTATTTTTGTTGTCTTGATCTCATTTTATTTATTGCAATTTACTCCATTTTTCTTGTATTGTTTTTTCACTTTATTACTGTTTGTGTTCTGCATAAATACTTTACATGTTTCCTCTAAATTAATCTAGGCAGATTTTGAGCCAAACTACCAGAGTGCTAAACACAGGTTAATTTGGTAACTTTTGTGGTTCGCTCTTGACAAGGATTTTGTTGTTGCTTGAGCAGGGTTTTCACCCCCTCAATCAATTACCCAGTTTCTTACAGATATCTTCCCCTGCATATTTCACAAGCAAGAATATTATAATGTTTGCTTATTTCCAATGACGTTCTTGTTGTTTTCAATTAGGTCTTTCCTAGCTTAATCACAAACTTTGGGGCATATTATCAAGGGGGTTTATCTCCGCTTTTTGGGCTTCAAAAGCAAAGAAAGCGGAGATAAAATTATCTCCCTATTTCCTAGCTGTCACTAACACCAGTTAGCGACAGCTAGTAGGAGATAGCGACCATCTTGGGCCCCACTTTGCATGTCAGTGATATTTATCACTAATGACATGCAAAGTGGGCGTGCCAAGATGTTAGCGACTGGAAACAGTCGCTAACATCGCTATCTCCTATTACCAACTTTTGGAGATATTCACGCTAAGCGCGAATATCTCCAAAAGCTAACACCTGCTCTGAGCAGTTCTTAGCCATGTTATCCAATGGGAGGTGGATAACATGGCTAAGAGCATTAACTCAGTAATTTATGAATATCGCTGACTTTTCAGCGATATTCATGCATTGCGGCCGATTTTTATCGCATTTGCGATAAACCTTGGTAATACCAAGGTTTATCTGCGATAAAAATCGCCGCAGCTCAGCGGTAAATTTTTGTCTCTAACCAAGCAATAGCGATAATTATCACTATTGCTTGGTAATATGCCCCTTTGTCTTTTTCAAGGACCTTCCTCTAGCTCACTGTGCCCTGTTCATCAAATATAGTTTGCTGTTGTTCATTTAACCCCTTCGATGCTCATGACGGAGCGGTTCCATCATGAGCATCCGTTAAGCTGTGCTAATGACGGAACCGTTCCGTCATGACCACGCCCGTTTTCATTAGGGCTAAGCACCCGGCGGTAAATCGTACCGCACGGATGTGATTAACTAGTTTTTCCTGCCACCTTCAGCTCACGTTAGCATAAAGTTGACAGAATCAATATCCAGGCAGTTTTATAGTGCAACAGAGAGCCTTTGTCTTATAATGTTCAAAACTGGTCCCAACTCTATGGAAGGACAGCCTAGTTATCTGTACCCATTTCAAGAAATGTTCTGGCTGGTGCCAAAGTGTCCACCTGAAGTGAATTGTGAACTTGATAACTACCTCACAGGGAGAGATAATATCCTTAGATGGCAGAAGTTGGTGCCAGTCAAAACAGTTATTCCAAATGTGGCTAGCACTTAAATCTTTCAAGGAATCCATTCAAGTTCAAGTGCATCTTCCTGGAATCACTACTCAATCTAGTAGTAATGAGTACCTAATTATTTTTTATCTAAATCAACAAGAGAGGAAAGGGTCAGATTGTCACTCTTACACCCCTTAGGTCAAATGTATCAAACAACAAAAGAGTAACCATATAAATTAACAGTTTAGAAAGAAGATATTTTAGTTACCATAACCAGATAGAGGAATGGGTGCAATTAGTCAGCAAAACTGTGAAAGTGAACCCTCAGGCACCAACAGAGTTAGTGACCAATTTCGTCATTGGGTTCTTTTTGCAGGCAAGTGTATTAGTGCCATTATGTGAAATAAGTGAATTTAAAAGAAAATGAAACTGTTCCCTAACAAAAAAAATTATTTAATAAAGGGACAGTTCACCTTCACTAAAAACAGTGTAATAAGCGGACAACAAATGGTTAAGTCAATTTGAACCAAGAATGTCCTATATAGGTAATGATTTGGTCAAATTGACTTAACCATTTGTTGTCCGCTTATTACACTGTTTTTAGTGAAGGTGAACTGTCCCTTTATTAAAGATTTTGCAAGCCAGGTGGAATGGGATCCTAAATTGATTATTTTCGGCCATTCCAGGAAAATTGCAACACAGCTGGCTGGTAATTATTTTAATAAAATTGCACTGGCCAGATTGGAGCTCGTCTGCCATTGGTTACAGAAAGAGCCACCCTACCCTCTGTCTTGGTGGACAGGGTTTATTATTGTGTGTGGGACAAAAATCTTGATACTACAGAGTGATAATTGTAGGTCAAAGATTCTTCGCAATTCATAAAAGAATACAATCCTGTTGACAGGGTGAGGTTGATTTTGGCCTGCATTAGACAGCATTATATTATATTATTTTGGCCTGGAATACCAGTCGTTGAAATATATGCATTTTTCTATGGGGATGGTTAGTTGTTATAAGTAAATTCTGCTATCAGACGCATTAAGTATTTCTATATACGTATTCATTCATCTCTTGTTTAATTACTGTGCAGTTTTATGTGCTAGCCTGGTTTTATGTGCAAAAAGAAATTACAACAAAAAAAAGATACACACAACTGTGTGCCAGCCATAGACTCTGCAAGGAAGCCATATATCCTGTGAGGAATGCACAGATTTTGTGGAAGACCAATAGAAGGGACATTGAACGCATTATCCAACCACTCTCCTCCCTGGAAGAGAGAAGGCAGTGGAGCACCGATCGTGCCACCGGATGTCCTGGTCACATTTTGTGAGGATGGCTGGGGGAATGAAGATGGTGTTGAGGTGGTGTTTGCTGGAACTTCCTTGCTTCGAACCTCAAAACTTGAAAATACATCATTTTTCAGGTGTGAGCAGGGCCAGCTTTAGGGCAGTGCGACTGGTGAGTCTGCACTGGGCGCTGACCTGGAGGGGGGCACTTATCTCTGGTGGGGGGTGCTGTGTTGAGCAATAACTTACGATTAAATGCCACCTGCTGCAGAGTTCCTCGTGCATCCAGCTTTCAGGCAGTAATAAAAATGTCAAGATAACTCTCATGATTAATGTTCGTGCTAGAGAGATAGAGAAATGGAGGTTTGTCTAGTCGCAGTTTTGACTCGCCATTTCCTCTGCACAGAGGGTTTATATGCCTGCTGCAAAAAAAAATCTGCATTTCTTTGTGGATAGCTGAGTGGATTAGTAAAACCAGCCTTTAGCAGTGCTTTAAAACAAATACAATGCAAATAAATTGCACCGTTTGCTACCTCATGCATTTTGTTTGCTCACAATTGTCACTTTTGCCTCATGTAACTTAACGTTTGCTTTTGTAATTTGCTCACTTGTAATTTTCTCCTCATGTATCATTGTTCCTATTGTGAAGCGCTCTGATGCCTTCGGGTAAAGTCTGTGCTATATAAAAACGCATAAATAATAAATAATACAATAATAATAAAAATGTACATGAGAGAGGTGCTATGGAGAGATGAGGGAAACTTTTCCCTGGTGGTAGTGAAGTAATCCCAGGTGGAGGTCGGGGAGGGGCACCAAAAAACCTTGTTGTGCCGGGTACCACCAGCACTAAAGCCGGAGCTGGGTGTGGGGTTTCTCTCTAGATGTTACATCATGCATTTCAGTTCCAAAAATAATATATATCAATCATTGTTTTCCTGACAACATAGTCTCATCATTCAAATTAATTGGGAGGACAATTTCTTCTGGACACAGAGAAACGTGACACAGTTGCAATGATGCAAAATGTCCCTGCGCAAGTGTAAATGGCTCTGTTCCATTGGTTATACCTTTTCACATCTTCCCATCCAAAAAGCCCTTTTCGTGATATAATATTTCTGCCTTTTAGAAATTAACTGCGCTACCTGCCCTAACCAGTATGGCATGCAAAATTCTCTGAGAAGACTTGTTTGCTTAAGAAATGTCATAAAGATTGAAAGCAAAATATAATGAGGTTTATTGGTATAAGGTCTTAAAATGGAATGTGGAAAAAGAGAACAAAAACTATTAATACTTTCTAAAACATTGAATGAAGGTCTAATCTGTCAAAATATTTATATGGTGCCTGGCCACAGTCACTGATCACATTCACGTGACGTTAACAGCCTTAGGCGACTACACGTGTTTAGTCTGTAAAGTTTGATAACAGAAAATGCTCGAAGGGATATTTTCAGGTCGTAAGCCAAGTCAGCTTTATAATTATCCTCCTTTGACAGAATGAGGTGACATTTTACAATCTACTTGAAGCATCACTTCAGGTAGCTGTTGCATTGACAGGGAAAGTATATCTGAATAGAATCATCATTTTGTACAGATTACTCACCATGGACTGTATCAGTAAAAGTGCACGAGGAACGCAGTGGGAGTCTGCACCCATGTCTGCGCTCCTGGTGCAATGGTGATTCCAAAGATTTCGTAGCTCAATGTCATTGCAAGTGAGTGTGGGGGGCTCAGGGTCTATATGTATATCTGCGTGCATGGGTGTATGTTTTCGTGTGAGTGTGTGCACAAATGTACCTCCTACACAAATGATGGGATACCTTTGTGCATGTGCCAGAGAACGAAGCATGCCTCAGTGCAGCGTCGGATTGGTAACGCGGGCACTCGGGCAATGCCTGAGGGGCTGATATCCAAATTCCAGCTGTGGGTTGCTTTTTTGAGACAACTGAGAACTCTACTGAGAAGGACCCATAAGAAAAGGATATTTAACAAAGAATTGGGGATGGTGCCCATGGCAATATTTGAATAATACCTCTTATCTGGGCCCACAAAACTCAGTTTTTGTCTGTTGTTTTTTAGATTTTCTCTTTAGAATGTGAGAGGGTGTGTGTGAGTAGACTGTATGGTGAGATTGATATGAGTGAATGTATAAAGCTGTTTTACCTAGCTTCTTTTATTAATTCTTTTTGTGGGGGTTGTATATGAACACATGCATATATTTTGTCATGTATTTTTTTGATTAGTTACTTTCTTTAATATGGAAATGATGAATTGTCAATCACTGTCTTGTATGGTAAAAATTTAAAAATAATATCAAAATGTTTTTTGAAAAAAATGTAGATACAGAAAGAAACAAATGATAAATAAAATGCAATTCAAATGAAAATTACTGTTTCTTGTACACTGTGATATGGTCATGCGTTGTCCTTGAAGAAAAACGTTTTTTGAGTTATACCAATCTGTGAAATAAGAGAGGGCAGTTAGAGGTTTTTTTCACATATATTTTCCAGTTCTCCCCCGCCTCTAGACCTGAAAGAAATATATTGGGGGTACCTTTAGCGCCTTATGCAATTGCTTTTTTGAGTAGCCTGAGGGGCCAATTTGGGTGGTTTCCGTGTTGTTCGGATATCGCCAACGGTCCAGTGGGTGCCTGAGTGGCCTTTCTGGAGGTAGATGGGCGTCCAGTACATCCCTTTTATCAACAGGCAGAGGTGTCAGTCCCTTTCTCACGCTGGGCCGGTCAATTAATGTGTCCATACTGAGTGGGGGCATGGGACCTGAGCAGAAGTGGCCTCGCTTGTTTTCAGGTGTGTTCCACCCTTGTAAACTAATCAGTGCATTTTTTTAACCCTCCCCCTTTTTAAAAAAAAATAAAATTTCACCGAAGCAGTGTTTTGGGGAAAGGCATTATGCAAATGTGGGCCACATTTTTCTAGCATGCCCGGGACGATTTTAATCCCAATCCAACCCTGCCCAAGTGAAGCATTTGTTGTACCATACCCACCAAGGTGCCCTGTGGGAAGGTATACGGAGGGGGGCCGGTAACTTACTGTGTTGTACCCTGTCCCATTCCAAAGGAAGGCCCTACACATAGGGCAACAGTGTCTTCGGCACCTTACTGAGTGCGTGATTGCGTGCGTTGGTGTGTGCTTACGTAGGTGCGTGCGTATGTGGGTGCGTCACGTGCTGCCCATAAACCAGGTCTTGCGCCCTTTCATAACCATTACCTGGAAATTAAGATTTCCATTTTTTATTACTCCTAAACTATGTTATATGAAATCAGAAACGAACGCTAATTGATCTTTATGCCACCTGGATATGATTTATGAGCCTTTACGGTAGGCCATGAAAAGTGTACATGTCCAAGATGGTTCAGTTATTTAAGGGAATATTACCCGCGTCCTCAAATAGTTCAGACACTTCTCTCGAGACGTACTGATGGAAACGAAGCAAAGTCTTTCTGGCAACAAGCGTTTTTTGCTTTTTTTATTTTATAAATAGAGTGCACACAGACTCCAGCCAGAACTCCATGGCAGGAAATGAGCCGGACAGTGGTGGGGCTGACATGTGTGCTGTTTGTTTAGGTTAGCGTGTGAAAGGTGAGACGCCGCAGCCCTCTCATCGCCACTGCAGGGATTAACACTTTGCCTACTTAAAAGTAAGCCAAAGGTGTGCCTTCTCCAGGCCCAGCTGTCAGTCTTCAGCCCGATGATTTGCAGCTCGGGAGCGCAGGCATGCGCTTCTGTTTTCAGCATGTGGGAGCCAGAATGTGCCTTGGCAAATGACACGGAATAGAACATCGACGTCTTCTTTTTTAACCTCATGTTCACAAGTGTCAGCAGCGAGGCTTGGCACCGCCAGACTGTGAGAGATTTCTGTGCTGCTGCTCATAGAGCAGAAAATCATTCTTATGTGTTTTTAACTGCTTTGCCTCAATTCACAGAATAAAAACCAAGGCTAGTCCAACTTGCACATTCATATTTTACACACAGATATAATACAGTGTATTATGAGGTATTTATATGATGTTTGACTTAGCTAAATATGCCATTTTTGTAATTTGTGATGGGAACAAATAATGTAATAACAAGGGTGAATCTGAAAACGAAAAAATCAGAAATATTGAGTGTGGAAAAACATATGTAAATTATCTGCAGAACTAAATTACACTCGTGTTCTTATCTATACTAAAGCCTTAAAACGTACTCTTCTCAATCTTCCTGCCATTCTAGGCTGCGTCCTGTGGCTCTCCCCACTCTGGTTCTTCTGTCTTTGTAAACACTTCTGTTAAAATTCTGTGCTATGTCTAGCGCTCCCCTGCCCCATGTGGCTAGCATGGCACTTTATAAATACTAACAATAAAGTAATAATAACTAAATAAAATTACTGCTCAAAAGGTTGGCTCTGGCAGCGTGGAGAATATTCTTTTTTATAGTTCATTTTATTGTTTTCACTTTTGAAGAAAAAACAGAAATAGCAACATGCTCAGGTCTGCAAGGCCCACGATTCGACTACCAATCAGTACAAACACAGCAACCAGAGTTATACACTTCAAAGGATATAGCGTTTATCTCTGGGTAGTAGCAGTCAGAGTCACTTTACTACTTTTTATTTTTTATTTTTTTTTAAGTTTGATTTTATTGAAATAAGAGAGAAAAGGGAAAAAAGGAAGTGGGGGAGGAAAAGAAGAAACAGCAAAAGGGTATATTAATAATTACAACTTAAGGAAAATTACAAAGTATAATAAACACATATTACAATGAGCATGTAAAATATGCGCATATAAGGTATAAAGAAGATAAATAAATGTTCTGCATACAAATGATGAAATAACAATGAAATGAAAAGGCAAAGGAAATTCAAGGTGGTTTGCGGACCTCAACAGAATCAGGAGCTAAGGAGGGGCAAGCAGGAGCATTGGAAGAGAGATAAGATACCAAAGGGAGCCATTAAAAGGTCCAGCTTGATAGCTAGTGAGATGGGAGAGACATAGTTTGTATCCAATCGGTGATGGAAACAGACTGCATTCCACCAGGAACGATAAGATACAATGGCAGCTTGTTTCCAGTTAGAGGTAATAGTGTGAAAAGCAATAGCAATTAAGAGATCCAGGAGTTGGTAGTGGTCAGGGGACGGAGGGAGGTCAGGAGATAAGGAACCCAGAAAAATCAAGATAGGGGAGAAAGGGATTTGAAGGTGAAATTTTTTTTTTATTTGGACCCAAACGGAAATCCAGAACTGGGAAATGTGTGGACATTCGAAAAGCATGTGTTTGAGATCAGCTGAGGGAAAAGGGCACGACCAGCAGGTGGAAGAAGTATCAGGTGAGAAACGTGAGAGGGAGAGAGGAGTAAATAAGGTTCTATTATAAAGAAAATACAAAGTTTGGGTAGTATTAGCAGCTCTAGAGGTTTTATGAAGTTTACACCAGATCTTATCCCAAAGAAGGGTGGATCAATCCTGAGAGAAATCGGATTCCCACACAACCTCAATTTTAGATTTTGCCCTATCTACTGAACACCGAAAAGAATTGTAAAGAGAAGAGGCGGCGGGAGAAGATTCCAGCAAGGAGGAGGTGGTCTGACGATCAGCAGGCATATCACATGAGGGAGGTAGGGACTGAAGAAAGGAGATGAGAACAGGTAAAAGCGAATCATACTGAGAGTGGGTGCTGGGAGGCAAGTGAAAAGAGGACTGTAAGACTGAGAAAGATAAAGGAACACCATGAGAAAGTAATTGAGAGATCCAACATAAACCACGTGAGTGCCAGACCTTCCAGTAAATCGTGCGATTCCGAATTTGAAGATGAGAATTAAACCAAATAGGTTGCTCATGAAAGGATTGAGAGGAAGCACAAGTTGAAGACAGGAAGGGAAGGAAAAGAGTGCGGCAATGCGAGATAATCGGAGTGCGGAGGCGAGCCGGGCAAGAGGTGAAGGACAGAACTTCACGGAAAGTGAAGGGAGAGATGAAAGAAGATTCCATGGACAACCATATTGGAGGATAAAAGGGGGGATCGTCCGAGAGCCACCGAGCAGTTTGTTTCATAGAAAAGGCTCGATGGTACTGCCTAAAGTCCGGAAAACGGACACCGGAGTGAGCTTTATCTTGTCGAAGGGTCGCAAGGGCGATTCTGGAGCGTTTACCGCGCCATAGGAATTTCAAAAGCAGAGAATCCATTTTTTTGAAGTAAGAAATGGGAATACGTATCGGGAGCATGGAAAGGGTGTAAAGAAGGAGGGGAGAAAGCATCATCTTGATAGAATTAAGGCGCCCCCACCAAGACAAAAAGAGTGGATGCCAACAGGTGATACAAGTGTCTAACTTTTTAGTGAGATAAGTAAAATTAAGCTTAAGAGTGTCCGAGAGAGTAGGAGCGAATAGGACACCTAAGTACTTCATTTTGGAGGGTTGCCACGAGAAACCAGATTGGGCGAAATGATGGTGGAGACAGAGAGAATTCAGAGGGAGAACCTCGCACTTGTCAACATTCAATCGATAGCCAGATACCGCAGAAAATGAGGAGACCTGTTGTAGAAAGGAAAGTAGAGAGGATGGAGGGTCATAGCAATAGAAGTGGATATCATCCGCATATACTGATAGTTTAACCTGTTGTGAGCCAAAATGAAATCCGGAAATGGTATCATCCTGTCTGATTTTAGTGAGAAAAGGTTCTAAAGCCATAACGAAAAGAAGAGGAGAAAGAGGACAGCCTTGACGTACACCCCTATGAAGAGAGAAATAATCGGAGGTCATACCATTAACAAAAATGGAAGCTTGAGGATTAGAATAGAGCAAGGAAATGAGGGAAATAAATTTTGGAGAGATGCCAAACCAATGAAGAGCTCGAAACATAAAATCCCAACCAATCCTATCAAAAGCTTTTTCTGCGTCTAAGGATATAGCCGCAAAGGGAAGATTCAAACGGGAAGATTTGCTGATAATGTTAAGGAAGACACGCGCATTGTCCGAAGAGAGGCGGCCTTTCACGAACCCAGATTGCTCCGGGCCAAGTAGGTCAGGAAGAAGGGGATCCATTCGGAGAGCGAGAATCTTAGCTAGTATTTTGTAATCCGTGTTAACGAGAGAAATCGGGCGGTAATTTTTGCAAAGAGAGTGATCTTTATCCTCCTTGGGAATCAGGCAAATCAAAGCCTGCTGAAAAGAACCGCTTGAAGCAGAAGTTGAAATAAAGGATTGGAAGAGAAGAAGGAGTTTAGGAAGAAGGAGAGAAGCAAAGTGGGAATAAAACTCGACAGTAAAGCCGTCGGGCCCAGGAGCTTTACCATGACGTAGTTTAGAAACCGCAAGAGAAATCTCCGAAAGGGAGATATCAAGATCTAATGAAGCGAAATTAACATGGGAAGTAGGAGGGGAGGGTAATGCTTGGAAGTAAGAGTCAAGATCTGAGGATGAGGGAATGGATTCAGGAGTGTATAAGGCATCATAAAAATTTACAAATTCAGAAAGAATTTCCTTATCCTTAAAACAAGAGGCACCTGAAGAAGTACGGATGGATTCAATTTTCGTACGCTCCTTCCGGATTTTCAAATAGTTGGCAAGGAGCTTTCCCATCTTATTTTTACCACCGTAATATCTGGAGTAACATTTTAATAACATGTTAGAGGCTGCTTCGGTCGTGAACTTGTTGAAGGAGATCTTCGCCTCGATAAGACGTTTAAGGGAGGAGTCGGAAGAGCAGGAGTAATATTCAAGCTCTAAGCGCTTAATATCTATCAGGATTTGAGCCGATTTAGCTTCACGAAGTTTTTTCGCTTTGCGACGAAGTTGATAATAAAACCTCTAGAGGCTGCCTTAAAGGAGTCCCAAACCATGACGAAAGATGAATCAGGAGTATGATTAAGAAGGAAGAACTCATTAGCGAAGGTAGAGAATTCAGAGCAGAATTTGGGGTCTTGAAGCAGGGTGTTATTAAATCTCCATCGGCCCGAGGGTGGAGAAGGGGGGAGGAGATCCAAATCCACAAAGACAGGGGCATGGTCAGAAAGGAGGATTGAGCCTATTTCAGAACAGATGGCATGTTGAGCTAGGGACTTGCTAAGGAAAATGTGATCAATGCGGGATTGGGAATGGTGTGGGGGGAGAAGAAACTGTATTCCCTGAGGTCTGGGTTGCATAATCTCCATATATCCACTAGGGCATTGTGTTGGGAAGCTTTGACAAATTGAGAGTGCATTTTGGAGGGAGTAAATCTGGTCTTAGAGTTTCGGTCCAGGAAGGGGTCCATAATTTGGTTGCAGTCACCACCAAAGAGAATATAGTCCCCAGAAAGGGAAACAAGCTTGTCCGAGATAGAGGGCCAAAAAGATTTATCAATTCCTGTAGGGGCATATACATTGAAAAAAGTGAGTGGAATGTTATCAATTAAAAGTTAACAATGACCCAACGACCATTAACATCACATTCATGCGAAATAGAGGTAAAATTTAACTTTTTGTGAAGTAAAATCACAACGCCATTCTTTTTAGCAACAGTAGGGGAACAGAAAACATGGCCTTCCAACAACGTTTCAACTTGAGATCCTCCTCCTCGGATAAATGAGATTCCTGGAGGAGGGCAACATCTGTATGCAATCTAGCAAAATGCGATAGAACCCTTTGCCTTTTGATGGGATTGTTTAATCCCTTAACATTCCAAGTTGTAACTCGGAATAAAACAGTATAAAAAGATTGATAATAAAAAACATGCTTAACAAATGCAATGAACAAGAAAAAATTGTAAAAATTAGAAAAGAGAGAAAAACGAGACTAGTCGAGAGCAAAGAATAATCATATGAGGAGTGAAGAGAAAATTTTGAGAAGAAGAAATAAGATAATAGAAAAGTGCAAAAGAGAGGAAAGAAGAGTGTAGAAGAGAGGGGGAAAAAGGAAAGTGAAGACAAAAAAGCATAGATGGTGAGAAAGTTCAGAAGGAAAAAGGGAGGAGAAAGAACAGAGACAAGAATGATAGAGTCACTTTACTTTTTAAGAGTGGAAAACCATCTGGCACCTGTCCATGATCTCATCCAGTTTGTTCCTTGCACCTGGATTACACCCCCATATGAGTCCATGTTTCTGAGGAACCCTCGGGCCTTGTACATCAACTTTTCCATTACTGCGCAGGAGTCCATTCCCCTGACCCATTCATGTATTGGCGGTGCCTGCACACCCCTCCAATGCCTGGCCAAGTCTCTCTTGGCCATCATGTAGGCCGTGGCAATTAGGGAGGGAATCTTGTTACCAGCAAAATAATCTTGGGATAGACAGCCAAGGGTATTCCCACCTAACCGCCCTATTCAACTATTTATTGCAGTCCATTATGCTTGCGCCCCGAGCAGGTCCAAAGTGCATGGTAAGGGAGCCCCGGAGTGAAACGGCACCAAAGACATGCGGGGTCTCCAGCTTGTCCCATGAGGCAGAGGCGCTCGGGAGAATAGTAAATCTGATAGGAGTACCTGAACTGAATCAGGCGGAGACACATGGAAATAGCAAGGGTCCTCAAGGCCATTGTCCCCTCAGCCCACTACTTGTCCTCATTGACCTCTACATCCTCCTCCCTCTTGGCCCTCAATGTCCCCAGGGGATCGTGTGTTTTTGACTAGAGATTTATGCAGTTTGGATATACCCCCTCCGCCAAACTCATCGGTAACCAATTGGCATTCAATGGGTTTAAATTCAAGAAGAGTCACCAGACTACCACTAAAGCTTTCCAGAGCCTGTTGCTGTTGAAGGCATTGATAGAGCTGGAAGGAGTGTAGGTTGATCTCCACTGTTAGGTCCTGGAAAGATTTTATGTTCCCATCTTCCCAGATATATCGTATTCTTGAGATTCCAATCAAATCCCACAGGCGAAACCCGGCCAGACTTACTGTTTCCACCAGTCACGTCCCATGCCAAAGAGTGGATGCCCGTGTGAGGGTGCTATACTATTTCATATAACAGAGTGCCACGTACCAACAGGGGATTCGCACCTGCATAATCGATGACAGGGAGTGCAGGTGCACCCGACCACATAGTAAAGAGTGCAGTCTGTAAGGATGAAGCAGGGCTAGTTCTAGTCTGTAAGCCAGATCTTCCCTGTTTCTCAAAACCAGTAGTCAATATTAACCAGTTGGGAGGCCCAATAATGTAGCCAAATGTCAGTCCACCTTAACCTGCATCGAATGGAGAGAAGTGGCACTTTTCTTAGGACACTCATGGGGTCTTTCCTGTCCAGAGGAAAGTAGAGATGTGTGTCTGCAATTCGGTAAAGAAGGTAGGGTATAAGACATGGGGATAGTGCTGAACCACATACAAGAATCAAGGGAGAGAAACTATCTTGAAAAGTCCCCCTCCGACCTGCAATTGAGAGCAGTAGCTTAGACCACTCTTCCATGTCTCTCTGTACACTAGCCACCACCAGGACGCTGTTTAAAGTCCCAATACCTACATTTAGAGGGCGCTACTATTATACCTAAATATTGGAAACAATCCCCTGATCCGTAGATGAGGATCTACCCAGTCCCAAGCTAACTCCTCCCAAATGGGTACCAAGGATGATCTGTTCCAGTTGACCTTAAGTTCCAAGGCCTCCCCCTAAATCTCTAAAATGTCCATAAGCCTCTGGAGGGTATCTTGGAGCCTCTGGATAAAGAGGAGCATATCATCTGCGTATAACGAAACCTAATCTTCCACCCCTCCCAGCAGTCGGAGCAACAAAGTCTAGCATTGATTCGCATGAGCTTTGCCAGAGGCTTCATTACCAGTGCAAATAGCAGTAGAGATAAGGGGCAATATTGCTATGTGCCGCACTTCACAGGGAATATTCCAGAAAGGTCCTCATTGACCCGGACCTAGGCCCACAGGTCCGTGTACAATATGGATACCCCTAGGGTCATTGTACTGTGTCAAACATCTGCTCAATTTTGATTAGTAGTAGCACCGCGTCTCTCTCCAACTCTTCCGATCGGGCAACTGCCAGATGCATTCGATGCAAAAAATGGTGGGTGCCCTGATCAGCATGAAACCGTTCTGATCAGCATGGCCTAGGGACCGCACCACCGTGCCCATGTGTGTAGCCAATACCTTGGCCATGACTTTCACCTCCAGATTAATTAGAGAAATAGGTTTATAGGAACCACAATCCTCTGGGGGCTTATCTGGTTTCAGGATAATCGTGATGGTTGCACCTCTAAGATCTTGCGGGAGTCTCCTGTTGAGGAATGCCCTCTAATATGACACCAGCAGATAGGGTATCAATGGGGGAAGAATAGCATTTATAGAGTTCCAGCGGAAAACATTTAGAGCCTGGGGCTTTTCCCGAAGGCATTTCTGAATTTACTTGTTGGATTTTCTCTTTAGTGAGTGGCTCATCAAAGTCCCTGCTCTCCTGGGCTGATAATTTTCACACTCGCAGATCTAAGGTAATGGGCCCATCCTGATCCCTGGAAGGGGGCTCTCGAGCAGTGTATTGGTCCTGGAAATGGGAAGTGCAGCCCCGTGCTAAACCATCCACCCCAGTCAGACCCTTACCCTCTGCTGTCTGCAGTTTGGATACCATGTTGCAAGGGCAGTCAGCCTTTGCCTGCCACTAGATCAACTTACCCACTTTGTACCCTATTTCATAAATCCACCTTGGGAGTGTACCCAACTCAATTTCGCTGAATCTAGGAGCTAGCAACACCAGGGAGTGGTCCGAGAGTGCTCGGGGAAGAATATTGGGCTGCATAACTAACCCATTATCTGAGGAGGGGAGAAATAAATAATCTAGGCGAGAAAACATGTCATGGGGAGAGTAATAGGTATATTGCCTCTCTGCATGGGTTCGGAACCGGCAGCCACCCACTAATCCCAGTGGGTCTGTCCAGGATCTAAGGTGGGTAGTGCAAGGGACTCCTGGAGCAAAGGTTGTGTCCTTCTCCGGGTTCATGAATGCATTGAAGTCTCCCCCCAGTGACATGAACCTGGGGACAGCTGCAGTTAGGTGCCTAGCCACTGCCTCCAGGGTCACCCAAGCAGTTGCGATGGTGCATACACACTCCCTCGCATCCACGCAATGCCCCAAGCACCCTGTGCAGCACCATGAATCACACCTGTTGGTCATTATGCACCTCTCGGACCTCCAGCAAGAAAAATCAGCTTAGGAAAATGGCCACCCCCAAGGATCCCCTCATGTAGCCTGAGTGGTATACTCGATTGTACCCTAATTTCTCCCGAAAATAGCACTTAGTCCCCAGGAGGTGAACCTCTTGTAGCAGGATGGCAATAGGCCCATGTCTCTTGACATATGCCATGACTGCCCGTGCTTGATCTTTGATCTTGCTGTTGAGACCGTTTACGTTCCACTAGACAATCATATATTACCCTATTTGACCTGCATTGCCTATAGACCCCTTGTGTTGAGATATGTGTGTGAACACTTGCTAAAACCTCTAATGCGAGGCGCCCGATCACTGAGATTGCAAAACTGAACAGTAAATACGTGAATACACCAACCAACTGCTGGGAGTGCTACAACTAGTGACCACCAGACACCCAACCCACCCAACTCCCTACTCTTCCCCTCTTGAAGCATCAGTTGCATTGAAAATACAAACACCCTGAAAATACAAACACAAACTCCCCAACAAAACACAAATTACTAGAGAGCAGAGTTCGCCGCCTGACCCCTGTTCAGTAGCAATGATTTAGTACGCTGTGACCACTAAATGACCATAAAGAAGGTCCGGCAATCATCCGGAGGGAACCATCACTCCCCCTCTCTGCTAGGGCCTGGGACCCCTCTTCCGAGGCCAATCACAGCTGCTGCAGTCGAAATTGTGTTGTGTCCTCTGATTTATGTTGTTGATGCAGAGGCAACGACTTCAAAGGACCAACCATTGAGTCTTTGCAAGAGTGGGAGATTTTTCACGATCTATCTGGCAGGGAATCGGTCATTCCTCCACCCATGCCCTGGAACTCTGCAGGGTATCAAAGAACAGTCTATGATCATTATAGATGACTTTAGGCATGCTGTAAACTGTAGAATGTATGTGATCTGCATCTCTCAGAGCTTCTTCTTGACTGCTTGAAAGGTACACCTCTCCTGTAATCAGGGAAGAGCATTACCTTGTAACCACCACAGAGCAGTTTGCCCCATGAAGTATGGTGTCTCTGTCTACAAAGTTAAAGAGACGGGCAATGATCGATCAAGGGAGAGCCTCTGGGGACAGCCTCGCACCCAGGAAACTGTGCGCAAGCTCCACCACAAAACAAACTGACATCAAGTCCTGTGGGACCCATGCTCAGAGTCATTTGATTATAAAAGCAGTAGGCTGAGGCCTCTCTGTTCACTCTGGGAACATCACTTGCAGATATTGTTCCTACAGGACCAGCCCTTGGCATCCTCCACTCTGGTGTCCAGGAGGCCCAGATGCTCAATTCACCATGGCATTAGTTGGCAGTGTCCTCAACCTTGATGAGCCGCCCCTCCACCTCTGTGACTCTCTCCACAGTTTTGTGCAGATCATGGCGTAGCAGGGACAGATCAACACTAAATTCCCCAATCTTACTCTCCAGGGAGGAGCGGGAGTCAGTTACAGCTTCTGCTATTGATGGCGTAGGTTCCAACCGGGGTTGTACTCAGCAGGGGGTCTTCACCTCCTTCTTCTCGCCAGTCCCTGCTGGGCTTGGTACATTTATCGATCTTCCCCTGAAACGGGGCCACAGCTTTGTCCCTGCTCATACCTTTTTGCTACCACCCCTAATTCAGATGCGTGCACCAACCGGGCCCGGCAACAGATTCTGCCCCAGGGTACCTACCACCCACTTAGTGGGACACCAAGCCCAGAATCACCAGCGTTGGCTCCAGGTTGACCTGCAGTTGACCTGCTCCAGAAGCTCTCAGGGTCTCACTCCGCTCTCCCCTAGGCACCATGGGCCCTCACAGTCCAATCTTTACGACTAGATTTTCTTTGTATCACCAACAGGTCTCATTCGGTGGCCCATTGCGCCGCCTCTCTCCCAGTTCATGGTAGGATTATCCGCTAGGCTCTCTTCCAGGACCCAGAGGCCCAATTCAGGGTAGGTGCTGGACTGCCCACGCTATGCTGGGTTCCTTTATTTGTCTGCATAAGACCAGCCTCACAGTGTGCTATTCAGGGTAGCTGAATTCTGGCCAGAGGGCCACCACTGACTCCCTACTAGCAGCGGCCACTCCAGTTGCAGTAGTTACCCCTGGCACGGGGTTAACACTGCTGCTCTCTCTGGGTCTCCGTCAGCCACAGTCCGCTTCGGCCGCTCTCCCTGGAGCCTCCGACAGCTGCTGTCTGCCTTGGCTGCTTGCTCCAGCATGGCCTGTGGCCTGGTCAGGCTCTTCCCTTTCAGTGCAGTATACAGCCGCTGATCTTCGAGTCTGATCATGTATACAGCCCCCACACCGGAGGAGATCAGAATCAACACTGGATTCTCTGCTTCCATGGGGGGTTCACAGTGTTAGATATGCAGGATATTGTGAGGGCAGTTGGTAGAGCTTCGATTTATGCGGCCATCTTCTTGGTCGCTAGCCATAATCTTCTTCATGAAAAAACTGAATATCAGTAACGATTCCAAGAGTGCCATCTAACCAAGGAGGAGACGCCCACCTGTCAGCTGTCGCCTTTGCAACAAAGTCTATTTCAAGAGACACTCCCATTCTGTGACAACATAATTACAAGAAAGCAAAAGGTCCAGGCAGCAAACATAAACCAGTGGTGCTGATAGTGCCACCTGAGCAGCAGGAGGCAGGCACACATAATTAGGTGGCATGGACCACGTACATCAAACATACAAGAGACATGAGGCGAGAAAAATACACCAAGGAGATACGTCAAGTGGAAGACCACACCTAACCTATAGCAGGGCCTATAACATCAACATCAGCATATAGTGCTGCTGGGAAAGGATGCAGCCACATGACAATGACGCTAATGCAGAAGGCTACAATTGTTTTTTTCATGGACGTGACTTCTGTGAACAGGGACAAGCGACTTGCAAAATAAGTATTAATCTTTTCCTGCCCCATTAGCAGCAATCCAAAAATCTCTCAGAGCCCGGCAATGTTAGGCCTCTCCTTTGGTACTTGTGAACAGGAGTCTGCAGCAGCGTGCAGTGTAATATACAACCATTATTTCAATGATAGTGCATTACGAGGTTTCAAAGACCGAAAATATGATGAAGAAAATGTGACCAGCTCACATTTTAACTGAGAGCTACTGATGTTGGATGTGTCTCCCTAAACATGTGTTGAAAGGCAAGGGGTTATTAAATATGTATACAATGTGTACAATGTATACAACTCCCTGGTGGAACATTCTAAAGGTTGGCACTACCTGAAGAAGACACAGGCACTACAGCAGTAAGAGATAAGGGCAACAGACAGCTCATCCACCACAGCCCACCTTTGCCTTCTGCGGTCAGACGTAGACAACACCACTCCTTTGATACATGGGATACGTGTCAGGATATAATTGGGAAATCGACTTTCCAATGAACTTAGCAAAGGGGTTTTTATTTGCTTACTTTGGTTCAAATACGATTTCTACCCTCATCCATTACCACATTTTCTACCTCACATCTTAGCATTAACTGTTATACAACCTTTATTGGACTGGCTTGTGCCAGAAGTACAGAAGTCTGGATGTAGTGAGAAACTGGACACATTGCAATTTATCGGTTGTCCACTAGGCATCAATCATTCACTACGAGGGACTACATCCCTCTCTTGCATAGCGCTGCTCTATTGTCAGAAGTGTACAATACTGAGGAGCTGACCATCCTGTTGTACTGTATGTTTGCAGATGCATCCAAGCACTGCGTCTACCTCGTACTGACCGTGAATCAAGTGAGCCATCACTGGAGTAAGTATATGACCTACCTGTCCATATAGTACTTCTGCCTTTTTTCAGGAGGAATGGAGTTAGATTGTAAATAACAATGTAGATTTTCCCTAGCTTTGATGGTCAGGAAATCTGGATTTTATTAAAGACACGAAGCTAATATTTTTGCAATCTTCCTTTAATTGATACCACTCAGCCACTTTACAGAATTTAGAATACATACAACAAAAGAATTCTAAACGAATAAAAGGGCAGAACCCTCTGACCTCTTCCTTCTTTTTTTATATCATATATTAACACATATAATTAAAAACAAGTTTTTGCAATTCCCCAATTTCAACAAGTAACCATTAACCAAGTCCATAATCCGCATACTTGAACAAAACCAAATCCAATACTCCAAGCGCTCCAATTCATGGATGATGAAGCTTTTCCTACACCTCGTCTTTTATTGTTGACAACGTCCTATACAATAATATATTTATATGAAAACAGGGTTGGGAACAGGGTGGGCATAAGATTAGTCTCAGTTTCTTTAATAAAATCTAGATTTTCTGGCCACCAAAGCTAGGGAAATTCTACATTTTATGTCAAGACCAGAGTATAACATTACTGCAAGTTCAAAGCTCTTTTAGCAAACAAGCTGTATTCTCAACAGGCTTGAAGTAAAATCTGCAAAATATTATATAATTCGCCCAATCAGCACATCTTAAGATATCTTCTGATGCACCATCTAGCATAAAGGCTTGTGAAGCAGACGCACCCCTTACAGAATGTGCTCCAAAAATACTCACATCCACACCTGAATTCCCCATCACCTCTTTCACCTATCTCGCTAGGGTTGGAGATGACACACTCCTAAGAGGATTCCTAAAGGAGATCAACAACTGTTTCACATCCGTAGCTCTCAGGTGTAACGTTCTTTCTTAGTACTCCTTCACACAACATACCACCCACAAATTATCATGGTCATGGAAACAAGAGTAGAATATGGGATGCAAATTTGTCTATGTCCTTCTACTTAAACATAAGCACACACCTTCTGGGGAAAAAAATTCTTTTTGAAACCTTCAATGCTCTAACGTTTGAAACTCTTCTAGAGGAAGCTAAGCATAACAAAACTGTTAATTGATAATGATTTTAAATTTAATAAATCATGTGCACCCAGTCTTTCCAAATACCTCAACACTTTTATCACTTCTCAAACAGAGTTAGATCTTGAAACTGGCAGATTTGAGATTCGGTGCATGGACAGAATATCGAGTTTTAAATGTCGACATACACAAATATTGAATTTGAAATATCAAGATGCAGAAAGATCGACAACAAGAATATCGTGGTCAAGAAGATCGGCTTAGAGGTAAGAAATATTGATTTTGAAAATATCAAAGTCATTAATATCGTTTGCAAAAAATATAGTTGTTTAAAATATCGATGTTTTAATTAGTGTTATGTATTTTAGTATGTATTTTAAAAGTATATGAACTATATTTTTGTATAAGTATTGCTTTTGTTTTTTAATATATGTGTTACATTTTTGGTAGTTATTCATTTTATTTTAAATACATTTTGCGTTTTATAGTACTGTAGCGGGTTGTGGGTTTTTAGGGTAGTAGGGTGGGAAGTAATTTAACTATAATAAATTAATAATTATTTTTTATTTATTACTATTGATTAAATTTTGATTTTATGGTGTTAATTGTGGTAATTAAGTTATTTGTAATTAATTATTAATTGGTTGTTAATTATTATTGATTAGTTAGTAATTACGTAAATTCTGTCTTTTTTTAGGAACGCGTTGTGAGTTTATAGAGAAATAAGATGGAAAGTAATTTAATGATAATACAGTTGTTAATGTTTTTTATTTATTTATATTTATTTAATTTATATTTTATAGTGTTAATTGTGGGAATTAATTTATTATTAATTGTTTTTAATAATTTTTTGTTCATTATTATTAATTAATTACATGTTAATTATGTTAAGTGTGTAATTTATTTAAGAGTGTGTTGGCGGTTTATAGGGGACTAGGGTGGAAAGTTTTTTTTTAAACATATTTTTGGGGTTTTCCAGTTTCATTACCAAAAGCTCACGGTACAGTATCACATATCCAGCCGTCCCCACCTATGCATAATAGCATAGCATCTCCAAGAATGTCCGTGTGTGCACACCTTTTGTGGGACAGACAATTATTCAATATATACAGAACATAAGAAGGATATCATGCAATACCGACATCATAAGTGTAGCAGAATATATGCAGTATAACAGCTTAACAATTCCCCAACCACCCCCCCTCCCTGAGGTTACGGCCTTTTCCTATCCAAGTCTATGCTTCCAGTGAAGTCAAAGGTAAGTTGAAAGGGCATGCAATACCCTGCAAGTCTCTAGGCCACACAGCTGGCTACACCATAGCCATCCATCACAGTTTACAAATCGTTCTGGGGCACGTCCCGCGCTCACAATAACATTTACATCCTAAGCCATCAAATCTATGTCTTGCGTTCGCATTCCCTCCATCATCATCTCCCATTTCAGGGATATCGGAGTTTTGCGCAGACCTCTAGATTCTTCCCTGCGCAATGTTGTACCCTCCGCTCCACCCCAGCGTAACAATTCACTATGCCATACATGAACTTCCGGTGCTTTACGAGATTTCCATCTCATAGTCATGTTTCTAATAGCCAGTATAAAATCGAGGTTTACAAACCGGAATTGTACTTTGTGGGTGGTGATGCAAGTATGGAACCCCAGGATGCACTCCTCCAAAGTATTGGTAAGAGTAAGCTTTGTGGCAACTTCTGTCATACGCCGCACCGTATCCCAGTATCCACGCAAGCGCGGGCATTCCCAAACCATGTGTATGAAACCTGCTCCCTCCAAAAAACATCGTGGGCAACAGTGTTGCGTCTGGGGAACATCTTGTCAAGTCTGTACGGGGTTAAATATGCACGATGCAGTACCATCGTTTGGATAAACTTGAATTTGGCGTTGCGGGGAATTTTTGTGGGGTGTGCCAAGATTATTTCCCATTCTCTGTCCGACAGTACATTCCCTACATCCGCCTCCCACTGGGCTTTCAACGGAAGCAGATAAACCCTCCTATGTGCTCTTATCCCAGTGAATAGCCATTTTACCAGATTTCGTCCGCCACCCATATAATGCAACATCTTAATCAACTCGTTTTCAGATGGGGCTATCCTCTGAGGAGTCCAGTAAGTCCTAACAAACCTGATCAGTGCCGTGTGGCTCAAAAACATAGACGCCGGCGTGCCCGTCTGGTGTAGAAACGCGGCATGATCCATCAATGTGTCCCCTTTAACCCCTTCGGCGCTGATGACGGAACCGCTCTGTCATCAGCCGTGGTAGCGCTGTGCTGATGACGGAGCGGTTCCGTCATGCCCTGGGCGGCGCTGGTTTCGCGCCTGCGCAGCGCGTTCTATTGAGCGGGCGGGGCCATAACGGAACCGCTTCGTCATGAGCACAGCTCAACCGAGGCTGGTGACGGAGCGGTTCCATCACCAGCATGGGCGTGCCGCACGGCCCCCCGCCCCCTTAGCGCTGCGGCAGAATAGCCGCTGCAGCGAAGGGGTTAAACAAGTCTGCCACCGTATGGATGCCCACCTCCGACCAGGGTGTTAATTTTCGTTTTGGCAGTCTGCCACTCACCAATGTGATCCCAAGCAATGGTCTATTACCCGCGTACCTACGCGTCGTTTGGGTATATTGCAATGCCGCTTTCCAGCATCTTAACGCCATCCGCAGCAGCACGGGGAGTTCCAGCAAAACCCTATGACCCGGCAGCAACAGGGCATGTAACGACCCGGTGTCCAAGTCTGCAGCAGTTTAGTCTATTTCGTGTAGGTTTTGCCCCGCTGTCCAGTATGACAGCCATTGCAATTGGCAGGCATAGTAATAAGCGCGAAAGTCAGGCACTCCAAATCCAACCTAATCCAACCTCCGCAATACCCACCTGTAGTTTTTTTAGGCTGATACGACGTCTAGCCTTGCCCCATATGAGATCTGTGAGCAGAGTATTAAGCATGGCAAAGGTGCGTTGCGGCAAATTAAAGGCAGGTTTGTGAAATAATAAACCAATCGCAGCAGCATGACCATTTTAGCAATAGCCGCCCTGCCCGTTATAGAGAGTGGTAATGCACTCCAGAAAGCAACACCGGCTCTTAACAATCTTATTGCCTTGTTTAGATTACCCTCTAACATGTGCTCGTGTTTCCTATAGATCTGTATTCCCAAATATTTAAAAGTTGTTTGCGTAACTTGAATGGAAGTGCTCCCAATGTGTAGCTCCGTGGTGTCCGCCCGCTCCGTAAAGAAAAACGCATGTGTTTTGGAGGTATTTAAAGCCAGTCCCGAAATATTTTCAAAACTCAGGAAAGTTTCAAACAGCATGTCCATTGGACTGCGGAGGTCTGCCATGTACATAAGAATATCATCAGCGTACGCTGAAAATAAGTGGTTCGAGGTACCTATTCGGATCCCCATGTCTAAAAACTCACGGCGCAAGTATATCGCTAACGGTTCCAACGCCAAGATAAATAGAAGGGGTGACAACGGGCAACCTTGTCTAGTACCCTTATGTATGGTGTGTTCCCGGGATATATGTCCTCCCGTTCTAGTACGTGCCGTGGGAGCATTATATAGTATTCTTACCCAAGTGACATATTCCGGCGGGATGCCGAATTTCCCCAGGGCCTGGAACATGTATTCCAAATATACAGAATCAAAGGTCTGTCTTAGGTCAAGGGAGATACAGCCCGCATGCATGTACCTTTTCGGGGCCTCCGAAAGAATATAATGTAGTTTTCGAATATTTAGGGACGTGCAGCGTGCAGGCAAAAAAACTGTTTGGTCCACGTGTATTAGTTTTGGCAAGTGCGGGAGCAGTCTGCTCGTTAATACTTTGCTCAGTATTTTATATTCCGTTGACAGCAATGACAATGAACGGTAGTTTGCCATGTCAGTGTGTACCCTGCCTGGTTTCGGGAGCGCAATGACCAGTGCTTGTGCCATCGTATCAGATAAAGAGCCCTTCTCCCACACTTCTTTATATAATTCCACTAAACGGGGTACTAAAGTGTCCGCGTACATAGTATAGAATTCAATGGACAGTCTGTCTATACCAGGCGTCTTGTTGCGCGGTAGACTCTTCATTGCCGCTCTGATTTCTTGTGGGGTAATGGGACCCACGAGTCCTTTGCGCAGTTGATCCGGGATCGTCGGGTAAGTGAGGTCAGACAGAAATGCCTCTGTGTGGTGTTGTGAGTGTCCCTCAGACGCTCTGTATAAAGTGGCATAATAATCGCGAAACGCCGCATTTATCTCTCCCTGCGCAACAATTGTGTTCCCGTTATCTGTATTAAACTGAGGTATGACCACGGCCGGGGGATAAGCCCGTAGAATGCAAGCCAGTAATGCTCCCGAATTGTCGGCCTCACTATGGGCCCGCTGTGTGAATGTTGCGCAATCTAGTACCCTCAGGGATTCCAATAACTCCGCGTGGCGGATGCGCACCTCCTGTAAAGGCCCACGCTTCTCCGCATCTGTGACTGCTTCTTTTTCTAGTGTGCCCATTTTCTCCTCTACCCCCATTAGTGAAGTAGGTAATTCCTGTTGTGCACCCACCGTCGTACCAATGGCCTTTTCCCGTATGACCGCCTTAAAGGCGTCCCATTCTATTAGTTTATTCGAGGCTGTGTTAGCGTTGTCTATAAAATAGTGTTCGGTAGTGTCAGCAAGGGCAGCACGAAAGACCTGGTCCTCTAACAGTTGCGGCCAAAGGCGCCAAGTGGGGACCGGCGTGGGTTTTCTACCCCATGCGATGACAGATTCTGACAGGTTATGGTCAGAGAATGTTTTGGGAAGATAAGTAAAGTCAAGCACTTGCATGGCTATTCTCCCAGAACAAAGTATTCTATCTATCCTCGTGTGGAGATCGTGTACTGTGGAGTAGTAGGAGTATTCCCTGTGGAGGGAATGACGCATGCGCCATATATCTCATAAATCCCACCCCTCCAACCATTGGAGCAGTGCCTCCGCCTGTTTCAACACAGTAGTGCCCTGTAATGGTGGATGCGACCTATCCGGCGATACGTCTAACACTACGTTACAATCCCCTCCCAGTATCCAAGGGTAGGCTTCCCATCCTGCCAATGCCCCACTCAGTGTGCTCCAAAATACATCTTGCTCGTTATTAGGGGCATAAAAGGTACTAATCACCACTAGTTGGCTTAACAAGGACATACCTCCCCAGTTTGTCCACACGCTGTTCCTGCGCAACAAAGGGTACCCCGTGTTTTATCCAAATTGTAGCACCCCTGGCAAAATTAGAGTATACAGTAGAGAACACTTGTCCACTCCATTTCTTCCTGAGTCTCACCACTTCACTATCAATCATGTGTGATTCATGTAGGCAGACTATGTGCACCTTGTGTCGTTGTAGCTGGGCATGTATTCTGTGTCGTTTATGTATCGTGCCCATACCCCTTATATTCCACGTCAGTACTTTATACTTCCCCGGTGTATGCATGTAGTTAGGAAACACAGCTTGTAACAGTGTACCAGGACAGTTCCGCTACACATTAAACGACAATAGAGGACAATTCATGACCGTACCTCAACCCACCCCCCACAATACACGGTCCGATCAGAAAAAAGCATCGGACCAAAACTCCCCAAGAACAATCTGACATATCAACATGTGTCTTCAAGGAAGAAATCCAAGAAAGCAACAACAAAAAAGTAAACAGAAACAGTGCAGAGCGCCTTCACCATCTGGGGGGGGGGGGGGGGGGGTGCCTGCGCCAAACACATGCTAGCTCCTTGTCAATTTCTGTCAGGGTGAGCTACTACAGTGCCAGAGCTCTAATGAGTCACGCCAACTAAAAAGAGTGATAGTGTCAGATCCGGGCACCTTGCCTTTTCGCAGCGCAATAATACCATAGAAAGGTTACAGTACTTGTGGGAGTCTATCATCCAAAAAGGGTTGTAATCAGCTGTGGTGTTGCTGAGGGAAACAAAGCCACACTGCCCTCAGAGTCCGAGACATGAGAGTCTTCCTCTTCCGTTGAGGATTTGTGAACTGATCTAGGCGCGTTCGGGAAGGTTGCTGTAGCTAACACCGCCTGCTGTTTGGTCTGCTGCACCTGCTGCGATGTGACCCTCGCACGTTCCGGAGGTTTCCGCCGCCTACGACCCCTGCGTCCAGTCGATGATGCCACGCCTGATTGTCTCCTCTCCTCTGCGATCAATTCCCTTTCTTACGCATTAGTAAGTTCCATCACCTCCAACCAGTCCTCAACATCCCCGGGGCTTTCAAAGAAGTAGGATTTTTGCTCATGAATTATCTTTAGGCGGGCAGGGAACAGCAAGGCATACTGAAGGTGCAAGTCTCAAAGTCTACGTTTCACCGCCATGAAGGAGGCCCTCTGCCTCTGTACCAGCATTGTGTAATCGGGGAACAGTGAAACCCTCGTGTTTTCAAAGCTGAGCGGCGCCGCCAGTCTGGCCTTTTGGAGTAAGACGTCCCGGTCTCGGAAGTTCATGAGGGGTCTCGGGGGAGCACCCGGTTTGGGTAGTCCGGTCGGGATTCTATGCGCCCTTTCTATGCAGTATTGAGCCGAGAGACCCTCCGTGGTGACATTATCCCTAAACCACTGTTCCATGTAACCCACCGCATCCGGTTCCTCGCATTTCTCCGGCAGGCCTATGACTCGAATATTGTTCGGGCGTGCCCTCCCCTCTGCATCATCCACTCTATCCATCAGTGTGGCCACCTGGGTTTGCAACTGTTTAACATCCGCCTCCGTCTGTTTCTGCCTAGGCAGCCGTTCGGCCAGCGCCGTTCCCTGTTCCTTGACCGTCCCCGCCGTCTTAGCGTGGTCCGCTCTGAGCAGGTTCAACCCCGTGGACAGAGATCCTATCTGGAGCTCCAGAGCCTTCCTCGTATCACGTACCTCCTTTAAGATCAGGTCCTATTTATCTTTTGTATTTGGTTCTCTGGTCGGGGGTCCATATCCAGAACCCATCGCCTCATCCATGTTTCCTGGATCCTCCTGCGTCACCTCTGACCCCCGCTGTTCCACCAGTTTCGGCTTAGGTCGTCCTGGTTTGCCCATGATGCACAGAGGGCAGCTGTGTCAGCTCAGGCGCCGCACAGGGATAGGGCACCAACTTCCCAAGCACCTCACTTCCGCGCCAATCACCACGCGGCAGTCACATCAGGGCACCAGCGGCGGTCTCAGCTCCACAGCGACCCACCCAGGAAGTGCCCGGTAGTGTCAGAGGGTGCACGGGGCCACACGTTCACAACAGACACCAAGGCCCACCTCTACAAATCCCAACAGGACCAGTATACGCCTTATCAGGGGCCAGGGGCACACGTGACGTCGCCGTGGCGGCACCCCTCAGATGAATCACCCCAACTCCAGTGCCTGCGTTGCTCTTCTGCAGATCGCCGAGCAGTTCCAGGTCGCTTGAACACTCACCCAGGCGGGCTAGGTGGTCAATGCTGTTCAATAGGGCCTAGCAGGAGAGGTCCTGGGAGAAAATTATCAAGGTCCGAATAGATCTGCCGGCCGACTGCAAATGTCCGCCTCCAGCCTCAAGACTAGGCCGGTACTGAATAAGAATACTGCCACAAGCCACAAAACAGTCGGGCCAGCCCACCACTCACACCCCGGTAACTGCAGGCAAGCGCTCGTCCGCCCTTTCCTGGGGAACGCTTCACTTTCCGGGGGGAGGGACGCCGTTGGAGAGAGCAGGCCAGATCACATCCCCGGGCTCGCCTTATCACTGCGTGCCTCCGCAGCGTCCCAAAGCGCCGCAGGCGCACCGGCGGCCTCGCCATTGTCGAGTCCGCTGATTCGTGCCCCCCCCCCCGGGCCCTGTCACCGGGCTCCGCGTCTGTTGCTACTCCCTCGCTGGAGGCCACAGCAGGTAGCAGCGACTCGAGTCTCCGCATGGTCGCCCTCGTAGCAACAGGGCCGCGCCTTCAGTTTCTCACCGCGGCACCTTCGCCATTCGGGAGCAGCTCCGATCATGCAGGTCAGTCACCCCGTCTAGCACCACTGCCATTGGTTTTTGTTTCATACCATTTGGCAGATTATGGCAGGATAATGAGAGCTCGGCATTTGCAAAAGCATACCTACATATGCCCCAGTATGATTTACTTTTTCAACAACTTCCCTACTGTTGCACATGCTGGAGTTGGAATAGTAAATTATACTATTCCTAAGTCCAGCGCGCCCCCTACAGCAAGTCGATCTAATGACTTGCGATGTAAAGGTATCACGTTCTAACAACGCGGTCGTTGTAATAGAAAGCGATGTAACAGCATGCGTAGTAAAATGCTATATCCGCAACCTGCCTTCTCGACAGAGCTGTTACAGGCTATTGGTATAATAGATGACAAGTGTCTGCCAGGGAAATCTATGAACTTGGGATCTCTCCACGGACTGATCAGACTAGTATATTAAAAACCATTGGTTATAATAAAAGTAGGGTGCCAACTATCCTGTAATAATGTACAGCAATGATGGAACCAGTGGCAAGCACCAGCAAAAAGAACTGTCACTGGTGTGGCATCCCATATATGTGTCATGACATGGGTTATCTCTCTTTGTGAATTATATGCTGCTACACAGGTTAGAGTATCTCAATTCTATTTAAGAAAATGTAAGATGTATATCTTTCCTGGTCTGTGGCTTAATCGAAAGAAAAAAAGGACTGTTCTCTTTGGGTGTGCTATGCAACCTTTTAATATACCAACACCAATCCACCTAGACAATATCAACAAAGCACGTATAGTTATTGTAAAAGAACAAAGGAAAAATTACCAAGCACAAACATATATTGATAGTGTTTTTGCTTTGGAGCTGTCACCATCCTCCTTCCCGGATTGAGAAATTTCAAATTGCAGTTGGTTTGGCATCGGCTTGCCAGTCTGGTCCGGAGTTAAAGTATCATGGTACGTGGTTATTAGCTTGCAGAACAAGTACTAGAGAAATCTGAGGCTAGTAAATCTGCTTTGTTGACCATGGAGGATATGCTGGTTCTAGTCAATACAGTATGAAAGCATTGACTACATGGACAATGCAATACTCTTGCTTCTTGTACAAACAGCACTATCTATGAATGTTATCATGTATCATTAGTGTTGTGTATTCAAGCTTTTAACAGCAAATTGCATGAACAATGGTAGATTCCTTATGGAATCCCTTATGGAACACATGTTTGATTTCCCAAGTGGAATTTGTGTATGGAAATCAAACTTTTGTGTGGATGTTCAATACTGTTTTTTTCGTACTGGGGAAGGTTGTTCTGTTGTCTAAGAGGTCCAAGGAATTTCTTGGGAACAGATTTATAAATCTGTCATGCAATGCAACACAGCAAGTCAACTTGCTGTGCTGTGCTGCATGAAAGAGAGAGGACAGGAGCGCATCATATTTACCAATATATGGTGCATTCCTGCTGTCTGCCTGTGCTGAGGCACAATCTGCTGCCTAGTGCCAATTCAGGCATCCTTCGGCCATGGTGCCAGGGCACCTGCATTGCAGGAAGGAATGTTTTTATGCAGAAGGGAGCACTAGAGAGCAGCACACTTAGAAAGAGGAACCAACGAGGAGAAGTAAAGACATTTGCACTTTCTCTGGGAAGGCGTAGCATTTTGACGCATTCCCAGGTTTACCAGTCTTGGCAAATCTGGGAATGCACCAAAATACATGCGTGGATGCGTGGGAACACCCACGCTCCACCCACGCTCCGCCCATGGAAGGACTTCCCAGGGAAGAGTGATGCACTGCAGTTGTCTTGCGTTACTCTAGATATATCAAGTAACTTAGCGGCATGTAAGGTGGCCATGCCAGTAAATCTGACTTTACCATGCATGACTCAAGGGCAACGCAATACTAAAGTAAATAAGGCCCCTAGTTTGGCAGGGGTTCAGTTAACTTCTACGTGGAAAAAAATGACTTGTTGAAAATCCATCAGAGTTAATTATAGCGTTATGTGTCAACGTTGAAAACTGCAGATTTAGGAGGTCAGAATTTGAACAGGGAGATACATGTAGTTTTCTTAAGTGGAAAATTTTTAATTTTTGAGCGTGAGTCAAGGGAGCTATTTTGGCAAAGGTGCACCCATCTTTTAGATGGAAAAATATTCAGAATTTCTGCAGAGTTCACAAAGACCTTCATAACCCGCCTCTGTTAAAAAACGCTTAACATCGTTTGCCAAAGATGAGAGACACAGGATTTGCCTTTCAAATTCTGTGTGAGAGTCACACAGTTGGCTTTCCTTTGTGAGCACCTGGGCTTCTATGGGAATTCACAAGGCCATATTATCAAGCCCATTATCGCCGCTTTAGCGGCAGTTTCCTGCCGATAAAAGCAGCGATAATGTATCGCCCTTTTTTGATAATATGGCCCATAATCTGCTCAGTCTTTGACAGACTTTAGGCAACCCCATGCAGTCTGAGCAGCACCATCTTAAAAGCCCAGTGTCAAGTAGCAAAACATGGGTCTTGGAGGCCACATTTTGCCCAGAGGGGCAGGGGTAAGTTTTTGGAATGGGGCTTGTGTGACCTTAAGGTCACAATCACGGAAACTGCATCGGCATCGTTGCAACCAGCATGTACATAGTAAAAACAACTAACCTAAAAATTAACAAAAACTGTACATCACAGCACAGACAATATCAATATATTTTGCAGGTGCTGTACACATTTTTTATTATTTACATTTCTCATACATTAATTATAGATTCTTTTGAATACAGTACTAAATGCAAACGCCAAAAATTAACCCTCCCTCACATAATAGACATTGAAAAATACACACCCATACATAACATATAATTTAAGAAAACAAGGGAATGAAAAATAACTAAAGCACTTGCCATCTGCCACACCTGCACCATTCCTCGTGGGGTCTTCACAGATTGTCTAAGTGGTGGTGAAGAATATGTAGTTAAATTTTCTTGCACCTTCATCAAGCTCGCCCAGGCTTCTGATTTACCCCCAGGTAATGCACCTTGTTACCACCAGTGTAAAGTTCCAGTCTGCCAGCGAGATTAGCATATGATGAGATCCCACCCAGACAAGAATTTGGAGGGATTCCAGAAATGTAGTAAGAGCAGGAAGAGCAGGCAGAATTTAGGGAGGCATTTTGAAAGACTGTTGCTTTACTTGTGAGGATGCACACAGTACTTAGCAGCCTCAGAAGGGGGCCCAGTACTCACTTCAACTTCATCTCCTTCCCATCAAGTGAGGGAACTTGTCTTGGTATCTAGTTCCTGTACTTTCCAGAATGTCTGCAATCCATATGGTTTAGCATAGGTGTCTAGTCAAAAGAGTATAATGCAGAGCCACAACCACTCTGCACTCTCCTACTGCACTCATATTTGGCAGCCTCAGGATAGCTTTGCTCTGTAATACTTTTAGAATCACACCTATGGCCAGGCAACAATGGCCAGTCTGGCATTGGTATCAGCAGTTGATGTGACATTATTGTTGGAATGAAAATGTTTTTGCCGAGTTCTCCATGCATTGTATGTCTTAAGTTAGCATTTGCGGCACCATTTTATATTCAGCCGCCATTTTGAGCCATGATCGAAACTGTCTTACTCTCTCTCTGCCCCAGCTGAAAGTGGCTGCAATAGTTTTTATTTCTCCAAGGTTGAGCTTCGCTGTGCTAATGAATACACTGTTCCTGCCAGTACATACCTTTCCCATTAGATAGGCCTGCTCCCACCCTTAGAGCGGTGGGCAAAGGCAGCGACGTTGGTGCTGAGATCACATATACCAGGTCTCAGGACCTAAACCCATCCTTCTGTATCTCCTTTGTTCACCAGCTACCAACTGGAAATTTCCAGCCAGGGAGTGGCTTTATTGGTTCTCAATTGTACATTATGTATCGCCATGCTTGCTGAAGTCAGTCCTTCATATTTGAAAAAACACTCCCAGGCATAAACTAAGGAAGGTACACAATAGATAAAACAAACAGACTAGTTCAGTTAGAAAAAATATTTTTAGTTTAATTTGATAAAAAATGGGATAAAAATTATACACATTGATCACAATTGATAAAAGGACTGATACATATGTATTCACAAATTAGATAAAAAGGAAGGTTAAGTGGTCTTCAGTCAACGCGTTTCGACATATACAATATGTCTTCATCAGGACATTAACCATGAACACACTCTATTGTGCTGCAGTGAGGGGGGACAGGTATTGAATCTGTTCTTTAGTATGTTCTAGTTATTGGAACAAGGTCAATAAATCCCTAAAATTAGAGAATTAAGAATCCCACACTATCGGTTCCGGACTTTAAAATTACTGGCAAAGTGGTTACTTGATAGACTGTTCGTGCTACCGTGCGAGAGAAAGGAGGTCACTTCCAAGAAGTAACAATACTAGATGGTAACCGTTATATATGTAGGCAGTGGTTGCGGTAGTAAGTTTAGACAGCTGCAAGGCTCCTAACTTTCTAAATGAAAAGGGGTTGTCCTCGCCAATATCGATGAATATAGAAGGGCGCCGAATTTTGAGTCAAGGTACTGCGGAGCAGTAAGCTTTAACAAGGTGTTTAAAGGGCGCGTCAATACCCAATTAAGTCCGTGAGTGTTTTTAAGGAAAAGGAGAGGCGCCACTTCTAAATGAGGTCACATTCACTCGTGCGCGTACGTGCTGCCGCCTTGATAAAAACAATTCCGAGAACGCTGATAGTAGCCAGCTGCATCCGGGGGTCTGCCAACGGGTCAGTTTCCACAAAGTAAACAACATTAGGACTGCCCCATCAATGTTTTTTTTTTAATATTCAGATTAGCGTATCCAAGCGTTTTTTAACTTTACTGACATCGAAGTCCAGGACATAGTAGGACGTTAAACCCAGGTATAGATTGTACTTCAACTGCAGTCTCTGGTAATATATGCCATTGCTAAGTAATTCCGCAATGAGAACCCGATCGTTGGTCTATAATGGGAATAAAGTTATCGTAGCACAATATTAGTCAGTAAAAGATGACAAAAATAAATTACTTTGAATACGTCCTTTGTCTCCATGATTAGACGGTGTCATCCCCAAAATAACGGAAGAATAATAAGCAAGACTGTAGAAGGAAGCAAGTATATACAACGGTACATGATCCCCAAAGCTGCCCTCTACTTCAAGACAGTATTGCATCCAATCCGTGACATATATAAAAGGTATTTGAATGGAAAATAATTTTTTGGCTTTGAATTCAAAGACTCAAGCTCATTTGTTTCGTAATCAGATTTTATAGAAAAACAAATTCCATGTATTTGTGTCCATCTGCAGAAATTTGTATCCAATCTGAATATACATACGGTGGTCACCCCTGATACAGCACTGAATACATACATGAATTGATGTTCAGGTAATAATCCTTTGTATGTATTACACAATAAGAAGCACAGTGAATATAGAATGCCAAGTGGAATAAGTATCTTTAAATTCCATGTAATGAAGAAACAATAAGAGAGGCAGATTAATGAATGAAAAACTGCACCCTCGAGATATCTTTTATGGTCAGAATCCCTCAAAAAGCTTGAGGTAGGTTGGCAATATCCTTGTGTATAAATGTGACCACCGCTAACCTAAAGTTCAATTATTGAACTAACAAGGGCAAGGTGTACAAAATGTGTGCGAATGAGGCCTGTTGCAATAGCATATGAAGGCTTTTTAAACTAAAAGTCCACAGTAACCTGAGAAAAGCTTGTTTCATTTATGTGTATAAAGACTGTCAAAACAACAATGATTAAAATCTTGTGAATCTAGGATAAACAATATGTTTTAACTACGCCTCCAGGAATATAAATGGATCCTTAGTTGAGACGATTTCAAGAGGGACGGCTCCCTTATAAGCACTCCTCATTGTGAGATATGAACTGCATATTTGGATACAACTCTGAGCGCAGACATAACAAACGTTTAGGTGAATGTGTAATTGTAATTGTGATTCAATGGTTGAGCTAACGTCAGTGTACAATAGGCCTCTGTTGATTGTAATTTTGTAATTTTATTTTTCTAGAGATTTTTTTTTTTTTTTAAACGTCCTGAAGAAGGTGTTGCCATCGACACAAGGCACCGAAACGCCGCGTCGACTTTTGGTTTTTTAATCTGTGATTGATTGTATTTTTATGTATTGTTACATCGTATAATGTTATTAATTTTGAACAATAAATTGTTGATTTTAAATAATGGTGAATACTAGAGTGTTTTTAAATGTTTGAAGGATTGTACACAGAGTTCCTCTACTGACTATTAGCCTCCATTTAGTGATTGTATGTATGTTGAATCTCAGAGACAGTTTTCTCTGTTAGGTCGAAGATAGCCCCCATAGATATCTTGGTGGAGCTATCATACGACATAGGGTATATCCTCAACGACTAGGGACCTCTTTCTTGTTTTGATATACCTGTTGACGCGGTCCCTTATTGGTTCCTAGGGTACCTCCCTCCTTGTGTTGTAAAGTATTTGTGCAACATTACAAACAGTAATCCAGTGAAAACGCAACACAAAAGGAGCCCACAACAGTATTAGACAAATAGAATGATTTTGATAGATTAAACAAAACTAAAACGACAAAAACCCACTTAGTAGACTGGAGATATTGAATTATAATGTTTTTTAAAGAAAATAGCACCAAATGGTGTGAAGCACCAACTGTGGATATCTGGTTGCGTCGGACAAGAAAGAGTAATAAGTTCAGGCTGACCACAATGGAGCTTGGGCAACTACAGGTACCCAGTCAGGCCCGCTGAACAGAGTAAATTAAATCCTGGTTTGTGAAGTGTTGCATAGATCGACGTTGAAGATGCATCACGCAGCCAAAGCTGTGTGTTGGCTCTGAGATGTGGCAAGACTGAGGTAGAAGAGCCTACATCATCATTGAGGATCCCATTGACGGGGCTTGCGGTGAGAAGTTGGGCGTCGCGGATGGAATGCACAGATGGGCTGATGCATCAGTTCCAAAGAGCTGCAAGGTTGAGATGCAGAATCTTTGTCGATGCTGCCATTGACGAGGGAGGTGAGGGCTTATAGAGGAGATGCACAAGTTACATTGGGTCCACAGAGGCTGATGAGCACCTTAAGCCCATTCCAAGAGTCCAGGACTGGGGTGACACCACTTGGCAGGGTAGACTCAAAGATGCCAGAGTCCAGGTGCAGAGGCAAGGATTTTGGAAGCCTGTTATGTTCCTGAGGCTTCAGATAAGCAGGCCAGCCAACTAGCCCTCTGGGTTCAGCTGATGCATGCCGAGTCCTTATCACCTAGGCAAGGGAACAGCAGGCAGTAGGTTAGCACAGCTAAGACGGAGTCCAGCAGAGTGGCAGTTACTCCACAGCACAGCAGCCCTTTTTTATCCTAGCAGAGTATCCACAAGTACAGAAGTGTACTGAAGTAGTGGTGGTGTCTGAGGTCCAGTATTTATATCCATTTGTGCCTTTGAAGTGGGGAAGACACTTCTACAGATTTCCCTCTGAGGTCCCCATGCGTTCCCCGCCCTTGCTCCAGACTAACTACAGGGGGATATGCAGCTCTTTGTGTGGAGGCAGGACACAGCCTATTCAGGTGTAAGTGGGGCTGTGCCCAGCTCCTCCCTCCTATCCTACCAGTGATGGTCCATCAATGCACACCTAGCTCCCTATTAGGTGTAGTTGTCCAGGAGCAATAAGCAAAGCCCAACTGTTAGCAGCACCCAGCAATGTGACCAGAAACAGGCTGCAGGTCCTAAATGGATAAGTCAGGAAAATGCCAGCTTTCTAAAAGTTGCTTTTTCAGAACTGAAACTTAAAATCCAACTACACCATAAGTTAGGATGCTTAATTGTGATTCCAGAGACACCAAACGTGAATTGGTTATCTCTTCCCATATAGACAGTACACTTATTAAAATGTACTACGGCAACTCCAATGTTATCCAATGAGAGAGATAGGCCTAGTTTTTCACTACCAGGACTTTTAAAACATGCAAGTGCATGTCCTGCTTTTTAATTACACTGCACCCTGCTCTCTGGGCTGGCCAGCACCTATCCTAGGGGTGACAAATTTGTATTAAAAAGGAAGGTATGGGTCTTCAAAACGTTTATTTTTCCAGGTCGAAATGTAAGCTGCACACATAGGCTCTGCAATGGCAGGCCTGAGACATGTTTAAAGGCTACTTACATGGGTGGCACAATCAGTGCTGTAGGCCCACGAGTAGCAGTTAATTTATAGGCCATGAGCACATGTGGTACCACTTTATTAGGGTCTTACAAGTTAATTAAATCTGTCAATTGGGGATCAGCAAATGTTACCATGTATTAAGGAGTGAGCACATGCACTTTAGCACTGGTTAGCAGTGGTAAAGAGTCCTAAGGCTAGCAAAACCGAGATCAGAATAATGGGGGGACGACTAGCCTAAGCCTAATAGGTCTAACATGTGTTCTTCCCAGCTTAAAGTAGGTATAACTACCCAACCCCTTGGAAGTTCTCATCACAAAGGTGGACAAAACTGGATAGACCATCAGCACAGGCGTGGTCAGACCCAGGATGGTGCTCCACTGTTAAGTTAATTCTCTGTAGGGAGATATATCACCTCAGCAGTTTGTGCTTTTCACCCCTGAGGTGAGCCAACTGAAGGGCCTGTGGTCTGACTTAACCCAGAAGTGAGCCCCAAACAGGTATGGTCTAAGCTTATCCAGTGCCCATGCCACAGCAAAGGCCTCCCTTCCTTTCACACTTCACCTCTGTTTCAGTTGAAGTAACCTCCTGCTAATGAAGGTTACAGGCTGGTCTAGGCCCTCCTCATTTAGCTGTGCGAAGACAGCCCCTATGCTATGATCTGAAGCATCGGTCTGCTCTACGAACTCCTCAGAGAAGTCAGGAGTCTTGAGCGCAGGTTTTGTACACATGGCCTCCTTGAGGATATCAAAGGCTTTCTGGCAGGCCTCTGACCAGATCATTTGTCTGAGCTACATCCCTGTAGTCAGCTCTGTTAACTCTGTTAAGGAAGCAACAATGGTGCCATATCCCATAACAAACCTCCTATAGTATCTTGGGAGGCCCAGGAATGCCTTAACCTCAGTCTGTCTTTCAGGGGTTGCCAGAAAAAGATAGTTTCAATCTTGGCCTGGAGGGGCTGCACCTTGCCCCCCCCACCCACCATGTGGCCCAGATAAACCAAAGAACCCTGCACTTACTGGCCTTGATGTTCAGACCCTCCTGTTGCATGGCCTGAAACACCTCCGGTAGATGATACAGGTGTTCCCCCCACAGCTGGAACTGTAGACAGCTATGTTTTTCAGGTAGGCAGCACAGAATGCCTCTTTCCCAGCCAGGACCCTGTTGACCAACATCTGAAAGGTGGCAGGGGCATTGTTTTAAACCAAAGGGCATCACCTTAAACTGGAAGTGCCCTCTGGGGTTGAGAATGCAGACCTCTCTATTGCTCCCTCAGTCAGACTGATCTGCCAGTAACCCAATGTCAAATCATAAGTACTGAGAAACATGGCAGTGCCCAGCCTTTCTATGAGCTCATCAGCTAGAGGAATTGGGTGTACATCAGTCTTCGAAACAAAATTGAAACCCCGATGGTCAACACAGAACCTAAGTGCTGGAGTGGCGCCGGGTAGGGCAGCATTGGGTACCAGCACCACAAGGCTGGACGAGGCACTGTTGGAGGGCTAAATCACCTCTAGCTCCAGCATCTTGGACTCCTCCTCCTTGAAACCGGCCCTCATCTTGTCTGACCACCTTTTATTTTTAACAGATGGACTATCTCCAGTGTCAATGGGCCATATATATCATTCCAAATTGCGATTGCAAACGCCGAAATTCGCAGAATTTAGGCGTTTGCGATCGCAATTGGGCTTAGTGGCATGTATTAATGAAAAACTGCCTCGCTAAATAAGGAATCACAAAATTTGCAATTCCCTATTTTGTGATTGCATTTAAGGAATCGGAAATTGCGATTCCTTAAATGCAATTTAAGAAGCACAGAAAAAGTGCAATTTGGCCTTAAGGAATCGCAAATTACCACCAACTTCAAGTTGGTGGTAATTTGCTTTTTCTTTGAAAAATGCATTTTTTTTGCATTTTTCAAAGTGCAATGTGGCGCACATACATGCCCTGTGCACCCATGCTTATTTCAGGGGTGCAACAGAGTGTCCTTTTCAAGCCCTTGAAATTGCATTCTCAATTTGGGATTCTCTAATTGCTAATCGCAAATAGAGAATGTCTTCCCATTCATTCCTATGGGCCTCTAGGCCCATGGAATGAATGGGGAGAGACTCCTTAATGAAGGAATATGTAGAATACGCAAATCTTTTTGCAAATCCTACCTGCATCTTGTTTTTGCGATTCTCAAATAGCGATTCTCTAAAATTCGCTATTTGAGAAACGCAAAACCAAACTTTCATACATATGCCCCTATGTCATGGACGCACAGGTGTGCGAATCCAGGGGTGAGGGAGAACAGAGAGGCAAACTATCACAGCAACTGGCGAAAGTCTCTCTGCTGTTCTGGGGTCAAAGTAGGGGAGAGGTTGACACCCTCCACCTACCCATCATGTTCCTGGGCAGACAGGATGTCAAGGAGAGGCTCACTCTCCTCTTCCACTCCCTTATCTGTCACCAGGAGCACGCTCATTTCAGACCTCTCAAAGAGCCTCATGTACAAGCCCATTGTGGTGCTGGTGCAACACTTTTTTTGACACACTGGCACCTCAATTGCTTGCCCATATTTACAAAGCCACATAAAGTCACCCTACGTGACTTTTCATGGCCTTTTAAATATGGGACCCTTTTGTGCATTACTCTACACGAGAAGAGCATTACATGGGTGTTGCTGTGGGTGTTCCCACTCAACATCCATCGAACCCAACACAACATTTTCTGAAGCTGGGAATGCGTCAGAATCCTACTGCTCCTCAGGGAAGGCTAGTAGTGGCGCAACGAGTAGAAATACTTTTATTTCTCCTAATTTTTTCCTCTTTCTATGTGTACTGCATTATGCGGCACACACTGAAAGAGGAAAATGCCATCAATTATTGTTTTTTGTGTGCAGGAAGGTCTCCCTTCCTGCACAAAAACAATCATCGCCGCAACCCAGGCACCCTTGCAACATGACGCAAGGGTACCTGCACTGGCGCATGGCAGCCAATTGTGCGCGAGTGCAGGGGGAAGCACACAAATGTGTTGCATTGCTGTTAATATGACACATTCCTGTGCTTTTAAAATGACGGAGCTTGGCACAGCATATTGGCTTGCATTGCCGAGCTGCGTCATTTTGCAGTAAAAGAGGCCCAAAGTGTGATTTGAGGTGGCTCACATGGAGCACCCATAAGGAGGCTCATAGGGATCTTGAGGTCCTCCAGGTGGTAGGTTTCCCCCTCCCGCTCCTTGGCCTTGTATGGGTTTTTCCAACGATCCTGGAGAGCCCTGGGCACCACAGGCTCCATAACCCACACTTTCCGACCGGGTTGAAACTCTACCAGAGTGGCCTTCTGGTCATACCAGAGCCTCATAACCTCCTGACTGGCTTCAAGATAAGGTTTTGCCTTTTTCCAGCAGCGGGGCATCTGGCTGCGGAGGGCCAGCATGCAGCTGGCCACATCATGAAGAGGCTTCCTGGGAGCTTGCTCCCACCCCTCTATCACAAGGCACAAGGCTAACAGGGAGCCATAGAGATGTTCAATAGGGCTAAACCCCACTCCCTTGTGTGGCACCTCTCTGTAGGCCAGGGGTCTTCAATCTGTGGGGCGCGACCCCCATGGGGGTCGTGGAGTCCTGGGAAGGGGGTCGCAGATTGTCATTTTGCCTTAGTGGCGTCGGGCTGATTGAGGGTGGTCACGGCAGAGGCCTAATTCACACCGAGGTGTGAAAAACAACAAAGCCTCATTAACAAGTAAAAGGTCTTTTAAAGACTTCTGAAGTACTCGGGTGCGGCTTTGTGTGTGTCCCTGGAGGTGTTTCAGCCCAGCTCACATACACAAGGGGGGAGAGCTGGGGGGCAGGGGAGGGTGGCTGGGGGAGGAGGCTGTAGCCCTTTGAGTTCCATGGACGTTGCGCGCCTGGAGCTGTGGGTCCCGCCTGTAAAGCACAAAACACGAACCCTCATACCTGGCGCCTGTGAGGAGAAATGTGCCTGAGAGTCTGTTCTTCAGGTGAGATGTTGTTACAGCCTGTCCACCCCCCGCCCCCAGCAGGGAGGCACAGAGATGCCCTCCCATGAGAGAGGAAGAAGAAGTAAGAAGACGCAGAGAGATACTGACCCTCCCCACCCCCTTTCCCCCCGCTCCCTCCCATGAGAGAGGCACAGAAAAGGTGGGTGGATGAATGGATGAAAGGGTGGATGGATGAAGGATGGATGTATGGATGGATAAAAGGTTGCATGGATCATGATGGATGGATGTGTGAAAAGGTGGGTGGATGAATGATGGGTGAATGGATGGATGAAAGGGTGGATGGATGAAGGATGAATGTATGGATGTAAGGGTGGATGGATGTATGGATGGAAGGATGAAAGGGTGGATGGATGAAGGATGAATGTATGGATGGAAGGATGAAAAGGTGGATGGATGAAGGATGGAAGAAAGGGTGGATGGATGAAGGATGGATGTATGGATAGAAGGAGGAAAGGGTGGATGGATGGATGTATGGATGGATAAAAGGTTGCATGGATGAATGATGGATGGATGTGTGAAAAGGTGGGTGGATGAATGATGGATGGATGAATGGATGGAAGGGTGGATGGGTAAAAGATTGATTTATGGATGCAAGGATGAAAGGGTGGATGGATGTATGGATGGAAGGATGAAAGGGTGGATGAATGAAGGATGGATGGATGGATGTGTGAAAGTGTGGGTGGATGAATGATGGATGGATGGATGTGATGAGGTCTAACAGGTGCATTTATGGTTGTCGATAGTTGTTGATGATGAGGAGTACGAGTTTCTAGAAACTTTTGTTGAAAGGGGGTCTTTAAGCCTAAAAAGGTTTTACAAGGGGTCTTGGCATCAAAAAGTTTGAAGACCTCTGCTGTAGGCTAAGAGAAAGCATGAAGGAGGACCTCCTACGTATGCCTCATGGGCTCAGGTAGGGCCATTATCATGCCCTTCAAGGTCTTGTTGAATCTCTCCAGAAGACCATTGGTTTGGGGTTGCTAAGGTGTGGAGAACTTATAAGTCACCCATACTCATGCCACATACACTTTATGTACTTCGACATGAAGTTAGTGTCTCTGTCACACACTACCTCTCTGGGGAAGTCCACATGGGTAAAAATCACCATCAGGGCCCTGGCCACTGCCTGAGAAGTCTCAGAAGGATGCCCTCTGGGTAGCCAGTGGCTTAGTCCACCAAGACCAGGATGAACCTGTTGCTTAAACTTGTTTGTGAGTCAAAAGGTCCAATAATGTCAATGCTTACCCTCTCAGAGGGAGTGCCAATGACAGGTGATGGGGTCAGTGAAGCCTTGTGCTTTTTCCCACACTTTCCACTGGCCTGGCAGGTAGGACAGGACCTACAGAATGCATCTGAGACAGTCTTCATCCGGGGCCAATAGAAGTGGGAAGCAAGCCTTGGGCAGGTCTTGTCTTGCCCCAGATGTCCTACTAGGGGTATATCATGAGCCAATCCCATTAGGAAGGTTCTGTAACATTGGGAGACCACCAGCACATGGGCTGCCCCATTTCCAGAAGTCTTAAGTTTGCTATGTAGATCAAGTGATCTCTGGAGGTGTGACCTGCTGCCCAGGCCTCAGCCTGCCACCTCAAGCTCTCGAGGGTGGGGCACTTTTTCTGTGCTAAGCAGAATACCTCCCTGGGGGTGAAGGACTGGGTTCTTTTGGACCCAGCGGTGCCAGGGCACAACACCTGAAACCTTCGTGGGTAACCTGCTCCGGCGTACAAGTCACAGAGACACGGGACACTTCCTTCGGCGTCAAAGAGTCAAGGTTTATTTACTGCAGGGAACACAGAAGTCACAGGAAGTACATCGAGTGTAGTTCGGGGAGACTGCTTCAAATTGGTTCTGTGGATCGCTCCTTTTATACAGTTTTCACCCATAAGATAACATGAGACACAATAGTTTACAACCTGGTTCCCACAAGTCGCTCTCAGAGGGGTCGCTTTGGTCTTTTGAAACACATAAGGTCCGGAACATAAGTGCGGAAACATTTGGCGGTTCCCAACTGTAAAAACCCATCTTCCCACCATTAGCAAATTCCAATCAGCAGTAAAGTAGATCGAAAAATAGGAACGAAGACAGGTGCAGAGGAAGACGGAGACAGTGGGGAGATCGAAAAGGGTGTAAAAGGGGAGTGTCGAGGAAACACGAGATACAGGCATCAAAGGGACGTGCCTAATGAGATGCACGGCTGAGACAATAAGCCCGTGCGGCAAGATGAGCCTCGAGCGGCGCCACCTGCCTTACAGCAGCAACCCCCTCGTCATAAAGACACTTACAAAGGACATGTGTCTTCCGCAAATATCTTGGGAGTCCCAGGGTCGCGAAGCGGACAGTGTCCGTTCGCTGACTACTTGAGGGCAAGAGACAAAATGGATGCCGTATCTAAGATGGAACCCGTGGGTACAGATGAAAAACCCACGTAACAAACAAACGGTTTAAGTCAGCACAGCGAAACTGCGCACACTTACTAAACTCGTCATTTGCGGTTCATAGATACTAGACTCGACCATATTCGTGCGAGTCGAAAACACCACTTACAATTGTCACGGAACCTCAGACGCTCCTTTTGCCCTCATGTAGGCAAGCACTAGTCGGAATCATACTCGATATTCATCAGACCATCAAGATGTCGTTGTAGCATAGCTCTGTCCAACCGAGTCCCCTTGGTAACAGATGGTTGTCTCATACACGTTGTAGCACAGAGGCCACATAAGGCAGGACCACACTGCACACAAAGGCAACACGTGAACAGGAACACTACCACGACCCCGATGATCATCAGAATCTTCCAACCCCAAGTCGACACCAGACCCCAAAACCAACCGAGTAGCGTCCAATCCCCTACATCCACGTGTATGGATTCGGAGATCTTGTGCAACTTCGAGATGGCTTGATAGACAGTAGGAGCATTATCAGGAATGAAAATGCAGCAGCTCGAATGGATCACCTTACATACCCCACCGCGATCTGCTAAGACAACATCTAAAACCATACGGTTTTGTAATGTCATAAGTCTCTCCGCCTGAAGTTCTGTGGTGATATTACCAAGGGCACTGGCAGTAATGTTAGCTGTCGATTCTACCACTCGAGTCAAATGTCTCAGGTTCCTACTATTAACCATAGGTCCCCAAAACGGGAGGAAACCCTTGAAAAAGTCTCCTGCCTCTTGACCGGCAGTATCCTCTTCGCTAATTACGCCTCGTACAACTCTAGTCTTATGATAACCGGCATCTACAGTGAACGTCGGAGGCAACAGATTTGCAACGAAACATGAGCCCATGAAGTCTGCGGGCAACCATGTGTATGCACGATCATGACAGATAAAGTATGTACCCTTGGCAGCCAGAAACACAGGGGTCGGGGACATTGGCAGAACGTAACTTTCAGTGCAAGCACTTACTCCAAGTGAGGCTTGCGAGCCACGACCCACAAGACAAAGATTACCAGTGTGGGGTACGACCCATATTGGAGGCGAGCTTTTAAGCTGCTTTTCATTAGTGAACATACTATATTCCCCTCTACTTAGGACCCTATAGGCTTGTACCTCTTCTTTAGGGATGAGAAAAGCATCATGGATCTCATCTTCCATGTCCGCTATTGCCATCGATAGCACCCACTGATACGAGGTTGGACCAGGTTTGGGGGAACGTTGTTCTGGAGTGGGGTGGAAACCCAGTGCACTTCGAAGCATTGTTTGGAATGCTCGAGCTGACCCTTGGGAACTATACGGTAACACCAGATATGGAATTCCCTTACCCGTAGTATGTGGCATCAACCCACACACCCAACAATTAGTAGTGTTAACCACTAACTGATGCTGATGGAGGAGCTGGATAAAGGAATTGTTGCGGAATTCTACACGTCTAGCCTGTTCGTGTTCCGGTAGCATGTGAAAGGAATGGGGAGAAGCAGTAGAAGTAATGTTAGGGTAAGGAGTAGGAGTAGGGGTAGGAAGTAAGAAGTAAGACATAGTGTAATACACCCCACCCGCCAAAAATGCAGAAGCAGTCAAAAACAATACAAACAACTGGAATACAAAACATTTAGTACGACTAAGTTTCTGCAGCTGGACTCTATACGCCTGAGCTCCCTCCAAATCATTCAGCTTCGAAAATGCCATTTCCCTACGACCGTCCGCAACGTTTCTTGACGCACTTCGTTCTGTGCAGCAATAGTCAATCCCCAGGAGTTCCTAGGAACCGACGGCCTTTAACCTAGCGTCAAGACCTACTGTCCAGAAGGAAGTACGCGCGCGGCCCTACGGCCCTCAATACACAATATGTATTTTAGCACAATATTTCTCAGCTGTTGGAAGGAAAAAGATACAAGGAAAAGCTTAATATATATACAAAACAATTTTCAATGATACGAGTGTTCAAAATTGATCATGGGAAACGAGGATATTGCAGTTTATCGATTTCAGCAAAGCAAGAAAATTTTATTTGTCCTTAGTATGAGATCTCAAAGAATATCGATGTTTCCCGGGACGTGTCTGTTCTTCAAACAAAGGATCCGTTGATGAGACAGCGTCCTGTCGATCAATTGGTTGATCTGATCTTGAGTCTTTTGCTGACAAGTGTTCAACAGTGGCTTTCTGCTGCGCTGAGGGTTCTTCAACAAGCTGTGCGTCGCTAAAAGGTACAAACGCCGGCAATGTTTCTGTTTCTGTTGACGCAATACCTTTCCTCACCCACGGGTCTGCCGGCAAAGGAATAGGGACTCGTTTACAATGGGTAGCATGTACCCAATTTTTCCGCCCCTCAAGACGAACGGCAGTCCTCGTGGCCAGGAGTACCTGGTAAGGTCCGGTGAAGCGGGGGTCCAGATTCTTTTTGCGTGAAAAATTTCGGGTAACCACCCAATCCCCGGGCTGGAGCTGGTGGCCTGGACCCTCCGTCTGCGTCGGCAAGGCGTCGTAAACCTGTTGATGAATTAACCTCAGTTTAGCAGTCAAGTCATGTAAGTAGTCAATCAACATCGGATACTCAAGATCAACGAATACACCTGGCCTAGGAACCCCCCACACATTCGCAGGACGGCCGAACACTATTTCATAGGGGCTAAGCCCTATTCGGGAGTGTACAGTCGCCCTAGTTGACAGTAATGCTAACGGCAAAGCATCAGGCCACGAAAGTCCAGTCGTAGCCTGAATCTTCGCTAGCTTCAGTTTAAGGGTGCCATTGTACCCTTCAACCAATCCAGCTGACTGAGGATGATTGGCGCTATGGAATTTTTGATTAATTCCAAGGCCCTTACACACACTCTTCATCACACTTCCAACAAACTCACTTCCGTTATCTGACCACACGACTCTAGGCATTCCATACCGAGGAAAGTATTCCTTCAGTAGGATTTTCGCAGTAGACAAAGCAGTATTGTCTTTGAGGGGATAGGCCTCGATCCATCGGGAGAATGCGCAAACCACAACCAAAACGTATTTCAGGTTATTGCATCGCTCCATATGGATGAAGTCCAATTGGATCACCTCAAAGGGATACGAAGGAGGAGCAAAACTGCCAGGGGGAGTTGGGGTTCCTTTGCCAGGATTGTACATTATACACACCATACAATTCTTCACCAAACGTTCAGCACACTTCGTAATACCATCGTTCTTCCACACATCAGCCAACAACTTGCAAATACCTTTCGCACTAATATGTGCTAACCCATGTGCCATTGTCACAACGGCCAGTACATATGCGACAGGCAACATCCATCTTCTCTGATCTGACAAATCAATCCAGCAACCATTCGCATCCAACCTTCCCGTACTTTCTTTCCACTTCGTCTTTTCAGTCTCGGTGGCCTCATTCTGTATTGCTTTCACACTCTCTATGGTATTTTCACACATACTTGATTCTGTAGGCCACCTAACCGAACTCGTCACATACATTCGAGTGCTAAGGTTCCGGGCAGTCTCCTTAGCAATCTCATCTGCAAACGCATTACCACGACCAACATCATCCGTCACTTTACGATGCGCACTACACTTAACAATTGCAACCTGTGCAGGCAAAGTCAATGCATCCAAAAGATCGTTCACAAGCTGGCCATGCTGTATTTTCGTGCCGTGCGACGTTAAGAAACCACGCTCTCGCCACAATCGCCCAAAACTATGCGCTACACCGAAAGCATACTGGCTATCGGTGTACACATTCACACGTTTCCCTTTTGCTAATACACATGCTCTAGTGAGAGCAATCAGCTCTGCAGCTTGAGCAGAATTCTGATTCAATCTTGCAGTCTCAACAACAGTATTCAATGTCACCACAGCATAAGCGGTAGTCACATCACCATTCGGCAATTTAAAACATGACCCATCCACATACAGAGTGCCCTCCGGGTCTTCCAATGGGGTGTTTTTAAGGTCCACTCGACCTTTTGTTTCCTCCTCTGTCCGCAAGTAACAGTCATGTTCTGCTACTTCATCTGACTCTGTACTAATTGGTAACAAAGTTGCCGGATTTAGGACATTACAACGTTTTATCTGAATGTGGCTTGCCAAAAGCGTCAATTCGTACCCAGATAACCTCGCACTCGTCAAGTGCTGAGTTTTCGTACGATTCAAAAGAGTATCGACTGCGTGCGGAACCATCACCGTAAGCATATTATCCATGACCAATCCTGCTGATTGTCGGATAGAGACCACAGCTGCCGCAGTTGCTCTCAAACAACTCGGCAATGCTCTAGCTACTGGGTCTAAGGTCGAGGAAAAATATGCACATGGACGTTGCTTACCACCAAAAGGTTGCGTTAAGACGCTTAAAGCACAACCTTCCTTCTCGTGAACATATAAAGTGAACGGCTTACTGTAATCAGGGGTACCTAACACAGGAGCCGAACACAATGAATCACGTAATTCAGAAAAACTTTTCTGACATTCTTCCGTCCATGGTAAAGGAGTTGAAACATCCTTGCACGTAAGAGCCACCAATGGTTTCGCTAGCAATGAAAAATTAGGAATCCACTGCCTACAGTACGACGTGATACCTAGAAAGGCACGCACATCTCTTTGGGTTTGTGGCACAGCCATGCGCGCAATCGCTGCAATTCTCTCTGGGGTCAATCTCCTTCCCTCCTTTGACAATAAGTGACCTAGATAGGTTACTTCTTGACAACAATATTGGAGTTTAGAAGGTGACACCTTGTGATTTAACTCACAGAGATGTTGCAGCAACGACACCGTAGCAATTTTGCAAATGTCCTGAGTATCAGCAGCCACCAATAAGTCATCGACGTATTGGATTAAAGCCGCACCAACCGGCAACCTAAACGCATCTAGTTGACCCTTCAAAGCTTGACTGTAAATCGATGGACTTTCACAGTAGCCCTGAGGAGCGCGTTTGAACCGGAAGCTACGTCCACCAAGAGAGAAACCGAAAAGGTCCCTGCTCTCTTCGGCAATCGGGATGCTGAAAAACGCATTTTTCAAATCAATCACCGAGAACCACGAAGCAGTAGCTGGAATCAGAGTCAGTAGCGCCGTGATGTCAGGCACAACAGGGAATTGAGGAACCACAATTTTATTTACCTCCCGTAAATCGATAACAAAACGATAAACAGGTGGTTTGGTAGGATCAGTACGTTTAAGAATGGGCAGTACAGGGCTATTGCACACGTTTCCCCGAGTCTCCTCAATAACATCTTTCTCGATCAAATCATAGATGATCGCTAACAAAGCTCGTTCACCATCAAGGGAGATACGATATTGGGGAATACGTGGCAATCGCACATTAGATTTCAACTGAACAACATAAGGGGAGATATCAAGTAGGCCCACATCATTTGGACCCGTTGCCCACAAAGACGCAGGAAGAGAATCCAATTCCGGTGGAAGCTTATCGAGAGACAAATACATGGGAGAGACTACTCTCTCTCCGAACGTAAGCTTTACACCCGCAGGAGAACAATACAATGTTGCATACAAACGTTTAAGCAAATCCAGACCCAAAAGATTTTCGCCACAACCAGTGGACAAAATCAATGGAGCTTCGAGCTCACAAGGCCCAACTTTAAGGGGCAAAGGGCACGAAACTGGATTGCTAACGGGGGCGCCAGAGAATCCAACGGAAACATTTGTTAAGCCAGACAAAGGTGCGCCAGGGAGTTTCGAATGCATGATAGAACTTTTCGCTGCACCAGTGTCCAACAGAAAAGGCTCAACGACGCCCGATGTAGCAACTGCGACGTAAGGCCCTCTCTGATCAACCGGAACTGATACCACTCCCTTTCCTTGTCTTTGGCTGTCCTAGTAATTACTGTCGTCAGTTCCCTGATCGACGTAATAATCATCTACATTATACTGCGCAGATCGTCCTTGCGATGATCCACGTTGATCGAAACAATTATTAGAATTCGATGAATTGTCAGAACGGTCGTTCTGAGCACCACGACCTCTACCACGTGATGCGTTCTGTGAACCACCACGGCCTCCTCTAGACGAATTACCACTATTACGGTCATTTAAAGCAGGACAATCAAATTTAATGTGTCCCTCCTGTCTACAATAAGCACATTGATTGTACCCTAACGAAGATCTTTGGAAAGAGGAATCATTACGCGACTGCGATCGATTCGATTGCGACTGTGATCTATTCTGTTGAGGCGCATTCTGATTAGAACGCGGCGGATACGCTTGTTGCAACAACACTTTAGTTTTCAGCTCTTTCGTCTTTCTATCAGCACGGTCAGTTTCCTCTTTATCTCTATTCTCATAATATTGTGCCGTAGCCAATATTTGAGCTGAGGTAGAAACGGCCCACGCACTTTCTGAATTCTTTAATTTATTGCACAAGTCGGGCAATAAGTTCGATACGAATTTATCTACAAACAACCGTTGTCCACCCTCAGTACCCATATCCTGCCCACTATGATCAACGAATGTTTCCTCAAACCTCGTAAAGAAGTCTGATACACTCTCATCTTTCTTCTGCTTACAGGCTGACAGCTTATCCCAATTTACCCTCATAGCTGGCATAAGCGTCTTCATTAATGTAATGATTCGCTGGGGAAGAAGTTCAATCAACTGATCGGGTTTAGTAGCAGCCACTTGTCCAGCGTCTGCCGCTGTAATAGCAGCCCAATCACCACCTAATTCATTCGCGTGATCTTGGTGACGAATCTTGGCCCATACCGGTTGCGGTACAACATTGCCAAACAACATGTCGATATCGGCCAGATTCATTATCGTAGCGTCTACGAGCTGCGACAATTCCTTGTAATACCCAGCAGGATTTTTGCGAGGATCGGGCAAAGTTTGTTTCACCTGAAGCACTTCCGATCGTTTCCAAGGGAGGTGTATCCACACTCTCTGAAAATGCGCCGGTACTGGCTGGGCAGCATTAGTATTATCAGCGGGTATCCAAACCGGCGGAACTTCACGCATAGGATATTGGCCAGACCCATCTCCTTTCTCAATGTCCTCAACGAACAATGCATGAGGAATAGGAGCGGGACGAAGAGATAGCAACCGCTCGATAGCACGTCGGACATTAGTGTCGACTATCAGTCCAGTTGCGAACTGAAGCCGAAGTTCGGACAGGGCGGTCAGCACCTCGTCAGGCGCAAAGGCCACTATCTGATCATGTAAGAACTTGCACATTTCATCAAACACATACCTCTGAGTAGGTATGTTGAATTGATCAAACGTTTCGAGGACAACACGTGGTGGATTTCTAACAGGGTTTATCATCCAACCCATCGCCATATTGTATAGCGCTACACGTTCTCTATTACCAGGAAGCTGACTACGTCTCTGTGGACCATCAGAACCAGCAGACCCAAAAACAGGTCCGAGCGACTGGAAGAAGTTTGTCGCAATGGGAGAGTTACGATTACGAGTAGAGGGAGAAGAGTAAGATACAGGACTAACAAGAGAAGGAGTGGAGACATTAGCAACAACAGGGGTTAACAACACAGGAGCAGTAGCGGGAACAGGAGTATGTGGAAGCGGAGGAGCAGTAGGAATAGAACCAGGCAAAGGAGCAGGAACAGTCGGAAGAGCGGGTGCAGGTTGAGGAACTGGTGGAGGAATAACAGGTGGAAGAACAGGTACGGCAGGGACCACAGGAGCTGCGATACCCTGTACGTACGGAGGTGGCGACTTCATAAGATAGGACATTAAAGGATCCTCAACTGCCTCTTCCTTTTTATCCGACTCCGTAGGCAAAGCAGGATAGCATTTATCTATGGACATACGCTGTAGCCTCTCAAACACTTCCTTATCCTTATCCTCCTTATCACGCTGAAACTGCTCAGCTTTCTTCACAATGGTAGCAACATTATCTCGCTCACTACGTTTATTTTGTCTGATTTCTTTCTGTCGGGCTTCTTTGCGCCACAACCGAAAGGCATCAAACATGGCCGGCCTAGATTTGCGTTCGAACAACTTTATTTCCAAATTATCTAAGATCGACGCTTCGAAGCTACCGTGAGGTGGCCAACGAAGATCGCCGTCTTTCTTTGTATATTTTATCCAATAATCGTTAAAAGCAATCGGGCCTAGCCCATGTTTGCTATATAAGTCATAAGTAGGAGTTCCAACCGGAGGTATCGGACACGAGTCCTCCAGCAGGGAATCCGCACCACAAGGTCTAAAGCAACTGAACAAAGTACTGCGACCAGGCATCTTGCACACTAGCCGAGTTTCACAAACTTCAAGGGTTACGGGATTTCGGGATTTACCAAGTCCCAGTAAGGACAAAACCCTCGGTCTTTGGCGGCTGCAGTCGTCAAACAAATACAACAACAAAGTACGCTTAGCAAAGTGTCACCGACAAAAACACTCACACAGCGTGTACAACAAAAACACTAGTGTTTACAACAAAGACACTCGCTAAAGTGTCTACAACCAAGAACTCTGGGAGCGACCCACAAATACTTAACTCAAAGAACAATGGCGTCCTCAGGAAGGCCCGTCAATCGTCTCGCTATACCAAGGTCTACGCCAGGCGCCAAAACAGGTCTACAGTCAGGGCAGCAGTCCGTCGCAGCCGTTAGGAGGCGGGAATCTTCGCGGGAAAAGTCTTCGGGCCACTTATTTCGACAACAGGATCGATGAAGCGGGGTGCACCTTCCCTCGGAGATTTCACACGAAGTTCCTCACGATCGTCGGGCTTGGACCGGTACCACTGATGCAGCCCCACGTTGGGCGCCAACTGAAGGACTGGGTTCTTTTGGACCCAGCGGTGCCAGGGCACAACACCTGAAACCTTCGTGGGTAACCTGCTCCGGCGTACAAGTCACAGAGACACGGGACACTTCCTTCGGCGTCAAAGAGTCAAGGTTTATTTACTGCAGGGAACACAGAAGTCACAGGAAGTACATCGAGTGTAGTTCGGGGAGACTGCTTCAAATTGGTTCTGTGGATCGCTCCTTTTATACAGTTTTCACCCATAAGATAACATGAGACACAATAGTTTACAACCTGGTTCCCACAAGTCGCTCTCAGAGGGGTCGCTTTGGTCTTTTGAAACACATAAGGTCCGGAACATAAGTGCGGAAACATTTGGCGGTTCCCAACTGTAAAAACCCATCTTCCCACCATTAGCAAATTCCAATCAGCAGTAAAGTAGATCGAAAAATAGGAACGAAGACAGGTGCAGAGGAAGACGGAGACAGTGGGGAGATCGAAAAGGGTGTAAAAGGGGAGTGTCGAGGAAACACGAGATACAGGCATCAAAGGGACGTGCCTAATGAGATGCACGGCTGAGACAATAAGCCCGTGCGGCAAGATGAGCCTCGAGCGGCGCCACCTGCCTTACAGCAGCAACCCCCTCGTCATAAAGACACTTACAAAGGACATGTGTCTTCCGCAAATATCTTGGGAGTCCCAGGGTCGCGAAGCGGACAGTGTCCGTTCGCTGACTACTTGAGGGCAAGAGACAAAATGGATGCCGTATCTAAGATGGAACCCGTGGGTACAGATGAAAAACCCACGTAACAAACAAACGGTTTAAGTCAGCACAGCGAAACTGCGCACACTTACTAAACTCGTCATTTGCGGTTCATAGATACTAGACTCGACCATATTCGTGCGAGTCGAAAACACCACTTACAATTGTCACGGAACCTCAGGGGCCCAACCTCAACTTGCCAACCAGCAAGGTCAGGCAATGTCCTTCCTAGTTGGTTTGTGACATCCTCCTCAGGTGCCCCGTCAACCTCGACAGTGGGACCTTCCGAGTCTGGTTTCCTATGCTCCTTACCCCTCTCCTTCCTGGCAGCTGTCTGGGCCATTGTTCCAAGCTTCAGATGCCCTTGACTCTCTTCCTAGACAGCCATTGACCTTGTGGTCATACAGACCCATTCAGGCAATCCCAAAATCTACAAGTGTCACCTAAGCTCTACCTCCCTCCAGATAGTGCGAACCAGGTCTTGCTCAACAGACAATCTACAGGCATGGCAGAGCTCACAGCTACTTTTAAAGTACCTGAGACTACCCCGCTCCCACTCAAAGTGAACCAGAGCCACTGGTAGCTCGCTCTCATGATTTTAAGTGACTACGACTTGGTGGAATGCGTTAAGGAGGACTTGTTTTGAGGATACCAGCTGACACCTTACAGTATTCATGCTGGCTCCTGTCTCCCTCAGGGACTCCACCCGTTGCCCATTGAGGGTGACCCACTGCCTTTACATAAAAGTATTTGCAGGCATATGGGCTTTTGGCACCATCTCCTTACCCCCAGAAAAAAAGGGTTACCTCTATCTGCTCCCCAAAGTCAATAGGGACTACACTCTCACCAACCCAGGTATCTGCCCATCATTGGAGGGCTGTGCTATCTTGGGGTATTTGGAGTCGCCCTTGGGGCACCCATACTTGTAACACTATGTGTATTGGGATACGAACCTTCCTGTCTGCTTACCAAAGAGCCCCTTCTTTTTAGGCTCAGGCTGGTACTGGTTACCAGTACTTCCTTGGAATTGTTTGGGGGGGACTTTTGAGAGCTCATTATTAACACCTTCAGCGCAGCGCGAATTTTCGTGCTGTGCGTGGCCGTGACGGAGCGGTTCCGTCATAAGCACAGCCCAACCGGCACTCGTGACGGAACCGTTCCGTCACAAGCATCGAAGGGGTTAAGTTTGTCTCCCCCTATTTCTTCTAGTGGGAACCTTGACCACCTTTGTGGGAGTCTTCCCCAGATACCTTTTTGGACACTCTAGTGTTGGCCCAGAGGTCTGCCTCCTCAGCAAGCTTCTTGGGTTCAGTCAACTTGCTGTCAACTAGGTGCGGGGCTGCTGTGGAAAACAAGTATTGAGCATGAATTGGATTGCGTAGCCCATTGTTCCATCTCTGCCATTATTGATCTACATGTCCATCCACCTAATTTAGATGGGCAGACATACAGGTCAGTTTTCACTACCATTTACTGCCAGGAAAACCCTGGTGATAAGAGGCAGTTAAAACTACAAAATGCCCCCTCACCATTGGAGATAACTCCTATGGTGAGGGTGGCATTGTTTTTTGTTTTTTTTCCCAAAAAAATCCCACTTTAGGGCTTTGTCTTTGAAAATATAAAAAAATTTAACTTTGCCATATGGTTCCGTCATATTTGACGGCGCTGTATGGCAAAATTACAATGCATTGATAGGGACCGGCATGACAGCGGTACCTGTGAGTGTATTAAATGTCTGGCAGCTCAAAGGACATTTACACGTTTGGCAGTTGGGACCTCCACCGGGGCAATGGAGTAAAATACATGACAGAGCCAAACGGCAGTTACATTTTATTTTTATTTACAAAAATAAAACCCAAAGTGAGATGTAGGATTCAAAAATGAACATTGCAGAAAGTAATATGCCTAGTGGAAAAACCTTTGAAGTGGAATGTTAGGCCTTGTACTATGATGAAGATGTGTGTAATTAAGTACCACGGTAGCACCCCTACCTTGAGAGGTGCGAGAGGCTAAAGAATGACGTCGAAGGCTCTGTAGAGTATCTCTTGAACAATTCCTTTTGCATTTTAGTCAGCCTACTGATGTTTTTCATTGCGCTCCTTGAATCAACACAGCATTTCAACATGCTTCAATGACACAAACAGGGTCATGAAATTTAAACAAACATTTCTTCAGAACAGGCAATGGCAATCGGTCTGACTTTAAAGGAATGTTGTATGTAAATGTTAAGCATTATAAGTAAATAGCATGGGGCTGGAAATGTGTTTTTGTGGAAGCATAAAACTGTAGAATATTATTGGTGTAGGTTAAAATGTCAAGTGATAGTTGCACTGTTAAGCCAGACCTAAAAATGCATATAGGTTAATGATTGCCCTCCTTCCATCTGTGCTATTGCCAGAGACACTTTAATAGCATTACAATTTCATGTGTGCGCCACTGAAAGTTCAAGCACAGGCAACTGGATAAGTAAACAAAATGACCACATTTTGTTTTAGTGCTGGATACTATTTATTTTACATATTGTTTTGTTCTGTAGGCATGACTTAAACACGCACACAAATGAGACCCACATTTACAGGAACAGAAATTTTGATACCTTAAATCATTGGCTAATATTTAGTCCAGAAAAAGGCATGTACTGAGAAACGTATTAGTATGCAAACATTATTGTCAATCATCTCTAGAAAAAAACATATGGTTGAGTCTTGTAAGTCTAAAATATGGCATAGTATTTTCCAAAGAATGTGTGGTAGATTTTAGATGTCACCTTTTCAGTGAATGGCATTTACCATTTTGTAGAAACAAATGAACAGTATATTTTATTTCCAAATGGCTTTTTTAAGATCTAATGTAATTCATATTGAATATCAGGTCTCTATGTTGGTTTTTCTTCAAAGCTTGCATGGATCCTTTTTCATTCACTCCATGACCCTTCTTTAGAATGCTAATGGCAATGTTACTCCTTGAACCTCCTTTCTCTATTTTCTCCACTTTTTTCCCTCTCATTTGGCCCTTCTCCCTACCCCTGCTTGACCTCTTTCTTCATCTTTATCCCATTTTATTTTAGTGGAGGACATCTCTCTCTCCTTCCAAACATTTTTTACTGTACTGTATTTTTCGAGTTCCACGAGCTAATACTTTTTGTTTCATATGTTCATGTGTTTCCTTCTGTACCCATATTTCTCTGTGTGACTCTTTCCCTACTTTGCCTCCCTTTACCTTTGTACTCTTACCCCTTTTTTCAATTTAGTGTAATAAGTATGTTCCCTAACTCGAATTTACTAAAGGGTGAATATTTTGTTCTTATAAATAGTCTTTTTCTACCTATATTTTTTTTCTGTTCCTGTTGTTTTCCATTATTTAAAACCCCTTTACTTATATTTTTTTCCCACCTAATTAGTAATATATTAGTCATAATTGGTAGTCTCAATTAATGTTAAGATTTGAATCATATCATAGAGCGTATACAGGTAAAGTAGAAAGTCACAGTGATTAGGTTTTTCCCTGCACGTACATCAGTAGTTCACCTTTTGAACTGGAGCAGTGCCTTCTATTTTACCCAATGAGCGATCTTTTCAGAGTGTTATCGTCCTGGTATGAATACAAACCTGCTTACTTCATTACCTCCAGCGCCATGAATTCTAAACTGAACAAGAATTCAGTAGCAATGTGTTGTCAGTGCAGCTGACTTTAATTTTAAAGTTCTGTAACAGCCACATTTTAACTAGGCCAAAAAGGTGTTAGTCACGTCCCTTACCATTGCATCACGTTTGACAGAGGGAATGGCTTAGTAAAGTTCTTGAGTTCTGATACATGACTTCCGCAAAGCTAGATTCCTTTGTGTCTCAGCATTCAAATGTAGCTTCACGTGTTGGCAGAGGTTGTGTTATTGGTGCCAAAATTATGTCAACATAAGACGCATCTCTGCCTCATTTGCTCTCTCTGACATGTTTCTGGTGTTTGAAGAGAAAATTACGTTTCTATTGAAGAGTGTGTAGTGCTCCTCAAAATAGTTTCAAAGTGTTATGTTGCTATTGGCTACATAAGACATTTCAACAACTTCAAAACTTCCAGTCTTCACAAATGTATTAAAATCAATATCCTGGCCGCTCCACCAATGTGCATGTCTTTCTCAGATCTCAGGTTCAAATGCAGCTTTCTTTAGTCTGTGAGGAATGATGCAAGCCTTCATTTCCACTAGTGATATTTGATTTTGCATTATCTTGCTTGCCTGTGACTGGGAACATTTGTGTTCTCCGTATTATTATTAACTATGAGCCAGATGTACAACGGTATGTAGCATGCGCAAACAGGTTTGCGACCCGTTTGCACATGCTAAAAATCTGTGGCCAATGTACAAACACTATTTTGCGAGTCGCAAATAAATTGAGACTCGCAAAATAGTGTTTAGCGACTCACTATTAGGATGGGGCATTCCCTTCCTAATAGCAACCGCAAAGCTATGTACCAATGTTTTAGGACTGCAATTACGGTCTAAAGAGGTTATCCAGAGTAGAATGAATTTTCCTAAAACCTGCTTGGTCTATGGGGAGGACTTTCTTTTCCATCACCCATTCCTTAAGGTTATCTAGGATATTACGGGCAAATATTTTCCCTGCCGCATTCAGTAAGGCTATTTGCCAATAATTACCTGGGTGTGTTGTAGGGCTCTTTTTGTACCGAGGGAATAAAATACTTCCCGACCAAGAAGGTGGTGTCTTCCCATGGGAGTAACAAAGATCAAATAGTGGAGCTAAATAGGTAGGCCACAAGAATGGCTCCTTTTTAATTACCGTCATGGGAATTTCATCAAGGCCCATTGCTCCTGAAGATCTCATTTTTTTGATACTTCCGGCCACTTCATCAATTGTATGTATGTTATTGGAAACAGAAGTTTTAAAGTGATCAAAAGCCACAATATTTGATCTGGAGTAATTGGAATTTGCAGAGTACAATTCTAACAGATGAAGTTTCCAATCCTCTACTTTTATGGGTATAGGGAGAGATTTCACTCTAGTGCCACAGCAGTCGACGATTATTTCCCAATACCTTTAGGAATTATTTTTAACTGTATCATGCCCCATCTTCCTTTAATTGTCTTATGGAGCATTTTTTCCTCTGTCTTGTCCTCTTTAGTAGGTTTATTAAGTTACTTCACTCGGACGACGAAAAATTCAAAAACTGAGCCCTCACTAATTTATTTATTTCCCTGTTTATGATAACTAGTGGGTTAAAATATGATCTCCGTTTCACAGGAACATGTGTTGATTTGTAAGTTTTAGCCAGGAGACCTAATTTATAGGAAAAAGCTTCAAATAGATCTGTTTGAGAGGAGTCACACTTGTCTGTTATTAAGTGCTGCTGATCTCTTATTAGTATCGTTAAGTGGCCTTTTAATTTAGTGGTCGCTTGAGTGTTCCAGTGATTTCTGCCATTTGTTACATTGAAACCTACTGTGTCACCTTTGAAGTTCCATGGGCCTACCTTAGCACAAGTAAAGTCATATTTAAAATGAATCAGCATATGGTCACTAAAAAAATTTCCTAGGACTTCCATATTTGTAAGTTTACGGAGAGAATCTGCAGTAACAATTAAATAATCTATAATAGATCTCCAAGTTTGCGCCTTATGAGTGTAGTTTGCTGGAATGTCTTTTTCTAGCCTAGCAATTATGAGATCTAAACTTTACTTTTTTTAATGACAGCTCTAATTCTGGTACTAGAACATCAATGCTACAACAACGTAATTTATCGCTGTGTGCCAATATCAGGTGGGAGATAGCTTTAGAAGCAAATGTTACTCTTGCACCCCTAAAATTATTATATTTTTGAACCTCAAACAGAGCAATGTCATTACTTTCAATCATCTGTAGGCCAGAAATTTCAGCAAAGCGGCTCAACAAAAGGGTCCTATTCATATATAGTTCACGGTCAAAAATAAACGAGAAGTCTAATCTATAAGGGGCAGGCTGGGAGATATTACCTAGGCTAAGTACCTAAGAAATATTCTTATTGGTACTATAGATGACAATATTGCCTAGAAAGGTAGCCAGTAGAGAGGCATAAGGGTTTAAAATACTCTGCACAATGAGAGGAGCACTTATATCTAATGTCACTGCATCTTAAGTAGATTTAATAGTTACACTTGAGTTCAGAAAGGAGGAACCAGGACCTGATAAATTGTACTCAGTTTCTCCATCTTCTTTCATCAGAACATTTAACTCCACCTTTGATGGTATATTATGATTTATGATCAAGGTTAGGGTTGAAGCATAACTGTTTTGACCTTTTTTTATTTATCCTTCGCCGTTTTTCCCTTCACCCTTTTCTTACGGGTATTATTATTGTTGTTCTTGATAGCGTTTTCCTTAATGGGAGAACATCGGACATTAAGACTATTCTCTATTGGCTGCTTTAAGGAATTTAAACCATTTTTTTGGAAGATAGGGAAAACCTTTCGAGTTGTACTTGAGTTTGTATTTTCCGTTTTAGTTTGCAGGCGGAACGTAGATACAGCCACTGTAGCTAAAGATTCAGTCGAAGAGCTGCTGTAAAGTGGAGGAGTGTAACTTATCAAGTATATCTTTGTTTTTTTTGGGGTTTTTTTCATTTTGGTTTTATTATTTCTGCTAAAGAAAGGCTTACCAGCCTGGATGCCAAAGTCCCGCCCTTTAACGTGTGGAAGAGAGTCTGTTTGACGAGAGTATGGCTTTTCTGAGTCTTTCTTCAAGAGAAGGGGAGTGGAGGATCCATTTCCTGGATTAGATTTACTAAGGGGTAGAACGCAAGCTTTTCCTGTCAATAGTTTTTGTTCAGAGGCTAAGTACTTTATCAGGGCCAAAACAGAGCCCGAAATAGAGTGGGAGGTACTTACTGATTAGGGCTAGTATAGAAGCCAGCACTCTTTCTAAGCGAAGTAGCGATTCCGATATCAGCATTTTTGATTCTGATTTATTAATTAAAGGAAGGAAGTTCGGGGAAAATTCAGGAGTTAATGAACCACAAGAGTCTAATAAGCTTGTTCCGCTGGGTGTACTACTGAACAGTTGCAGTTTCGATGGATGATCCTTAGAGGAAAATGAAGTGGAAGAAATATGAATCCTGGACAATTTTAGGGGGTGAGCGTGAGACAACTTATGGGACTTATGGGACTAATCTAAATTAATGTCAGGTAACGTAAAGTCTTCCATTATGTGGTCTGCCACTTTTAGGACCGGTTGAGAAACTCCTTCTCCTTCGGGTTCAAAGACTCCATTTACAAGGGAGTGAATGGTTAAATTTGCCAGCAAGGAGTCAGCTATCCTAGATTCCAAGTGTTGATGAACTCTAGGCCATGATTCCCTGATTTTTGACAGTAGTATGGGAGGTACTACTGGTAATGGATTTTCATGAATTACTTTAGCCTCTACATGATCTTGATATTCTTTTTGGAAAGAGTCGGGCATCAATACTCATTTTGAACTTGTTTCTTTTTTTGGAAAAAAGGAAGGGATGGCATTATAACTCTTCAAAAAGTGTATTTGCAGTGAGTTGTTCCTTAGGGGATTAGTCTGAAGGAATAGAGAGAGACCCCTTATGAAACCAGGGGAATAGGGTGCTACCAAATCGTAGAGAAAAACAGTTTCCCTTGGTCAAATGTCTAAAGAATTGAAGCCCAAATATTAATTCTGGACACAGAACTCAATTTTGTGTCCAGAATTAATATTTGGGCTTCAATTCTTTAGACATTTGACCAAGGGAAACTGTTTTTCTCTACGCCTTAGGGGATTAGCTCTAGTTTTTTTGCAAGCTCTTGTGTACACCAATGCCAGAGCGTAATTGTTTTGCAGGCATATCTTTGTTCTAATATTATATTACGGATCCCTTAGCCAGGTCAGTCAGCGCAGTAAGCTCAGCCAGTGAGGAATGGATCCTATGCGCTGATGCTCTGATGCGCAGCTTATGCTACACCGAGCTCTGTGTGTTAGGCGCTGAGTTTTGCCACTCTGAGGTACAGTCCACAGTATTTCACAATCTCACGAGCGCGATTGTAATACTGTCTGTTGGAGCAGGGCTCTGGTGCTTTAGCGATATCTTTTATTTTCTGAGCCCGTCAGCCACCCTCTACCAATCCACCTGACCGCACTGCTCCGCTCCGATCCGCTTCCGGTCACTCGGTCCACCTTGACTTGACTGCTCTCTCTCTGCAGTTCTACAATGCAATGGCCGTGATGCTAATGCCGGCCCCCTCAGCCTCCGCCTCTGTGGCACGCGCGGGCTGTTTTCGGCTGCTTTTTCGGCAAATATAAGCAGTTTTTTGGCAGATGAGCTCCGGTTGCAGCTGCGACTCCGACCACGGCCTCTTGCTCCTCGCGGCTCCTCCACCAGAACGATGGGACAAAAAAGATTCCTCCACTCAGCAGCCCCCTTGTGGCACAATGCTGGATACTCCCTTTTTTAGGGATCTCTTGGTTGTTCGGAGGTGTTTTTACCATCGGCCAACTTTTCCACAACGCCACGTTAAAAATATTATTTGCCCTCCAGGAGGAATTTGGCATTCCACTCAGCCAGTCTTAGAGGTACAGCTAACCAGTGAGCACAACGCTCGGAGGTCCATTGCTCCTTGATGCATGACTATCTAATGAAGTGGGGTGCCGGTAGACGGCTGACATCCGAATTAAATGCGCTCATGGTAGGCAAACTGTTCTCCAAACCCACCAAGTGTTTGCTGATCAGAACCTGCTCTGCCCCACTCCCACCTCCAATTGCTAGAGATGCAACCAATCAGGAGGTGATACATATCGTGTGATCCTGCCATCGAATTTCTGCATTTTGGTCCACTGTCTGGTCCAGCTGAATGTGACTGAGATGCAGCACATCTAGCCCTCTGTAGATCTCGCAATGTACACACCTTTGACGATCAAGAAAATAGATGGTTGACAGCCTCCTTGGCAACAGCGAAAATCTGTATCTTGCAAATTTGAAGGTCTCCTGACATCCGACCATAGCAACATGGATCTAGACAATGGGTACTTCCTCTGAAAAGGTGATCTATAAACTGTACAATTGGCTACTGGGGCTTGAAGCGGTCTAGTCACCCTTTCTTGACTAACTATCAACACCACGGGAACCCTGAGGAATACAGTGGGTTGGAAGCATCTGGGACATCAGTCCTGAAACGGTTTAGTAAACACAATTGCAATGTGGGCCCCTCGACGGGCAGATGCTTGCATATATTTCTAGACTCACCGAGATATATGATGGGAATCCCGGGAAGGAGGGGGGAGGGGGAGGGGGAACAGGTCAGCCCCTCTATGTTATGGTCCGAGTTATTCTTGCTTGGCATGCTGACAAGTGCATGCTGATTGACAGGAGGTTATTGCTTGTTCTGTGGATTATGTCCTATTCTATTCCTCGATGTTCTTGTCATTGGGACATGTTTGGCTACAGTCTTGTGGTATGCACTAAGTATGGTACATAAATCAAAAATGAAAAATGTTTATGTGTGTATTCTGTGCAGATTATTTTTGGGATGTTCATATCTACACTAAAGAAAAGTTTCCATCAGAGGAAACCGGTCAGATTTATCAGGTCTCTGAGCATGTCTTGAGTCCAATTCGTCTTCAGGGTGTTTTTCTGCTTTTCTTGCATCCTTCGATATCTGAACTACCAGGGCTGTGGGGTTCCATTGTCTCAATGCAGTGATCCCCTCATTATTTGTGCTGCAATCCACAACCACTCCCCAAACTCTCGCCAGAATCTCCCTTTGGAATGACTATTTTTACATCTAGGAGGTATATACAAATGCAGAACCTACACATCAGTTGTGTACACTGAGCTCACTTGCAGAAACCTCTGTATACGTAACTTAGATGTAATAATGTCTGTGTGAAACCTTGCTATGTCACCTTAGAGTCGATTATGGCTTTTCCATGCTTAGGTCTCCTTACATAGGACATTGGGCCACTAAAGTGCAACTTCCAAAATCCATATGCAGTACTAGATCCAGTATAAACTATGTGTATGTGGTAATTTGGAGTTTCCACTTCAGACTTCAGGTCAGAGTTTTGTGAACTGCAACAAAACCATTCTAGGCCTGGCGTGCACAACACAAGCCAGCTTTAGCTGTATCAGTATCACAAAGCTTTATTCGATTTTGAGAATTAAAATCATAAAAGCATACAGACAAATACCACAATACAATCTAAAAACATTTTAAAATAAATCTCATAATAGCTTTAGATTTGCACAGTTAACGCAATAAACATACTTTACACAACCTTTAGACAACGTTATAGGTCACAGTATTCTAAAAGATTTAATAATTACGACACAAAGAACTGTAAAACGATGGTTTGGGACAGTTATGAGCCAGTGAAAAACTACTGCCATTACTTAAATGGGTTCCGCTGCCCACTGGGATGTTAACAAAGCCCCGGGTACTAGGTGAAAACTTATAGGGCGTATAAGGGTAAAAATCATATAGATCCCAAGTAGAGATAACACCATCTCCATTTTGAGGTAGCCATGTTTGCAAGTATGGCACAAAGTGTATGCTCCTAAATCGTATCAGGATCAAGTCCCCCAAGATGTCTTTTTTAAGGGGTCCAAGCCATCCCACCCTCCGGACACTTATTATACGGCCATCGAGATGGTAAGGCAGAGGTCTGTTTTTTGTTAACCAGAACTTGACCTTATTCATAAGTTCATTGTGTCTCTCAGTTTTGCCTTTTGTTAGTTCAGTTGCCAAGTTGCTAGTTGCCAAGATGGCCGCGGAACAGGAGCTCTAGGGAAGAGCTCCGGGATAAGGGATCACCAAAACTGGTGAAAATCCCTGAAAATCCCGGTAAACCGCCCTGCAAAAACCATCTCTACGACCTGTAACCGAGCGTGTGCACTGCGGACCGGGAGAAAATAGAGAAGTGCAAACGTCACTTACTGGGTCTCTGGACGGACTGGTCTCCGGGACGGACTGCAGGACGGAGCGGTATGAACGAGAACTGGATGCAGGGTCACCGCAACCGGCGATGGACATAAGAGGGACATCGGCAGCACCAGCGGCACAGCAGCACTGGGCACGGTGAGCGGCGCCGCCGCACTGCAGGAGGTGCTGGAATCGGCGGGAGCTGCGGGAGGAGGACGGGCACGGTGTTGGGCACTGCAGTCGGGGAGGGCGGAGCGGAGCAAGAGGAGCGAGCTCGCGCGGGCAGAGGTGGGGGCATCGATATCCATCTGCCTACCCCCCCCCCAGCCCCACCGCCGGGGGCCGAGAATAGTCTGAGCCGATCCGTCCCGCCTGATCCAGCAATGGCGGCGAAAACGGACTAATAACCCTTAAACCTCACACTGGCCGCAATCACGGATTTAGCGCGAGGGACCAGAAGCTGATAACCCCAGCCTAGCAGCGCATAAAGGGATGTGTTGAAATGGATTCGATGAGATAAAAGGAGGAAAAGATAAATCCGGCTTGCCTGACCTTAAAATGGCGGCCGTTTATGACATCCTCAGTCATGGAACAATGACTGCACCTAAATAAACACAGCAGACATAATGAAAACAGAAGAAGGCACAGAGAGGAAAGTGTAGAAGGACTCTGACTCCAACCACTACATAGAAAGGAAATTGAAGAAGGACTCTGACTGGAACCACTACAAGGAAAGGAAATTGAGGAAGGGCCTCAAGCAATTGAAAGTGAGAAGGGACTTTAGCTCTCACTTAGATAGAGAAACAAACGGCCATCTTGGAACAGTGAACAACCAGCGTTAACAACAAAACACCCTCACTCAAGACTCATATGTTAATAAGGAAAGAAAAAGAGGACAAAGTTTGAGAAAAAAGAAAAAGGACTAAGAGAGTAGCAATTTACAAAGTGAAAGAATGAGGTCAGGCAAGACACTGGAAAGAGGAAAGTAAGGACAGCTAGAACATGTGATAGATCAATCCATCTATGAAAGGGGGCTGGATATATTACTAAATGAAAGCGGACTTACTATTGAAGCGGAAACTTCTTGAATATTGCCCCCCCCCCCCACCTCCCCGCCAGAACAACAATAGACTATGAAAGACGGACATCTTGGAATGGCTAGTCCTACACAAGACTTCTCTTAACTCTCTAAGGGATAGTGAAATTAATTCCTACGACATGGTAACGGAATTAAAAAGGTGCAATTGGAGCTCTGCAGAGGAACTGCACCCTCCACGTAATTGTGAAATTTTGGTACGTGATCCATCTGCCAATACTGGAACTAAGAAGGAGATTACCATTGTTCACTGACAAGGGAACAACTCTGATCAAATCTAAACAGTCTGATAACAGCAACCGAATATGGATGTAAGAGGCCGAATGACGATAGGCCCTAAAACACAGAGTATAAAATATCCTTCTACTCTATCCAAAAATGCGGCCAAAAAGTTCAAACATAACACATTGAGAAAAAACCCGGACACATTGTTCGCCGACCCATACTTTGATATGGTCAAAGGCACCATAATGAATGACTTGATTTTTCACACAAATAAAACAGCGAAATGGCGCAATGCACTCACAGAAATGCTGATCATAGTAGATTTGAAAAACATCCCTCATGGCACAAAATTAATAACTTCCCCATCAAGAAGTTGCAATGCTGAACTATGCATCACGTTATATAAAACGGGAATAGTGCTGATACAAGCAGCCAATAAGGACCTTGAGGAATTTGAAAAGACTTTCCTAATTGTAAAAGAATCTTTGGAGAGACCAAGACACCAACCACCCATGACCCAACATGAAATCATGCGGGACAACAGGGTCAATTCAACTGGGGACATCAACCAACCAGTTGATGCCACAACTCGCCACAACTCGCAAACCCCCAGCCGTGGAGACATAACGGAAACTGAGAAGGTAACCCTAGAGACTAGTACCGATAGAACAGGGAGGTCTTCCAATCCGGCTAATGAAGAGCATAGCCTGACCCACAAGGAAGAACCGATGCAAGTAACCAACAGAGAACTTGAGAGCTTTGAGCTAACTCTCCAAAACTTAGAGGTTGACTCAGAAGGACCAAACCTTCAACAAAACGGGTCACTACCAGATATCACACGCGATAACTTCGACTCCAACACTAGAGACACCAATCTAACAGATGGCCAGAACAACCAAACCGATAACACTGAAGATTTAACCGTAAATGCGATGGCAACACCAGAGACTGTGAGAGAAAAGATAACGATGGCCACCAACCTTGGAAACAAAGTGAAGAATAAAGTCCCAAGGATAGAGCCGGTGCCGCGAACGCACAACGCCACTGCGCTGGAAGAATGTATCCCAGCTCCAAGCGAACCCCTCTATGAAGCCAACGAAATGAACAAAGTAGATGAGATCGACCCCTACTTTCCTTCCCCGAATACAAGACCAGAATCCCTCAGATCCACTAAAACACCCCTTACCAAGAAAAGATTTGTGGGAATGAGATCTGATCAGTTGCAGAGAAGAGCAAACTACATTGCTCATCCAGCCAGGTCTACCTCACACAAGAACTCATCCCGAACTCAGAAAGAAATCAAGGAGCTCCAAAAACTTGTAGGGAATCTAGCGCAAAACTCAATGAAAGTCTCACAGACAATTGGAAAAATCTGGGAGATGACGATAAGCACGCACACCAAGGTCTCACACATCCAGAATCTGGTACTTAGACACAACAGACCTAACAGGACAATGCCCTTGTCGATTGAAGAAACTCGAGCCTTACTCAGGTCCTATGAGCAACATGCCCGCAGTAAGGAGGAGAATATCAAAATTGTACCTATTGACTCTAATAGATCGACCAGAAAGAATGACAGGAAAGCAATCCACCAAAATCTTCAACATATTCAGCTTATTGCATCTGAAACGGATAATGGAAAACTCGTTAAACCACAGAAACCCTTGAACTGTCTTCTACTTAACTGTCGTTCGGCAACTAAACATGCAGCAGATATAGCCGCCCTCATCATCAATAAAGAAATTGACCTGGCCATCCTCACGGAAACATGGCTCAATGAATCTTCATCTCCTACCATGGATCTCTTAGTACCACCTCAATATAACATCGTCAGGCTAGACAGACCAAGGAATGTGGGAGGAGGCATAGCTTGCATTCACCGGTCTGAGATCGAGGTCTGTCATTTCCAATCTGACCCCTTAGAATCCTGTGAATACCTTGGCATTAATGTGAGAACACCAAAGAATCAAAGCTGCAAACTGCATGCATTCTACCACCCACCAGGGGAGAACGCTAAGTTCACAGAACAACTGATGGAGATCATAACGACCAACTCTAACTCGGACGCCAATAATATATTCCTAGGCGACTTTAACCTCCATTGGAATGACGGCGGTGATAAATTGGTCAACGCGCTTAAAGACTTCCTCAATGAGCTAAAACTTGTACAAGCCTGCAACCAACCCACTCACTCACTAGGAGCGACCTTAGACTGGATTATCTCAAAAGAGGATGAGACCTCTATCCTTGCTATAGACCCATGTGACTGGTCTGACCATCACATCATATCATTCACGATACCTACATTGACAAAGGGCAGGACCGTGCAACCACGCAAGCTCGAGAAACTGATCCGAGACACAAAGGAGGCTAACACTGAACTACTGGTTAAAAGGTGTGAGAGAGACTTGAAGCCACCCAACAACAAGCAAAATGTCAATGAGCTGACCGATCATTACATAACCTCAATTGGTAATATCGTCAATGACACCATGCCCCTAAAAACGAAAAAAATATCAGAGAAACCAAGAAATCCTTGGTTTAATGAATCATTGAATGAGGACCGGCGCAAACTGAGAATGGCCGAAAGGAGGTGGAGACAACATCCCTCCTCCCCGGAGCTGAAAGCGCTCAGAAAAACAAGAAAAGAATACAACAAATAAATAATCAACTCCAAAAACGAATTTTTCAGAGATGAATTGTGCCATAAACAGACCACGAAAACTCTTCGAGATCTTAAAACAACAGTCAAATAAACTAACCAAAACGGTTTTAGAGAATACAAAAACGCCCATAAGCTGCGAGAAATTCTCCTCATTTTTCACCGAAAAATCTAAATTGCTTGAAGATGACCTCACAATTGCAGCAACTAACCTTAAGGCACCACCTCAATCCAGTGATGAGTCCAATTTCTCACCAGAGTGCCTCCAAACTAAAAATAAGGCAAAATGGGACACATTTGATCTATACGACCAGGAAAAAATCGCCAGAACGCTGGCGGCACTTAGACCGAACAACCACTTTCAAGACCCATTACCAGGAAAGTGTGTAAGAGAAATCAGCCACACGCTAGTTCCGATCTGGACTGAGATAATAAACGCCTCACTTGCACAAGGAACCCTCCCTGACTGTCTAAAAACAGGGCAGGTGATGCCCATCCTTAAAAAACCGACAGCTGTTGCCACAGACCCGAACAACTATCGACCAGTGACCAACATCCCTCTACTGGCTAAACTCATTGAGAAATGCGTGCAGGGCCAACTAAGTCAACACATCGCTAAATTCTCGCTACTGGATGATTGCCAATCAGGTTTCAGAACAGGGCACAGTACCGAAACTGTGATCCTGCACATTGTCGATGACGCCTTACAAGCCCTAGACCGAAATCAATCTTGCCTACTGATCCTCCTAGACCTATCATCAGCATTTGATACGGTTAAACACGAAGTGCTTATGACCAGACTACAAAACAGGATGGGTTTGTCTGGAAACGTGCTGAAATGGTTTAACTCTTTCCTACAGAACAGGACTCAGCGATTCCTGGTTAACCAAGCAATCTCTTCCCCGAGCCCCAACGCAATAGGGGTCCCGCAAGGCTCTACGCTATCCCCAGATCTATTCAACTTATACGTAGAACCTCTTACGGAGATCCTTCAAAAATCACAAGTATCCTATCACATGTATGCGGACGACACGCAATTATACATAAAGATCGCCTCCCTTGAGGACATCGACCTAATGAACAAGACATTAAAGAGTGCTCTGCGATGGCTAACGATGAACCATCTGAAACTAAACGCCCAGAAAACCGAATTCCTGCTAATCTCACCGACAAGGAGCCAATCTGAAGTTATAGAGTGGACTAAACTGGTGACTGCGCTAAAATGCACCCCGACCCTAGTTAACTTAGCCAAATCACTAGGAATTACACTAGATAAGAACCTCGACATGAAAAACCATATTAACGCAATGGCCAAGAGCGCCCGCTTCCACCTGAACTATTTAAGAAAACTAAAACCCTTTATCACTGAGACAGATCTAAAACTGGCTATACAATCACTAGTCATCTCGAGGATCGAATATGGCTGCACCACATTGGCGGGCCTGCCAAAAACATCCACAGCACCGCTAAAAGCCTGCCTCAACGCAGCGGCGAGACTCATTACGGGAACGAAGAAATTCGATCACATTTCTCCTCACCTGAAAGCACTACACTGGCTACCTTATGAAGCCAGAATTCAAATGAAGATGGCCTGTATCACGCACAAAGCGGTTCACTACAACACACCGAGATACCTAGCCAAGAAACTTCAGATCTCAGGAGGTAACAGAACAACGAGAAGCGCAAAAGATTTGCTATTACGACCAGCCTTTTTCCACAAGAAAAAGACCTACAACAGAGCATTCTCCGGAGCTGCCCCCAGAATCTGGAACTCACTCCCTCCAAACATCAGGAAGATTCAAAATACAGTAACATTCAAACGAGAATTGAAGAGCCACCTGATGAGTAAATACCCTACTTAGAGTAACTTAAGGATCACCGGGATGATCAATGACGCTAACGGAGTGCTGCCCTCTCCATGGAAAATGGAAAGATCATCATCGAACAATGAACTGATACCGTGTGCAAGCCGAGGCTTGACACTTCACAGCTACCTCGTATACATGTGTGAATTTGAATTTGAACTATATCTCACAGTCATACTATTTAACTTCTATCTCACTTGATTTATTCACCCATATATGTGGAACTTTAACTATTTGTCTCAACCACTATATATAACTTCTACCTCACTTGATTTATTTATACTTATTATCCTTGATATGCACTGAATCGCCTTATAACCCTACCTCAACGAGCATGGTTTGTTAACATGACACAAGCCAAGCCTTGCTCTCCATATAATGACAATTGCACAATCATTATGAATATATATATTAATCGCGTCCATACAGTATATTGCCTTTCTACCTCACTATGCTCTTGTTGTTATTATAGCTTTTATTATCTTTATATGCAATTCCTTCCTGTTAAGCGCTCTGATACCCACGGGTCTTGTCCGCGCTATACAAAACACTATAAATAAATAAATAAATAAATAAACAGGGACTCCCGATAGAACTATTACAAAAGGCGCCGCTTCTGGCGGTAAATGTATATGGGTGGTTCGCACAAGTTTAGGTGGGATGTGGCGTGGTGTTGTCGCTTTCTGGGGGCCTGTGGGATTGATGGGCAACAAGGGAGTGGTGGTTGAGAATTGAATAGGCGCCGCATCATATGGAGTAATCGGGTTAGGTAGATTTTTAAGGGCGGTTGTCGGCGAGCAATCAGTTGTTACGACGTGGGCTGTTGGTTTCAGGAAAGATTCAATGGAGTTCTCCAGCCCCGAGAGCTTATTCTCCAGCGTATTGATTTTATCCATCAAGGGGTGTATTAAAGATTTCAGCAATTGCTCGATCATGGTCAGAAGGGCCTGATGGGTAGATGGTGACAAATCGTCCAGATGAACAACATGTGGCACAGTAGAAGGAGAAATAATTAAAGGTGGAGTTGGACTTACAGAAAGTTTATCAGATGTTTGAGATTTAGTAAGACTCCCATTATCTTTGTCCCCCTCGATCTTCCTTTTGGCAGGCGTGACCCTGAAAGGTATAGATTTTGTATCTGGAGGAGATTTCAGCTTCCTTGTAGGTGATAGTGAACTGCTGCGTTTTCGCGTGGGGGAGAATGCTGCTGGAACATATTTCACCTTGCACAGACTATTTAGGTCATCCAGCCATGGCAAGTTAGATGGAGAGAGTGCGAATATATCGTCTGGGATTGTATTGGGCATTTCCCCTGCTTTGGGCTTGGGCATGTGTTTATGAAATACGAGTCGGTAAATTACCTCAACAAACAGCCAAAAGGAGTGGCCCGTCCCCGTCCTCCTCTGTCCGATGAGGGCCGTAGAGGGCCTGCCCTTTGCCCGGGCTTAGCCCGACACCCGCCCGCGCGCGTCCCGCGGGGCCGGAAGTGAGGGCTGACTGAAATAGGCTCCAGTAGCAAGGGGGTGTGGCCGCCGCCTCCCGGGTCCTCCCGCTGCCTCCTGGAAATGGCCATGCACTTCACTGTGCACCCGCTGCGCCTCCCGCGAAGCGGGAGACGAGAGGTCTGTTTTTAAATCCCCCGGTTGCAAGGGGGTGTGGCCGCCGCCTCCCGGGTCCTCCCGCTGCCTCCTGGAAATGGCCGTGCACTTCACTGTGCACCCGCTGCGCCTCCCGCGAAGCGGGAGACTCGAGGTCTGTTTTTAAATCCCCCGGTTGCAAGGGGGTGTGGCCGCCGCCTCCCGGGTCCTCCCGCTGCCTCCTGGAAATGGCTGTGCACTTCACTGTGCACCCGCTGCGCAGCTTTAGCTGTCATGCCCGATCTCCTGTAATAAAGAAAAGTAATATCTAACATTAAAAACTGCATACATGGAGAGAGGCTTTATGACAGTCTCCGTCACTAATTGCTATGTCAAAGTCTTATTAACATTCTGATATAACCTACAGTTCGAGTTTACGGAGTGGGGCAATGGGCCAGCTCCCTTCAGCGATTGCCATTGTGATGGTGACAATTGAATTTTTGGTCATCCCACAGTGCAGAAAAGGGGTGTTTGAGTGTCATGCACTGTGAATGACGACATTTTGCACTTTCTGTGAAGGGAGAGCACAGACAGGCAAAGTAGTTCCTACACTTACGTCACTGCCTGGATTCACATTTCTCGCACCAGCCTCTTATAGGCCGTGAATGGGTCCAATCTGTGTGTCACGTTAAAAGCTAGCCCCAGCCATCATGTTAGGATTGCTCATTGCCAGTCTAGCTGCCTCCTGCTGCTCTGGCGGCTCGTCTTATTATACAACTCTGCAGCTGCTTCCAGAGAGCTTATGTGCACTGCAAATGGTACAGCAAGTGGGTAAATACGAGAGCATGTGCTCTGTGTCTCTCGTATGTTTCACTCCCTTGCTACACCGTTGTTTACAAAAAAGGTGGATTGCTGTACACAAGGCCTTCAGGCGGGTAGCACCATCATTTTTTTTGTGTTTCTCTCAACTGCAGCTTTTTATAAAGAGCGTGCACGGCCTAAACAAGGTGCCTTACTGAGCTCATACGCGATCTCTGTCCTTCTGTGTTTCTTCTACCCCTTGCCATCCCGTGTTCTGGTCCTTATAGTCAAACGCGGAAGAAGGTGTTAGGGTACTGTTGTTTCATCATGTGCCACTCTGGCTGCCAGTCCTCCTCCTGCCACTGAAAGCACACGCCTCGGCACGACTTTCATAGCAGTGTCAAAGACCAGCATGGAGTTGCTGCTGCTGGCTTTTTCACTGCTGCTTGGACACTCACACGGCATGCAAAGTGTCTGGCACCTCTCACACCACAGCAACCAGTAGATCATTTCTTATACAGACCCCGATACTGCTACCTAGCCACTCCATATTCAGAGCGTCAGCCAGCTCCCTCACCACTATTGCCAAATGCTTATTCTCGCACAGAGCACCTGACAGCTTCCCGCCCTGCTGCTGGGCCACTGATTTGGTATTCAGAGTTCCCAACAGCCTCCGCATAACTCCAAAATGTCCACTATGTGAAATTTGCTGTTGTCAACATATGTTAAACCGAAGGCTTTTGAGACTTCCAAGATGGCTACCATGTTAACCCATAGGAAGTGAGTTTTTTTGCTTTTTGTTTAAGTGAGAGGCCTTCCTTCACTCGCAGTGGCATAAGGAAACCTTAGGGAGCCCGCTACAAGGTATAGTGTGGGGGCACCTGGCAATACCCATACACTTGAGCTTACAAGCTAAGGGGCCCTCCTTTATGCTTAGAAGACTAGGAAGCCCCCCACAATGCAGGGGCTGCAGGGGTGTCCATTCACCCCCCTCCCCCATATGTAATCTGGATATTCTAAGAAAAACTGAGGGACAGAAGGACATGACTGCTGCAAACCTCACAAAACGGTCTCTCAGGTGTGTGCCACTGCTATGGAACCTCCCTTGGCACAACTGTCCATTTTGTGTGTCATCTTTACTATAGCTGGAAGATACACTCTCTACACAACGTGCAACCATCGGTACATTTGTGTCTCTATCGTATGGCTATATTGTGTGAATATTTGTTTATCTATGTTTATTCTCTTAATTTATAAGTCAGTTTGTGGTATCAGAAAACAGGAATGGTCTTGCTGTGTCTGACATCCCCTGTGGTGTCTTGGTATTGCAGCTCCACATTGCATTCTAGTATTTTCTGCTTCCTGGCTATGATCAGCAGGCTTTCACCATGTGTGATCTTGGGTCTGCTCAACCTCATTGTTATGCTCTAATCAATTTGAGCTCATGCAGTGGCAGTATCATTATGGTGGTGCTATAAGCACATCCTGTTATTGGCGAGGCAGTCTTAATACTAAAAGATATTAACATCTGTGCTTGTGTGCGTAGTGTGAGCTGGCGAATTTACTCTGTGGACTCTGTGTGGCATCCCTTCTTCTTCACACCAGACATTGTCTTTGAGGTATTTCAGGTGTTGGACGTTGTTTGTTGGTGTGTCAACCTGCTCTTTTGTTCTGCTTGATGGGTCATTAGAATAGAACATTATTTCTGCTTTTGATGGAGGGACAGCTAGCTGTGTTTCCATAGCTATGGCTAGCATATGACTAGTTTCAGGGCTTTAAGTGGGATGAAAAAACTGGGGGGTCTCTCAAAGGGGCATGGCCAATGTAATTAAGGGTGCAGCTTATAAACATGTATGCTAAAAATCTGTGTTTAGCATAGTGTGCCGCCGACTTGTATTTTGCTTTTTTTTGACAATGCATCCAGATATATGATACAACAAGTTATGTTATGTTATAAAACATTTTATTACGCGCTCTGCTACTACAGAGTATCCAGGCGCGATATGTAAGCACTAAGCTGACCCAATCCAAAAAGAAAGAAACAGAGAACTAAATACTGAGATTAAAAAGATGGGTTTTTAGCCCTTTCTTAAATCCCGCTAATGTAGCTGATGATCTCAGAAAAAGCGGCAGGGCATTCCAGGACCGTGCTGTTTGGACAGAAATTGACTGACCACCCAGTCTCGCATATCTGACTTTGGGCATAGACATCAGACGGAGATTGGCCAATCGAAGAGCACGATGAGGAGTGTAAAAGGTAAACCTCTTGTGCAAGTATTGTGGGCCTTGCTGATGCAAGGCCCGAAAGGCCAGAACCAATGATTTGAACATAATGCGATGTGCCACTGGGAGCCAGTGGAGCTCTCGAAGATGGGCACGTGCACTAGTTCTTCGTGGAAGATGGAACAGAAGTCGCACGGCCGCATTCTGAATGATCTGCATTCGCTTTATAAGGTATTTAGGGAGACCACTGTAGAGAGCATTGGCATAATCGAGCCTTGACAGGATCAAAGCACGCAAAACAGTCTCCTTCGCCTCCCTGTGGAGAAGTGGAAGGAATCTCTTGAGTGACTTGAGGGTCGCAAAACAGGTCGCAGTAAGTTTTTTTAGATGAGCTTCAAACTTAAGATCCTGTCCAAACCAGACCCCCAGGTTTTTGGCCGGGCCTCCGTGATAGCTAGGACATGCAAAATCAGTCGGCCAAATAAGCTCCCTAAAATTGGCCGGAAAATTGCCATAAAATAGTAGCTCTGACTTGTCCTCGTTGCATTTGAGCTGGGCTGAGACAAGCCATCGGAAAACATGGGTCAAACAAGAACAGACAGCCCGAGCGTCTAAGCAGTCCTTAGGCCAGGTAAACAACAGCTGCGTGTCATCGGCGTATGACATTATTTTGGCTCCCCACTGCTCAGCCAGATAGATCAACGGGGTCATATAAACGTTGAACAGCAGTGGGCTTAGCGTCGAGCCCTGTGGTACCCTGGTGGTGAGCTTCTTGGGTGATGAGGCAAATGGGGGCATCCATACTTGCTGCGACCGCTCAGACAGAAACGAAGACAGCCAGGCCAGAACCGCACCTGACAGCCCCACCTCTGCCAGCCTAGTCAACAACTGGGCATGGGGTACCGTATCAAAGGCGGCAGATAAGTCCAGCAAAACCAGGACCGCTCTGCCGCCTCCGTCGAGACACTCCCTAATGGCCTCTGAAACTTCCACCAGAGCCGTTTCAGTGCTAAAAGCAGCCCTGAACCCCGATTGAGCCGGGTGCAGGGCCTGAGAAGACTCAATGAAACTATTCAGTTGCCTAAAAACAACTTTTTCACTCACTTTCGCTAGTGCCGGGAGCAGCGATATCGGACGATAGCTGGAGGTAGCCAGGGGGTCCAGGCCGGGCTTCTTCAACAGAGGAAGAAGCTTCGCCTGTTTCCAACAGAGAGGTACTGAGGCAGAAGCCAGAGACATGTTAACAACCTGGGTAACCTCCTGATACACCAGGCTAGCCGCTCCCCCCAAAACCCTAGCAGGGCACGGGTCAGAGGGTGAACCAGACTTTAGCGACTCCAAAATGGCCAGCACATCAGCTTGCTGAGCTGGCTCAAAGGTGGAAAATTGGCTGACATGTTGCTTCACACCCATATCAATGATAGGTGGTGAAAGCAGAAGGGGACCACCGGAGTTTAAGAGCTCCTCTTGAATTTTAGCGATCTTATTATCAAAGAAACATGACAGTTCCTCACACCACAGATCGGAAGCCGGGAGAGCTGGGGAGGCAGCACATGGAGAGAGGAAGCTCTGAACAATGGCAAAGACTTCTCTGCCATTGTTATCCGCCTTCTCAATCCTTCCTGAAAAGTAGCTACTTTTAGCAGCCTTGATTTCAGCATAATCTACCTTCTGCGCCCTCCGCAGCTTGCTCTTAAGTTCAGGGCAGAACTCAAGGCGCCAGGCTCGCTCTAGCTTTTTGCACCCTAATTTGAGTTCTCTAAGAGCATGGGAGAACCAGGGTTTGGAGGGAGACGACCTCGTCCGCCTGCTACCACTCTTATTAGTATGTAGAACGGCACTTTGTTCAACCCAAGCGTTGAATGATTCCACCGCAGAATCAAGATTTAATGGCAGGGTCGGCCGGTTAGACATAAGAGAGTCCGAAAAGGTAGACAAATTTATTCGCTGGGCATGAGCTAGAGAGGCAGAAAATTCCTTCGGCCCTTTTGAATTTATGGGCCAGGTGAACAGAATTAAGGCGTGGTCCGACCAAATGACCCTCCTAGGGGGTAACATAGTGATCTCAAAGTTAGAACAGACCAGATCTAACCAATGGCTAGCCGCATGGGTGGGGAAGTTCACCCATTGTAACATCATACCTACAACAAGTCAGGACTATTGGCTTTGTCAATGGTTGTTAGTTGCATATGATAAATAAGCAGCAACTTTGGCTTGTATATAATATTGAAACAGCTTCCACTTAAAGCCCTGGTGACACCACAACAATGTTTGCTGCTCCCGAGTTTCTAAAAGAGAAGGAATATCCAGAGAGAAAATTGTACTATTTAAAGGATTTCCCTTCCCCTGCAACGCTCACCTGGCATGACGTCATGACGTAACTTCTCCACTAGTGAGAAATGAGCAGTGTGAGCACCCGCACATGTGGTGCCTGCTGTCACTGCAATCTGGGAGAAACGGACCGCGAGGGCACAAAACAAAGCCCAATAGAGACCCGTTTTGAGGCCTCCTTTAAAAAACTGCAGGTGCTCAGCACCGGTGAGACCCAGCCCACTTAAAGCCTTGGCTAGCTGTCCTTCCATAGCTATGGCTAGGATATTGCTAGCTGTCCCTCCATATCACCTGAGCACTACATGTATTAATTGAATGCACAGCTCCTGTCATGAAGGTTGGAGAGATGAGGGTGTCCCACTGCTCTGTTGCCTATCCTAGATGGAAATCATTTGTAACTTATGTTCAGAATATTTCCCACGAGCGCAGTTTAGCCTTTCTAAGCTTTGCACATTAAAGGCAACTTTAGGAACGAGGTTATAGACCTAGCAAGGAACGCAGCATGAGTTGGTCTTGTTAGAATTGAGAACTGATGATCAGTAAACCCAACATATGCCGGCAGCTAGAGCTTATATAGCAGTTCGCACTATCCACCACCGTGCTGTTGCATGGTATTCCCTATGCATACATAAACACAACTTTAAAGTCAATTTGGCTGCAGAAATCCATCAACCCACTTTTCACAGGAATCATTTATTGGGGGTCAATGACTAAAATCTGCTGTCGCTTGGACATACATTTCCTGCATTTCTGTCCTGTTCCGGCACTTCCGCAATACCTTTCATTTCACCAACTCAAATCTAATTCCAATTGAGCCCAGTGGTATCCCTGCTGGTAATTCCAGTACATCCTTGTTGCATTTTCAAACGAGCTATTGGAGTCTAATGGCATGTGCGTATTTTCAGGGGGCATTCCTATTTACCCAAAGCATGTCCCTTTTCTTCCCACCAGACATAAACAGTCCATTTTTGCAATTTAAAAACAAATTTTGCAGCTGGATCCTGGGCAAACTCCCAACAGCTAGTCAAATAAAAATTCCAAAAGTGTAGAGACCCAAAATTGGAAATAGCGCATGCAAACAGAATTTGTCTACTCAAGTTTTAGAATGCATTAATTAGCATATTACAGACCGACCTAGTGGCTTTGCCAGTGTGCGTGTGTTTTTTTTTTTTTACTAAGACTATCTTAAGTTAAAAAAATGCCTATGTACACCTCCTATACACAGATGTCTCTAAAACCATTTGTCAATTCTCTTCATTTTATTGACAACAACTGAGGGTAACAATGCACTTTTGATTTTCTCCCTCCTTTCCTTGCCTCAAGCCCCATAAATAAAAATCACAAGCACAGATCTAAAATGGAAGAAGTAATTGCCTGATAGCTGCTCGTGAACTCTTTAAAGTGCCGTGCAGCTGCTGATGTGTGTTTGTGCTGGCACTGCCGAGTGGAGCCCTGGGAATAGGGAATCTGATTTCAGAGAAACAGGAGCCAGCTTCAAAGCAGAGAGCAACTCTCCCCAGCTGATAGACCTTTTACTGAAAGAAAACAAGAACGAAGTAAAAACACAGCAGCAATATCTCCTGTTACTCTGAGCTAGTCCGCTTTCCAACGGCATCCTCCTGTATCTGATTATGGACTTCCGGTTCCGAGCGGGGCCTTCTCTGGGCTCTCCCGTCTCTGTTAGTTTAGGTGTCGGATTGTAGATTCCAGCGTGAGACCCGCTAACTTCAAAGTACCTGGATATTAGCTGTGTAAGGAAAAAAACTATCCCTCTTAATTGCAGCATTTCCTCTGAGATTTATTTTTGTTCACAGCCGGGAAAAACAGTTTACAGAAAGTCAGATGTGTGTGTGTGCACGTTAGGAGTTTATGTTACCAGAGTTAGTGGCCACGTGTTTTAATGCGCACATGCAATAAACTTTCGACAGCCCAGTAAATCCAGTTTATATTGCGGCTTTCATTGGATAAATTAAATGAAAGGAACAAATTGGTCACCAATACCTTTTATCCCACAAACCAGGAAAGGCCTATTAACGGCCGAAACAGAGGCGGTGCAAAGCAGCTGTGCGTGCCTCATGTGAGCCCTTCTGGAGACAGCATTTCTTGGCACTTAAAGCAGAAAAGAGTAGTGATGTGTAAGAATGATGTAGTTGTAATACTTTAATAATAGAAAAACACTGAAAGATGTAATGCTAGTATGCCACCTTTTCGCACACCATACGTAAGGCCAGAAGACTGATCTCTGGAGGGCTGAGTCCCTTCCATGGGATAGAAGTGTACTTTTTAAATTATACTTTACTAAAATCTACATCCTGTTCTGCAGATTACTTCTGAAATGAATGGAAGATAGAATATAAAGACAGCGATCATATAGTGGAGCATCTTTGCCTTATTGCCAACATCATCGTGAGACGCCACCTACTGCCACCACAAAAAAGGATTATTTTTTACATGTTTGCCCAGAGCTAAGCACTAGATGGTGGAAGAAAAAACCAGTATGTGAATCTTTAACAGGGTTAAACTACAAAACTACTATTACAACTCATATTCTGTCATCAGGATTTTAAATGGGAAAGCTGAGGCCTAGCATGGAAATGCATAATTTCGTTTTAGACACACAAATATGAGGAACAATAATATGAGGTCCAATTGGATCTTTAATGTTTACGGTAGCTTTATTTCAGTATGTTTCTCATGGTATCTTCTATAACTTTAATATGTGCCAGCAAGTTATATTGATAGAGGGACACCACCTGACACACGCACTTCCGCCCGGAGGCTCAACTGCGCACATACCTGTGGATTTCGGCGAGAGCTGCTGCTCAGGGGTCACGCAGCTAGTGTCACTCTCCCCCGCCGCCGTAGTTGAAATCACTTTAAGGACACAAGGGAACCCAGTAGGGGGCCTTTGGACCGTGGGTTACTTAATTTATTTCAAAGAACAATGGTCCTAAGGGATCAAGATATAACAAAAAATGGCAATACAGACTACAATGAGTACTATATTTTTGAAACACGTCCAGCCGGACGCAAGTTTATTCAAAAGATAACATGAAGTTGTTGGCCCAAGAGGAGGCCAAAAAATATAATGGCAAGATAGGGTACAGTCCTGTACCTATCCCAAGAGGTTTAAGAGAAGATAAACCAGGAAGAGAGGGATAGAAAAAGGAAAACTTTTCAGGCAAAACAAGAAGTTTTTGAGCCAGTCGGTGACTTGTAGTTAAAGTAAATACAAATACAACAAATTCACCGTGCAGTGCCAACCATTTCATATGAGCATATTGAATAATATGCTACACTGCTTATTGCGTCGACGTTTCGATCCGTCGACGCAATAAGCAGTGTAGCATATTATTTTACTTTACTTTAACTACAAGTCACCGACTGGCTCAAAAACTTCTTGTTTTGCCTGAAAAGTTTTCCTTTTTCTATCCCTCTCTTCCTGGTTTATCTTCTCTTAAACCTCTTGGGATAGGTACAGGACTGTACCCTATCTTGCCATTATATTTTTTGGCCTCCTCTTGGGCCAACAACTTCATGTTATCTTTTGAATAAACTTGCGTCCGGCTGGACGTGTTTCAAAAATATAGTACTCATTGTAGTCTGTATTGCCATTTTTTGTAGTTGAAATCACGGCCGCCGAGAGGGGAACGGACTACCACTCCCAGCACCCCCTGCCTGACCGGGACACCACCTGACACCCGCACTTCCACCCGGAGGCTCCCAAAAGACAGCGGCTCCTCTAGCGTTGTGGGACGCACCCGGGCGGCGCCAGGCTAAGCCCGGGCAAAGGGCGGGACGTCTGTGGCCGTCCGTGGCAGGTCGAGGCTGGGCTGGGCCACGGACCTTGGTTCTTGGACACTGTAGCTGAGCTTCGGTACCACTGACAAAGTGAGACTTTTTATTCATTTAGAGTATGTGTGTTTGAATCATCTGTATCATACGGTCGCAGGATAAGGAGTTGAAACAAGCCTTCAATTATCGCACTGTGGTCTTAGTAACGGTTTAGCACTTATAACTGAACTTGTTAGACTTAATTGTAAGCACCCCCTGTATCAGCGACACTAGATAATTATCTGCTAAAAGTTGTGAACAAAATAAACAGCGAACGGCGTAAATCGTTAGGCCGGGGTACTTCTACTCTTTCATCGCCCATATCGCCCACTGTATTGTCTGCATCCACTCAGGGTGATAGCTGCGATGTTGATCAACCCGATTTAGTAAATATGGAAGATCCAGCCCTGCCATTTATAGAAACAACGCAGAGTCAAGACATTTCGGGTGTTCCTCATGATTTCCCAACTCAGCGCTCCCCGGCCCGAGAAAACAGAGAGTATTGAGATCTCGCAAGACCACACAAACCAAACGGGGGGTGGGCGAAACAACAAAAGAGCAGACTTGCCGCTCACTAGAGTTGGAAGTGCAAATGAGTTAGCAGCTAATAATGCCACAGTTAAAATAGACACAGAGCAATTAGATTGCCTGATTGGCATCATAGATGCAAAAATCAGTTAGTTAAACCTTTAATGGCTAAACTTGACCTAATGTCTGCGGAAATTGTGAGATTAGGCAGCCTCCTGGGACCCCGCACTGACACAACTGAAAGTGATAAAACTGCTGATAAGGGTCCTAGGGTTAATAACGAGACATCAAAGCTTTCTAATGGGGGATCTCGTACAGTAGAACCAGCAGTCTCTGCAGCCCTGGAAACTGTGCGTAAAATTCCATTGCCAGTAACATGCCCAGGGAATAAGATAGGGCCCGCAGAAACGAAGATTAGATGCCTGGCTAGCTCTCAACCAGATTTACCTCCAGAATGTGCCCCGTTTGTGGCAGTCCTGACTAATGTCCCACCTGTAATAGAGACTGACCACCCTAACAAGCTAGAATCCCACAAATCCCTGAAGAACAAAACTTTATCATGGCTCAATAGAGAGTGTGGGTTTCCAGTGGCACTATCACACCAGATCTTAACCACTAGAAGAGTCTCATGGATAGGAAGATCTCGCAAGAATATTAGTGGTCATTGTGTCATTATTAATTTTAGAAATCCACATCTTGCTAATAATGCCTTGTTAAGAGCTACCTCCCTACCCCGTAATGATCAGGGCTTTACACTTCGATCACTGGGATATTTTTACAGACATTTAACTCAGCAGCCCGCTAATGACTCATTTAGGGGCAGAGGCAATAGTACTGATGGGTCTACTGGCCGTGGGGTTGCCACATTCAATCGCTATCAATCCCTGAGTGACCTAGACTCCAATGATTGACTCGAACTTGGCCGGGCCCACTCTTTGCCTGATGCAGAAGTTTATCCACTGGCTGTGGGGGAGGAGCGTGGAATAGATGGAAACGTAGCGAGTATATGTGGGGGTGGCAATCTCAACATCATGAACATTTTGGGGGAAGTCCAAGGTGGCTGCACTGATGGTATGTTGGTAGCTCAGGCCTCTTGCCTGGGAACCAGGTTCCTCAGTTGGAACATTGCCGGGTTAAATAGTAAAGCAAATGACGCAAAGTGGAGGGATTGTCTTACTGATTGTGATATTATGGGGCTCCAAGAAACTTGGGACACAAAAAATACCTTTCTTTTGGACGGGTATGCAGCCTTCTGGTCGTCAGCAGTTGCTTCCCCTATGGGGTGGGCGAAGGGTGGACTCCTAAACCTTATCTCAATAAAACTCGAGGGGACCTACACTAAAGTGGAGACAGGAACACCATACTGCCTAGCAGTTGAAATTTTAACTAAAACCAACGGGAACTGGCTTATTGTTAACTTTTATAACTCCTTTGATAAGACCATTTTTAATGAACATTTAGTCAGTCTATATGATTTTTTAGAAATGTATAATGTCACTAGCAGAAACTGTTATTCGGTTATAGTGCTTGGAGATTTTAATGTTCATTGTTGCAATGGTAATTGTTTTGTATGGGACAGTTTAGGCCCAGCCAAGCAAGATAATATTCATTTTGAGCACTCCCCGCAGGGATCGTACTTAGAAGATTTGGTGACAGGAAACTATTTGATCTACCCTACCCAATCTACAGGGGACGTTCCAACTTTCAAAGGAAAAGGCTCAGGGTCAACTATTGACTATATTTTTGTCAGCCTAAATGTGGCAAACAGGGTTAGCCAATATAATATTTCTTGGTCTTCTTATGGCGATCATAACCCTGTAAGGCTGACTCTGACAGATGACCTAAAGAAAAAAGTCACAACTAACTTGACAGCTGGAATCCTTGATATAAGACCCACCGATCAAGCTCGACGCTTGAAATGGTGTTGGATGGTGCCTAAGGACTTTAAGGACAACTTGATGGCAAAGGTGGGGCAAGACATGGCTACCTGTCTAACAGATGGTATTGTCAGTGATGAGGTCCTTATGGCCTACAGTAGAATTTGCACCCAGATCGACAGTGACCTCAAAAAAGTAGTTAAGGGGCAACCTAGGAGTGGGGAGAAATGGTTTGACCATAACTGTTCAATAGCTCATCGGAAGTTGATGGTAGCGTTGAAATCCAATCCTCCTGACAAAGTGGGAGTAGCTGCCCTTAGGAACACATACAAAAAGACACAAAAAAAACATAAAAATGAAATCAGGGAGGAGGCATGGAATGAGCTTTTATCTATTGATGTAATTAACAGCGTTTCTGCCGTATGGCAAAAAATTGGTCAGAAACGCTATGAAAAGAGCCAGATGGACCCCAAGGGAATGCTTACTAGAACGCAAGAGTAAATCGCAGACACAAAGACAAGTCTGTGTCACCACATTCTGTCCCAATTCTAATAAACTTAAGAAAGTCATTGGACAAAATTGGCATTTAGTAAAGAACTTGGATATCAGCTTACAGTCACCACCCTTGTTTGCTTTCAAAAAAGAAAGCAGCATTTCCAATTACGTTGTAAGAGCAGCAGCCCCCAAAGAGGTACAGCCAACATTAAGACATCTAATGGGCCTGACCCCCATTGTCGGTCATCACAAATGCGGAACATGTGTGTGCTGTGATCTCACTATGGAAGGCTCACTATTTCAACACAGGGGAATCTCTTGGAAACATGATTCCTTTAGAAATTGTAAATCTAAATATGTCATCTACGGAGTAGTATGCCCATGTGGACACCTTTACATCGGCAAAACTAATCAGGAAATTCGCCACAGAATTAGACAACATAAATCGCGAATCAAGAACAAAGTGAAGACTGCACCCCTGGTCAACCACTGGATAAGACAAAATCATCAGGTCAGCGATCTTAAATGGACAGTCATTTCCAAAGTTGAAAGAGACCCTCGTGGAGGGGACTTAGAGTTAAAACTCTCCCGAAGAGAGGCCCTTCTGATCATCAAATTCGACACGGCTGTGTCAGGCCTCAACAAGCTATCAGAAATTTATAAACTGTAGATAGCCACTGCACACTTGGTCGTCCATTATGGTTCTGATTCTTTTGCTCGTTTCACTATGACCGGTAATACCAGTTTTTTAACACTGATTTTATATATTTTGGTGGTTTTAGTCCCCAGTACCCTAGCCTTGGTTCCCTGTTTTTCCATTCATCCCATTTGTGCTTCACCATTGACAATTGACCATTGTGCCTTTTAACTCAAAATCTGGCGAGCTACATGGACCGTTTTCAATGGGATTGGCACGCCGTTAATCCTCGCCTGTATAGGAGTTCATATGAATTACCATCCTCTTTTGGAACCCATCTATCGTGCCTGAATGGGTGTGCAGCACACATCCTGTTTGCAAACATTATCTTTGTGCACACGCCCTACTTGGGCTACATTTCCCAGGATCCTGATTAGGTTTTCCAAATATCGAATGTTTTCACACGTACTATGAATATTTTACTTATCCCCTATTCACGGATTCCGAGGGGGTGCCATTTGTTTCTATAATTACAATCCATAATCCCAGATCGTATTTTGATCTATCGGCCATTAATTGTATTCGAACATATATATGCAATACACGCATGCGCCACACTTGAACTACATTACCCGGTGTCCTAAGCAGGTGCGCACACGGATTGGCTGCAGCGTCTTCCAGCCCGGATCTACAACGGGGCACGACTTTACCCCTATCGGATTCATGTCTATTCGGTAAACGAGCCCGCTTTTTTATTAATTTGCACCGGGCTTGTGTGCCGTGATCACAAGCCCTTCTCATCACCCTGTTGTGCTTTTTCAGCTTGGCGATTCCGCCCGTCTGGCTGCTGAACTGAAATCATTCTTTTGCCCAGACGCAGAGCATGGCGATTTCTGGTAAGAGGCCTCATTACCCGCTGTTGTATATAGACTTGGTTCCGACCTACTACAAGGATTGTCTTTTGGCTTAGGATATTTTTGTGCAATTTGCTTGTACTATTGTCTTCTCATTACGAACTTGTCCCTTGCTAGGTCGCCTTGGCTCTCCTGGGACCAGGGCTAATTCATTGAATATATTTTTTGCACGATCTGGTTACACGGTGGACTTCACTTGAGGTAAGCCACCAGTGATCATGAATCTATTCTGCTTCTATAAGGCTAATCTAAGGGTACACTCACAACTGTTTTTTATTTTTATTTTCTGCTCCGTCTTTCTATTTCTTAGGAGCGCCTGCTCATGAACGTCTCTTATTAGCTAAGCTTTTACTGGTGTTCTCAAAGGTGTAGTAGTGCTCTTTTGGTTTTTGGTTTGAGTTGCCAGACACATGGTGCCTTTGTTTCTTTTTACAGAGCTGGTTGGCCCTGAAGAGAATCCCGAGATCCATAGGGATTCGAAACGCGTAGGCCGATGGGTCTGCTGGTTTTGCCCTTTTGCTAATTTGTTTTCGCATCTGCATTGGCAACAATACACCCAAATTTTGTTGTATATGTCTACATTTAGTTATCTAACTGAATCAGATATGGTGTATTCTCTTGAATAATATATATTGCTTTTGATTTTGTGGCAGACCAAGTACTCAACTTATTGGTGAATTCCTTCTCCAGTTCGGTTTGAGTACATTGTTTGAATGAATGAATGTGAGTTATTTGATTGTGATAAGACTGAAGATTAATGAATGACAGTATGTGTGATGTTTTAGTTCATTTTCGTGTCCTTATTTCCATTTTTGTCATATAATATTGTCTGAATTGTATTCCAAATTTCAAAAATTGTTTGCAAGTTAAATACGTTTGAATAAACAGCTGTTAAATAGCACACAGATGTATTGAACTGTGGTCTATATATTGGTCACCATTTTTGCTTGAAATTGAGTATCAGTATTGGCATTCTCCTTTGTTGTTTATGTATTAGGTTGATGGCGGTCAGAGTAAAACCTGCGGAGGGATTCCGACACGCTTCCGACGGATTCAATGAGCCATTAAAGCATTGGAAGCCCCCATAATCCTCTACTGAGGAAGAACCAGGCTCAGCTCGCCGTCTGGATCATGATGACACTTTCCGACAGCCATATCATGTCAGCCTTTCAGACCTGGAAAGGCTGTTGCAAAGTGTCTTTAGTGGCCTCTAGCAGGGCCCCCTTCCCCTGGGCCCTCCGCTATGGTACCTGGGGGAACCTATGATGCCCCCCTAAAGATCCCTGCACTGTATGGCAGGCACTTCCTTTGTTATTAGTATCAACCTAATACAGCACTTAAACTGAAACCTTCGATGTCAGGAGGAAAGCATCCAACAGCTAGTCTGAGGCTTTCTTCCCGACATCGCAATCGGGCACTTTATAACAATTTTATTACTGGTAAATATATTGATAACTAAAATTAGATAAAAAACTACCAAACTATATATAAAACATTTTAAATAAACCTTAAACAAGTATTTATCCTAGAAGGACATAACTTACTTAAAACATTTTTTTTTAAAACTAAACTAACCACAGCCTTAACCAATAAAATTAGACAAACAATTAAATCACCAATATAAAAGACAAGCTAATTTTATCAACTAAATACTTCAAAAACGAGACCTGCTGCAAGACAAGGAAACTCTGTCCAATTCTCTGACCAGACCCCTAAAAAAGAAATACATACATCTCAACAACTACCTAAACAAGTAAGTAAAACTTATATTTAAGCTAAATCTTACATGTAAATAAAATAAAAAATGCAAAAAGCAAATAATTAATAAAACACTCTCCAACTTCTATCTTTTTACATGTACTTCCTAAAAGAAAACACTACAACTTCGACAAGTGATAACCTGCCAGAATAAAACATAACTATCACAAACCAGCAAAATAGTGAGTAAAAATAAATATAACATCCTCTACAAACTACCAATAAATAAACATTGAAAATTAAACTGATGTTTTTTTTCCAGTAGAAAAGTAAATACCTGCTCCACATTACAACACTCCTAACTGAAATGCTTCATTCTCGAATGGCTTCCCGCACACGCTGGTGGCGAGGACTAGCCAACCCCCGCTGCTTCGCTCAGCCACAGGGCTGATTCAATCGTGACTTAGACCCCTCTGGGACTACTCCTCCACCCCGGACTCTCCTTCATTGGTTGTAAACTTCTAACTTTCTCCCTCAGTAATGGTCCTCTGAGCCACGCGCCTTTCGCCAGCGCCCCTCTTCCTGGTTAGTTGACCGATACCACTTTTCCTCCACCACGCAGAATTCCCTGGATCCGAGGATCCGCACTCTGCCGCCTCCACCACGGGACCTCCGGAACCCTTGTCCCTCGTGTTGCGCTCTCCACTTCAGCTCCGGTCTCCTCACGCAACCCCGTCCTGAAGATGATCCTGAATCACAAGGATCGAAACATTGCCGACTCCTCAGCTCATTAAATGGCGCATCCCCCGTTCTGGCTCAACTGAATTGTTCATTCAAAACAGAATACCTCTGTATTGTTATATGAGCCTTTACGTCGTCTTGATTCACTGTATATATTTGCACACTTGCACTTCACGCGCCGTTCCAGCTGATCACAATTGTCACTTGTGTCGCTATCCGTATGTCACCGTCACATACCATGCACCAAGTCCAATTTGGGTTTGCCATTTCATTTTTACAGTGCTGCTACAACTGTTTTTTCTCCTTTTCCTCTTTCTTTTTAATTATATGATGCTTAATGCACATTCCTAAACCAATTTGAGTCTCCTTATTTCCGTTCATGTAATGCTTTCTGCATACCAATTTAATTGTCTAAAGAATAATACCAGTTGGGTCTTTGTTTATATTTTACGCAAAGCAGTATGAAGCATCTAAAAAGAACATTCAAATAAGCATAAAAAATGAAGTAATTGCATAATCTGATAAGTAAATAGCAAATGTTTAAACTTTAAAAAATTGGATGTATTTATACTATTACACTACTCTCAGATACAATGACAGAGAAAGCTAAAGGTAAAACATTGCAGAAAGGAAAGTAGTTACGAAGTCACATGGGCTTCACCTACAGCCAAGAAAGTGCATCGATAAAAAATGTGAATTGGAAATGTACCAAATAATATTCTAATGCATGCTATGGGAGGGCTACTGCAAACGATGATTTATATAATGTAAGAGAAGACACCCACCCTTCAAATGTGACACAAATAGAAGTATGGATGGTGTTGCAAGATCAAAGAGAGATAAACAATAGCTCCCAGGAACCCACAACCAAATTCCTAAAAGAGATAATGCCTAAAGTCCCCGAACACATAACAGGCCAACTACCACTGAAACCCACTTTAAAACTTTTAATTGCACAAACTAAAAAAGCCATCAGCACAACTTCTCCTGTCCCTTGAAAATGCCAGTTCATAGAATTACCTGAACATTTACCAATGCCACATACTGTGGAACACTTCCTTTTATATGATAAGCTGAATAATAATAAAAAATTCTAATATTCAATACAGCAGATAACTTACTAAAACTAAGGGCCTTATTACAACTTTGGCTGTGTGACAGTGGGCCCCAATGCCGGTGCCCCACTGCAACACCGACAAAGACATATTGAGACAGCCCACTGGATTCTGACTAGAATCCAGGTCAGGTGGTCCTGCGACAACTGGCCCACGGCTGTGCAGTGCTAAGGCTCATAAGTGAGCCTTAGCAAGGCACTCCAATGGGAATGCCATTGCACATTCCTGCAGGGTATGGACTGCTAAGTCCATGCCCTGCAGGAAATGTGGTACATGCATACAGGGGGGCTCACCATGTGCCCCCTGCATGCATCCCCTGGCACAGAGGCAACAGGGGGCCTTGTAGGGCCCATTTTGTTTCCTCACCATCACACTTTTCATGGCAGGCTCACCACCATAAAAACTGTGGTGGTGAGGAAACTTCTAATATGCTTGGTGGTGCTACAGCGTCACAGCCAGCATATTAGGGGCCTCAGACCACTGCAAGACCACCAAGAATCATGGATCCCTGGTGGCAGCAGCGGTCCCTTGGGGGTCCAACTGCCCTACTTGTAATAGGACAGTCGAACCACTGCTGCGGCGGTAACTGCACCACCGCCGTGGATTTGGCGGTTCATGGGATCGGTAAACTCGTAATAAGGCCGTAAGTCAATGACAAACCTGGATGATTAATGAAATCTTCACAATGTGTCCCAAACGACCATTTACTCAGATATACACCATACATGGTGTACATCAAAACACAAACATCCCTTTTATATATGCCCTACTACCAAATGAACAAAGCAGCACTTACTACGAACCCTTAAACCACATTAAACATAAAACAAAAAACTACTACCCAAAAAAATTCATAGACCTGGAACAACCTTAATTCCAACCATTTTGAAAATGTACCCCGCACAGCCATACAGGCTCTTAGTACTATTTCAATTAAAGTATATTGAGAAACCTCCAAAAATCTGCACTAAATGCCTTATTATGAGTTTGGTGGTCCATGAACTGCCGTACCCATGGTCACAGTCTGACCGCCACAAGCTCGGCTGTCTGACCGCCGCATTCGGAATAGGGTGGATTGCTATTACAATGACTATGGCTAACACACCGACACCGCCAGCACACCACGGACCTCTGGGGTCGCAGTCAGGGAAAATCAGCTGCCAAAGAGCGGTACAAAGGATTGTAGCCGCCCTCCGTATTACAAGTTGGCTTTCTGATGAGCCAACCGCAGCGGTGGGACAACCAGCTTCAAGTTAGCAGAAACATAGGATTTGGTATGTGCACTCACCTCTTTCCTGTTCTTCCCATCAAAGTACAAATGGATCCCTTTCTTCAGGTCCCCCTTCACAGCAGCATCTTCAGCCCAAGGATTGCGTCTTCGTTTGCGGCCATAGACAGGTGAATCCTTTTTGTGCCTTGTACCCACTGCTTGGTCTGCCCACATATGACTCACTCTAGCAATGGGTCGATGGTATTTTTTCACATCTATCATGCATACCTATGCATTCGACACATATGAGTCAAAAGGTTCACACAGCCATTAATACATAAGCAATACTAATCACCACTGCCACAAGATCTTCGTACCCACAGCAGTGAGACCACCAAACTCGTAATCAGACCTTAAGTGTAGAATATGCTACAAGCAGCCAATTTGTATTTGAAATTGAAAAGAAATAGCACCAGACTATGTTTCTGTCACAGACATCGCTAACCTCTACAATTTACTAATAGACAGCCCTTTTACCAACAAAATGAAAAAAACTAAGCCCCCTAATGGATTATTTTGAAGACACTTGGGTTATCAGACTGCATCGCTCCGGCCACCAATGCCAACACAAATTCAAAATACCATGGTGGAATATCTATGACAACACCTTGGCACAGGAAGCCAAAACAAACAATGCAGTGGAAGGATGGCTTAATACCTTCTTTTTTAAGTTTAAAAAAAGTATTTATTCAACTCAAGATAACATACAATAGAATATTGCAAAGCAATTTATCAAGAGATGCAGCAAATGAAACAAGCATTGGAAATGCAATAGGTCTCGCAGCATTAGAGTTAGTGCTTTTAGAATTGTTTATGGGTTTTTTTTGTAAATCTTTAGCATTTTTGTTTCCTGTAGCCAATGCTAAAGAATTACAAATAAAAAAAGCCATAAACATTTCTAAAAGCTCTAACTCAAATGCTCTGAGACCTATTGCACTGTGTGAGGGTGAGGGGTTGAGGGTGAGTGAGGGTGAGGGTGGGTGAGGGTGAGTGAGGGTGAGGGTGAGTGAGGGGTTGAGGGTGAGTGAGGGGTTGAGGGTGAGTGTGGGTGGGTGAGGGGTTGAGGGTGAGTGAGGGTGGGTGAGGGTGAGTAAGGGTGAGTGAGGGTGAGTGAGGGTGAGTGAGGGTGAGTGAGGGTGAGGGGTTGAGGGTGAGTGAGGGTGAGGGGTTGAGGGTGAGTGAGGGTGAGTGATGGTGAGGGATTGAGGGTGAGGGGTTGAGGGTGAGTGAGGGTGAGGGTGAGTGAGGGTGAGGGTGAGTGAGGGTGAGGGTGAGTGAGGGTGAGGGGTTGAGGGTGAGTGAGGATGAGGTGTTGAGGGTGGGTGAGGGTGAGTGAGGGTGGGGGTGAGTGAGGGTGAGTGAGGGTGAGTGAGGGTGAGTGAGGGTGAGGGTGAGTGAGGGTGAGTGAGGGTGAGGTGTTGAGGGTGAGTGAGGGTGTATTATTTCTACCAAAAAGAGAGGAGGCATACGCAGGAACACATCACATATATATTTGTTAGTAAGATAGCTCAGTGGACTACTGCATCCACTGCAGAGATCTCCAATAGTCTAAAAGGTGTACGAATCCAGGCAGGCCCGCTATTCTTTACGTCCTTCTAATCAAGCATATATTGCCAATCATGCTCTCCAGGGCGCACACGTATGTACAGCCACACCCCCTCCAGCTGGCAACCCATATTGTTACACGCAGTCAGAGCCGCGCGTTCGCGTCAAGGCGATATGTAAAGGCCAGGGGGTCTTACAACCTGCCATTTGCTTCAACATACCCGTATTCTGTTTACTAACGTCAGAGGAGTATGACATCACAGACACACGGTACAGTGGCCAACATTAGAGCATGTTTTGTTGTTAAATGGCCAGCGGGGCTTCTTAATCAGTATTCAGCATCTTTGGCACAGGTATTACAGGTCTGGTAGGTCTGATCATGTCACTTTGCAGCATTTACGAGTTGAGCTGGGGGATGGGGCGGAGCGGGTAAAAAAAAAAAAGACGGAGAGAAAGGACTGAATCATGAAATCCCCTGGCTTCAAATCACATAAAAAGATGCCCATAATCATGAAATAATTCGAAATAAACACAGCCACACATTGTGGATAACCGATAAACTGTAAATACAGTTAGTCAGCACATAGTATATCATGAAAACTTTAGCTTCAACCTGCGAGAATGCAAACGACACCTGACATATACCGCCTTGTCCCAACTGAAATACATGGGCCGTGTACATTTAGCATGTATAACAAACATAATATCGAAACATCAGCACCTTGGAATGTCATGACATCTCTTAGAAACAAGTTGCAAATGGCCCATTATATACCGATATTGGTTGGAAGTTGAGGCATGTACACTTATCTAATCCTATATGAAAGAAATAATACCTACTTATAGTATATCATGGCATCTTTTATAAAAAAGCTTGTGTGAATCAGTCCGCCATGTCAAAACTGAATTACACTGCTCATGTACATTCATTTATTATGTATAACAATCATACCAAAAAAGACACCAACATTCAGGCACATCATGGCACCTCTCAATCACAAGCTGCAAGCAGCCAATGAGGGTCGATGGATGACAACTACAACTCCCATGAGCCTTAGGGAAAGATAAAGCGACGGCAGGGGAAGTTACATCACTACGCGGCCCCCAGACAGTCTCTACTTGGGATATTTGAAAAGGCACTGGCTCAAAACATCGGGCATATCTTGTGAGGCCCCACTGACATACCAAAAAAGAAAAAAATGTTGACTATACTTCAGGGTATTTGTAATACTAATTCACTAATGTAATACTAACGCCTGCTGGAGATGTATGTCATTATGCGCTCCCCAGGCAGAGGCGGCATCGGACACTGGAACACGGACAGTTACACCGGCACATAGTAATTAACCGCAGGCGCTGTGCATCTCACTTTCCCCGCAAAATGGAAAACAGTTAAATATGCACCTTCCCTTCCATTCCAACATTATCGAGAGAAAGGAGCAGGCGCACGTAGGTGTACGGCGAGGGACGCACCTTGAGGCAGTAAGAGAATGAATGAGTGAAGGGGGTTTCTCCCTGGCTATTGCTGAACGCGAGTAAGTGCGTGATGGTATAACTTGTAAAAATGCGACACGGCGGGCAGGGGAGGGGGCGGAGCGGGTAAAATAAACAAACGAGACGGAGGGAAGAGAGGGGAGGGGGGAGGAGAAATGCGACACGGCGGGAAGGGGAGGGGGCGGAGCGGGTTAAATTAAACAAACGAGACGGAGGGAAGAGAGGGGAGGGGGGAGGAGAAATGCGACACGGCGGGAAGGGGAGGGGGCGGAGCGGGTTAAATTAAACAAACGAGACGGAGGGAAGAGAGGGGAGGGGGGAGGAGAAATGCGACACGGCGGGATGGGGAGGGGGCGGAGCGGGTTAAATTAAACAAACAAGACGGACGGAGGAGAGGGGAGGGGGGAGGAGAAATGCGACACGGCGGGAAGGGGAGGGGGCGGAGCGGGTAAAACAAGACGGACGTGCACGCGCTTTTAAGCTCAATGCGCATGCGCATTGAGCTTAAAAGTCACGGGCACTGCAAGGAATCGCCACGATTCCTTGCAGTGGATAAAGAGTGGATAAGCCCCCATAGTCTCGCTTGCTCGATACGCATGCGCATTGACAGGCGAGACCTAAAAAAAGACAAAAACAAGGTATACAATGCACATAAACAGAATATTAAAGTCTGATAATTTATCGACTTTACGTAAGGAGATATTTGATATAAGCAAATCCTAAAATCTTAAAAGGAAAGTCTGGTGGGTTGTAAAACTTCCTGAAAATGAGGTGAGGAGCAAAAGATGTGACAGCGGAGTAATCAAGAAACAGTTGAGTAACAGTTGTTCAAAAGGCCTTTCATTTTAAAACCAGAGCTAAAGGATGCATATATGCAGTGTCTAATCGGTGGTTGTGATAAACTGAATACCACCACGCCTTAAAAGACAATTGTGTAAAATCCTTCCAGTTACAAGAGATTTGTTGGACAGCAAGTGCTAATTACAAATCTAGTATCTGTATGTTAAAACGAGCATTAACCCAAATCTTGGATATACTACCTAAAAATACATTGGAAATAGAGAAAGAGACGCTACTCTGGAAAATGAAATTGATTTCATGCCAAACTTGTAACCAGAATGCAGAGACTAGGGGACAAGTGAAAAGTAAATGTTTCAAGTCAGCTTGTGGTGCAAAACAAGAGCAACAAGTATCTGGGATATTGTGATTAATGTAATGGAGAGTGTCAGGTGTCATAAAGAGGCTGTTGATTATGAAAAAAAGTGTTTGTGTAGTGCTAGCTGCATGTGAATATTTCCTGATTTTAAACTACATTTGTTTCCAGGTGGATAGAGGTAAAGTTGTGGAAAGATCTTCCTCCTATGTGAGTCCAGTCTTAGACTTGGATTTCAAAGTGGGAACTTCAAGTAAATGAGAATCAATCAATCATATCATTTGTAAAGCGCACTACTCACCCGTGAGGGTCTCAAGGCGCTGGGGTGGGGAATGCTGCTACTGCTCGAAAAGCCAGATCTTGAGGAGTTTTCTAAAGGTCAGCAGGTCTTGGGTCTGCCATAGGTGGATGGGGAGGGTGTTCCAGGTCTTGGCGGCGAGGTGGGAGAATGATCTGCCGCCTGAGGTCGCTCTTCGAAAGTGGGGGACTGTAGCGAGGGCAAGGTCGGCGGTGCGGAGCTGGCGGGTGGGGGTGTAGAAGCTGAGTCGTCTGTTGAGGTACATTGGTCCGGTGTTGTGGAGTGCCTTGTGTGCGTGGGTGAGGAGCTTGAAGGTTATCCTCTTGTTGACCGGGAGCCAGTGCAGGTTTCTCAGGTGGAGTGTGATGTGGCTGCGATGAGGGATGTTGAGGATCAGGCATGCAGAGGCGTTCTGGTTGTGTTGGAGCCGTCTCAGGAGTTTGGCCGAGGGTCCTGCGTAGAGGGCGTTTCTATAGTCCAACCTGCTGCTGACAAGGGCCTGGGTGACTGTTCTTCTCTTTTCAGTGGGGATCCACTTGTAGATCCTACGGAGCATGCAGAGGGTGTTGAAGCAGGAGGAGGCTACGGCATTGACCTGTTTAGTCATGGAGAGGGTGGAGTCGAGGATGACCCCTAGGTTGCGTGCGTGGTTGGTGGGTGTTTGAGCGGTTCCCAGTGCGGTCGGCCACCAGGAGTCGTCCCAGGCCGAAGGGTTGGATCCGAGGATGAGGACCTCTGCCTTGTCCGAGTTCAGCTTCAATCAGCTGTTCCTCATCCATTCAGCAACTGCCTTCATTTCTTCGTGAAGGTTGGTTTTGGCGGTGTGGGGGTCCTTGGTGAGGGAGAGTATCAGCTGGGTGTCATCGGCATAGGAGAGGATGTTGAGGTCGTGCCGATGGGCGACTTGGGCGAGCAGTGCCATGTACATGTTAAACAGAGTTGGGCTGAGGGATGAGCCCTGGGGTATGCAACAGATGATCTCAGTGGCTTCGGAGCGGAAGGGGGGAAGGTGGATGCTCTGTGTTCTGCTGGAGAGGAAGGAGGTGGTCCAGTCCAGGGCCTTCTCTTGGATCCCAGCGTTGTGGAGGCGTGTTCGTAGTGTGTGGTGACAGACCGTGTCAAAGGTTGCTGACAGGTCCAGGAGGATGAGGGCCGCCATTTCTCTGTTGTCCAACAGGGACTTGATATCATCGGTGGCGGCGACGAGGGCAGTCTCTGTGCTGTGGTTGCTCCGGAACCCGGACTGGGAAGGGTACAGGATGTTGTTCTCCTCGAGGTAGCAGGTTAGTTGTTCGTTGACGGTCTTCTCAATGACCTTTGCCGGGAACGGGAGCAGGGAGATGGGCTGGAAGTTCTTGAGGTCCTTGGGGTCCGCCTCGGGTTTCTTGAGTTAGGCGTTGATCTCGGCGTGCTTCCAGCTCTCCTGGAAGTTTGCTGTCTCGAAGGAGGTGTTGATGACTTTCCGAAGATGGGGTGTGATGGATGTGCTGGCTTTGTTGAATATGTGGTGTGGGCATGGATCTGACGGAGATCCGGAGTGGATGGAGTTCATGATCTTGATGGTGTCATCGTCGTTGATGTTGGTCCAGTAGAATAGGCGGTTGGTGTGGATGGTGGTCGTGGTGGTGGAAGTCTCAGTGGTTCTCGGGGCGGTCATGGCGTTGAAACTGTTGTGGATGTCTGTGATCTTGCGTTGGAAGAAGGTGGCCAGTGAGTCGCACAGGTCTTGCGAGGGTGGGACGTCGTTGGTGTTGGAGCTGGGGTTGGAGAGTTCCTTCACGATGTTGAAGAGCTCTTTGCTGTTGTGCGCGTTGTTGTCTAGGCGGTCTTTGAAGGAGGCCCTTTTGGCGTATCTGATGAGGTGATGGTGTCTGTGGGTGGCATTCTTGTGGGCGGCGTGGCTGTGCTGTGTTCGTTCACGGAGCCAGATCTTCTCCAGCTTTTGGCAGGTTTGCCTGGAGGCCCGGAGGTCTTCAGTGAACCAGCTGGCTTTCTTGTTGGTATGATTGTTGGAGGGGTTCTTGATCGGGGCGAGGGTGTTGGTGCAGCCGTTGATCCACTGTCTGAGGATGCGGGCGGCGGTATCGGGGTCAGTATGGTCGGCGGGTGGGCTCTGGGCGAGGGTGGTGGTTAGCTGGTCTTCGGTGACTTTGCTCCAGCAGCGGTGAGTCATCTGTTGGGTGCGGGTGTGCGTGGTAGGTTTCTTGAAGGTGAAGTGGATGCAGCGGTGGTCGGTCCAATGGAGTTCGTGGTATGTCTGAAGGAGACGTGGGGGCTTGCGGAGAAGATGAGGTCAAGCGTGTGACCGCCGGAGTGGGTGGGTGTTGTGACGAGTTGTCTGAGTCCGAGGTTGGCTAGGTTGTCGTTCAGGGTGGTGGTGTTGGGGTCGTCATTGTTCTTGAGGTGGAAGTTCAGGTCCCTGAGGAGGATGTAGTCCGTGGAGGCGAGGGCGTGTGTGCTGACGAAGTCGGCGATGGAGTCGCTGAAATGTGGTCGGGGTCCGGGCGGTCTGTAGATAAGGGTTCCTCTGAGGGTGGTGTTGGGGTCGGTCTGGATCTGGAAGTGCAGGTGTTTGGCAGTGCTGAGGGTGTCATTGGTGTTGGTCGAGACTCTGAGAGTGTTCCTGTGGACAATGGCGATTCCTTCTCCCGCTCTGTTGGTGCGGTCCTTGCGGGTGATCTTGTAGCCTTCCGGGACGGCTATGGCTATGTTGGGTGCCGAGGCGGGGTTCAGCCAGGTCTCCGTCAGGAAGGCGACGTCTGGGAAGGTTGAGTCGAGTAGGTCCCGGAGTTCAACGGCATGTCTTCGGGCGGAGCGGGTGTTGAGAAGGATGCATCTGAGGTGGTTGGGTTCTTTCCTGGTCCACAGCATGGTGGGGCGGATGCTTGTGAAGCTGCAGTTCCGGCAGGTGAAAGCTCCATGTGTGCGCTTTGGGGCGGCCAGGAAGCAGGTGTGTGATCGTCCGGTGTTGAGTGCGTGGAGGGTTCTGGCATCGTAGCGGGGTCGGGCGTCGTGGCGTTCATGGTGTCTAGGGGTCCTGGCGCTGGGCACGGTCCAGGCACAGACGGGCAGAGACGGGCTTGCCTTAGGTGCGCCAGAGGCGCGCCAGCGGCACGCCCGCTGCGCGGCTGCGTAGCTGCTTCCATATGAGGGGATGTGGGAGGGAGGAGCAGCTGGGAGGCGGGAGCGGGGCGGCGAATGGGATTGCAGGTGGGTGGGGCCACAGGGACGCAGCGGCAGGAAAAACGGGTGGGGGCCGCGGGAAACTGGGCACAGGAAGGAAAAACAAGTTTAGGCAAGAAAACACGTACAGGCACAGAGGAATAAAAACAAGTCTGGGCAAGAAAGCAAGTACAGGCACAGGGGAATAAAAACAAGTCTGGGCAAGAAAGCAAGTACAGGCACAGGGGAATAAAAACAAGTCTGGGCAAGAAAGCAAGTACAGGCACAGGGGAATAAAAACAAGTCTGGGCAAGAAAGCAAGTACAAGCACAGGGGAATAAAAACAAGTCTGGGCAAGAAAGCAAGTACAGGCACAGGGGAATAAAAACAAGTCTGGGCAAGAAAGCAAGTTAGGCATAGGGGAAAAATACAAGATTAGGCAAAAACAATGCAGACAGAGCCGTGCAGCAGCGTGAGGAGCGACCTGCCTGCGAGCAGGGTCATAGGTTGCTCCTTTCACTGCTGAGCGGCTTCCATATGAGGGGATGTGGGAGGGAGGAGCAGCTGGTAGGCGGGAGCGGGCGGTGAATGGAATTGCAGGTGGGCGGGGCCACAGGGACGCAGCGGCAGGAAAAACGGGCGGGGGCCACGGGAAAACTGGGCACAGGAAGGAAAAACAAGTTTAGGCAAGAAAACAAGTACAGGCACAGAGGAATAAAAACGAGTCTGGGCAAGAAAGCAAGTTAGGCACAGGGGAATAAAAACAAGTCTGGGCAAGAAAGCAAATACAGGCACAGGGGAATAAAAACAAGTCTGGGCAAGAAAGCAAGTACAGGCACAGGGGACTAAAAACAAGTCCGGGCAAGAAAGCAAGTATAGGCACAGGGGAATAAAAACAAGTCTGGGCAAGAAAGCAAGTTAGGCATAGGGGAAAAATACAAGATTAGGCAAAAACAATGCAGACAGAGCCGTGCAGCAGCGTGAGGAGCGACCTGCCTGCGAGCAGGGTCATAGGTTGCTCCTTTCACTGCTGAGCGGCTTCCATATGAGGGGATGTGGGAGGGAGGAGCAGCTGGTAGGCGGGAGCGGGCGGTGAATGGAATTGCAGGTGGGCGGGGCCACAGGGACGCAGCGGCAGGAAAAACGGGCGGGGGCCACGGGAAAACTGGGCACAGGAAGGAAAAACAAGTTTAGGCAAGAAAACAAGTACAGGCACAGAGGAATAAAAACGAGTCTGGGCAAGAAAGCAAGTTAGGCACAGGGGAATAAAAACAAGTCTGGGCAAGAAAGCAAATACAGGCACAGGGGAATAAAAACAAGTCTGGGCAAGAAAGCAAGTACAGGCACAGGGGAATAAAAACAAGTCTGGGCAAGAAAGCAAGTATAGGCACAGGGGAATAAAAACAAGTCTGGGCAAGAAAGCAAGTTAGGCACAAGGGACAAATACAAGATTAGGCAAAAACAATGCAGGCAGAGCCTTGCAGCAGCGTGGGGAGCAACCTGCCTGCGAGAATAAATAAAGGAAGCCTTAGGACACAGCGGTAAAATAGCAGCCTATTATGTGAAAGGTGAAGTATCAGAGGGGGATCTAGATTTGAAATAGTTATATTTGAACCATACCTCCTTGTAAAAGAAGAAATTTGGCTTAGAAAGTAGACGGAAGGCTAAATAGAATCTGAACTTGAGAAATGGCAAGTAATGTATCTTTATTGAATAATTGATGAACCCAGAGCAAACCTTTAATTCTCCAAGAATGCCAATAAATAGGATGTTCTTTCACCAGAATAGATTGATTATTCCATATAGTAAAATTAAGAAAAGAGCCAGGGACCGTGGGCAAAAAATGAACTGCATTAGATAACAATTTGTAAGTATTATTGATAATAGGGTTGGAAATTTTTCGAGGTTTTCGTGTGAAGGACAGAAATTCTGAAAAAGAAAATGAAGATAAAAATGCTTGTTGCAAATCCACCCATTTTTTTTTTTTTAAATCATTTTTATTGTAGTCATACCTGTACAGGCTCTTACACATAAGCAGCTTCAGAAAAATGAGCAGGTATACAGTGTGATTTGTTGACCAGTACACAGCCGTCATGCCCACAACCCGGGGGTCGGGCGGCAATGATGTCTCTGCTCTTCCATGCCTGACGTTCAATATCGAGGAGTGGTTAGTGTCCGGATTATGTGCATGACTACTTTTTCAGTCCTATCCAACTACGCGCAAGCCCCAACTCCCACCCCCTGCGCAAAACCTAGAACTCCCCCCCTTGTCCCACCCCACTCACCACCACCCGTCTACGGCTCTTGTAGCGGTCATTCCTGGTGATCTGGTGTCAGTCCCCCTGCATATCTGCTGGTCCTAGAGCCTCAGCTCGCTTCTTCCGCCCTACCTGCCTCGGGGGCCTCCCCCTCCTCATCAGCCTCGCTGTCCCTGAGTGCCTGTACCATTACTTCCCATGAGGTCGCAGTGTCAGCCGCTGTCTGGCTAGGGGTCCTGCGCGCAAGCTGGTACCTGTGTGTGCTGTCAGCCGTCGCCCATTTTAGAAATTCCTGCCGCCACCTCCGTGGAGTTGGCCCCACCCTCGCCTTCCAGTTCCTAGTGATCTCCCTCTTAGCTACCATTAATCCCATGTCAATAAACTTGCTCGTGAGTTTGTTTTTGGGGGTGTGGGGAAACCAGTGCAAGAGACATTCCGCTGGTCCGTATTCTATGGTCCTTTCAGTCACCTCGTTCAAAACCTCCCCAATGTCCTGCCAGTAACCCCGTAAAGCCGGACACGCCCAGAGCATGTGCACTAATTCGGCCCCCTCTTCCGGGCACCGGGGACAGGACGCTGTTACCTCGCCAAAATACCGCCTGATCCTTCCCGGGGTCATGTACGCCCTGTGCAATACATAATAGTGGATTAGTTGAAATCTAGCGTTTCTCATGCTATTGCGAGCCCTACGGATAAGCTGTGCCCACGTTGTGTCAGGGATATCCTTACCCAGGTCCACCTCCCACTTGGCTTTCAGGGATAGAAGAGGAGGGATATTCTCTCTAATCATCCGGTTGTAAAGGCACGTTACCGCCTTGACCGTGCCCGCCGCCATCATAGCGTATTGGCACGCCGCCGCCGTCTCAGGTTCCTCAAGTCCCGTAGCCCAGTGGGCCTGCACTGCTCTGGATACTGCCGCATGAAGCAAAAATCCCCCTCTCGGGATATCGAAGCGCTCCATTAACTCCTGGAACGGGAGCAGCACTCCATTTTCATAGAGTAGATGCGACCAGTCGCCGCCATGCGGCAAGGCTGTTAGCATGCCCAGGGGAATCTCTGGCGCATACGGGCGCCGGATTCCCGTCCTCCTCTGTGCCCGGTTCCAGCATTGGCGGTACGTGCGTTGTTCCAGCGACAAATCCCGACCGTCCAGCCGCTGTTGAAGGGTAATATACGCCAGGACGTGTCTGGGCGTCCCCCGCAAGCGTTCGTCCTCCGGGCCTCGAAACACTCTCGCTACCTCTTGCGTGAAAACCTGCAGTTGGGCCGCTAGATAATAAAGTTCAAAGTCCGGCACCGCCAGACCCCCCTCATCTTTCGGGCGAGAAAGCGTGGCCAGCGCCACTCTGCACCGTCCCGCTCCCCATATGAACGACGTAATCAGCGATTTAAGCAGCCTGAAGAAGGAGCCAGGCAGCCAGATTGGGAGCGTCCGGAAGTAATACAGTAATCTCCGCAGGGCAACCATCTTCAGCAGGGAGATCCGGCCTGCCACCGAGAGCGGCAACGTGGCCCAGAAGGCCATGCAGCCCTTCAGTCCTCGTACACATCGCCCCAGGTTGCCCTCAAGCAAGTCATCCGTCTTATGGTAGATATGGACCCCCAGGTACTTAATACAGGTAGGTTCCCAGGTCGCTTCCGACTGGTGTTGTGGCTGGGCGGCGCCCTCCAGGAGTGGGAACAAACTCGTCTTGGGCCAGTTAACCCTCAGGCCCGATATCTCTCCGAAGCTCTCTAGCAGTGCTTCCGCTCCTTGCAAGTCCTCAACACCATCGTGGAGGAAGAGCAGTAAATCATCGGCATATAGCGAGATGAAATGTTGCCCGTCCCGGGCCCGCACTCCATGGAAGTGCCGCCCTGTCCGGGCCTCAGCCGCCAGTGGTTCTATAGCCAATGCAAATAGAAGCGGCGACAGGGAGCAGCCCTGTCGAGTGCCTCGTTCTACCGGGTAGCGGAGGGACACCGTCGATCCCACCCTCACCCTTGCTATCGCCTCCGCATAGAGGACCTTCGTCCAATGAATATAGCCAGCACCCAGCCCAAATCGCTCTATTACCGCATAGAGGTAGTCCCACTCCCGCCGTCCAGCCCGTCCATGAGGCGGACAAGCCTTCTGATGTTCATTGTGGTGTTGCGCGTCGGTATAAAACCGTTCTGGTCTTCGTGCACAAGCCCCTTCATGTGAGGTAGGAGTCTCGCCGCTAGAATGGAGCTCAGGATCTTATAATCTGCGGTGAGCATAGAGAGTGGTCGATAGGACGCGGGATCACTACTCTCCCTACCGGGCTTCAGTAGCGGAACCACTAATGCCTCCCGCATTGATTGCGGTAGTCGGCCCGCCGCCTTGGCCTCTTTATAAACGGTTAGGAGTCGCGGCGCCAGAACATCCAAATATTTACCATAGAACTCTATGGGGAGCCCGTCTATTCCCAGCGATTTGTTCCGTGCCATGCGCCGTACTGCCGACCTGATCTCCCCCAGTTCAATGTCCGATCCCAGGTCCTTCGCCTGCTCTGCCTCCAGCCGTTGGAGGGGTAGACCAGTCAAGAAGGGTTCCGCCAGCCCCGTCCGGTCTCCCGGGGTACTCCTGTACAGACCCTCGTAGTATTTCTGGAAGCCGTCGACTATGCCCAGCTGAGTGTGTTGCACCACGCCCGATGCATCCCTCAGTTGGAGTATGGGAGCGCACCGTCTAGTGGGGTTCAAAAGCCACGCCAGGAGGGTGCCCGCCTTGTCACCGTCCACATGGGAACGCAGCACATATCGCTTGTAGTCAAAGGCTCGGAGCCTCTCTACTTCAGTGGCTACCGCCTCCCTAGCCGAGCCTAGTGTCTCCTGGAGTTCTGGGTGTCCGGGCCTCTCCCTCTCCGCTTCCCTCAGCTTGGCATCCGCCTTAGCCAAATCGCCCAGCAACACCTTCCTTATGCCTACATAATCCTTGATACAGATACCCCTCACCACTACCTTAAAGGCGTCCCATTCCGTCGCCCTAGAGGTCGCCGTCCCTTCATTCTCCGCGAAGTATAAGGCCACCCCCTCCGCCAGGGCCGCCCCGAATAGGGGGTCTTCTAGGGTCTCAGGCCGTAATTTCCAGATCGGGACCTTGGGTTTTTCCGCTACCCACGCTAGCTGGATTAGGAGTGGATTGTGGTCTGAGATCGTTCTCGACAGGTACTCCGATCCAGTGACGTACGGCAGCACCCCCCGGGAGCAGAGTATCGCGTCTCATCGGACATGCAAGTCATGCAGTCCGGAGAAAAACGAGTAATCCCGGTCTGTCGGGTGTTGTCCTCTCCATACATCCGTAAGTTCCCAGCTCTCCTGCCATTCCCTCCTACCCCTAGACAGCCTATGTACTGGGGAATCGTGTAAGGGGGGGTGGGACCTATCCAACGAGGGGTCTGCAATGGAATTAAAGTCACCCCCCAGCAGGACCGGGCCCGCCAGGGAGTGAGCCAGCGTCCCTGATAGTGTCGCGAGGAAAGCCAACTGGTCCGTGTTCGGGGCATATATACTAGCTAACACAACATCTTTACCTTCTAGCTTCCCCTCTACCACCACATACCTCCCTTCCTGGTCCACCCATTGGCGCGTGAGCTGGAAAGGTGTGCCTGCCCTAATCCATATGAGTACTCCCCTCGCATAGGCCGAGTAGCTGGTGTGAAAAACCTGTCCCCGCCATCTCCTCTGTAGTGCGGCCCCCTCCTGTCGTGTAAGATGCGTCTCCTGTAACATTGCAATGTGTACCCCCCTCCGCACTAAATAGGCATGTACTTTATGTCTGCGCTGCATAGAGTGTAGGCCCCGCACATTCCAGGTAATACAGTTCAGTCTATTCACATTAGCCATTGTCCCAGTGATCCGGTCGAAACACTCCCTCCAGTTCCTGCCCTTCGACGGTGGTGGTGCCCCCCTGAACAAAACATAGCTACTTAAGAGTCCTACCCATGGTAACCCCAGGGTCAATAACTTCAAAAAGAGTAAACAATCCCCAACTGTGGAGCCCCCCCCTCCCCCAGAACAGGCCCCAATATCGAGATATCAGTCCCCATCCAAACTCCCATACCTGATTGACCCAGGTCTCTACTACACAGCCGTAGCTGTGGGTGCCTTAAGGGCCTACGGAGTGTGGCCTCGGCCAGAGGGGGGTTGCGCTGCCCAGCTCCTCGCTCCCTCCCCAAGTACCCATGGTCTCCCCGTACTGAGCACCCCGGTGCGCCCCGACCCCCACTACGTGCTGAGGCACGGGTCCCCCTCCTAGCCATCTAAACATTACCCATTGTCCTCCGCCAGCAGTTCAAATATTCAGGATCTCATCCGACGTTTGCGGTGTCACCAGCGGCCCTTCTGTCTGATGAATCCCCGAGAGGTCCGACTCCGAGCCTGAGGCAGAGACATGAGTGTCCGAGTCCGTGGCCCCCCTAGATCCAGGGGCCTCCGCTCGCCCCAGCTTCCCCGCTTCCAACAGCGCTGCCTGCCGCTCTGCCTCAGTTTGGGAGGCCGTCGGTCCCAGCTTCCCCCGTCCTCGTTTCCACAGCCTCTTTGATTTCCGCAGCCGCGCCGGCGAGCGCTCCCGCTCCTTCTCCCGCTCCTCTCGTACTTTGGCGCCGTCAGTCCCAGCCTTGTATGTCTCCCACCAGTCCCAGGCTTCCGCTGACGTGTTAAAGAAGATCGCCTTGTCGTCAACCACCACTCGTAGTCTGGCCGGGAAAAGCAAGGAGTAGGCAATTCCTTCAGTCCGCATCTCCCTTTTGATTGTAAGGAAGGAGGCCCGCTGCTTCTGCGTTTCGAAGGTGAAATCTGGGAAAAGTGTGACCCTACTATTCGCAATCTGGAAAGGGCCATCCTCTCGAGCTTTCCGTAGGAGCAGATCTCTGTCCTTGTGGTGGAGCACCTTGGCTATGATCGGCCTGGGCGGGAGTCCGGGCTTGGGAGGTCCTGAGGGGACCCTATGTGCACGCTCTAGAGTGAAGAATGGCAAAAGCCCCTCCGGCGCCACCACTGTTTTTAGCCATTCCTCCATGTAGGCAACCATGTCCCTCATCTCCTCCGTCTCCGGTACGCCGACGACCCGCACATTGCTGCGCCGGCTTCTGTTTTCTGCGTCCTCCGCTCGCCTTTCCAGGGTGCGTATGCGGTCTAGGGCCTCCGTCAGCTTGATCTCCATCACCTTGTGAGCTGGCGCCAGGTCTTTGATCGCCGTTTCAGCCTCCGTGACCCTGTCCTTTAGTTTGTCATGGTCCGCCCGGAGCAAGTCCAGCCCCGACGCCACCTGCGCTATGTCGTTGTGGAGCGCGTCTCGAGTGGCCGTTATGGCGTCCAATATCCGATCCTGCAATCGCTGCAGGTCCGTCTGCTCAGCGGGGCCCCCCTCCGCCACATTAGACGTCGCCGCCTCCTCTGCCTTGGCTCTTGGCTTCCCCATTGTAGCCGGCCTCGCCTCCCACGTCCTTCTCGAGTGCTTGCTTCCTTCGGGCCTCAGCCACGTGGCCGGCTCCTGTGCGCTACGGGATCTCGCTGCGCAGTAACCGCACTCCAGAAGCAGCGCCCGCCGTGCAGCTCGCCTCCTGGGGTCTGTGGTAGACTGTCCTCCCTCTCCTGGGCTAGCGATTCAGGTTTATCGCGCTACCGGGAGTTTGGCGCTGCCAGAGGTCCTCCGCTGGTCTGCGGGCGTCTCCGCTATGTCCCCATACACAACTCAAGCCTTCGCGGCGATGGGCGAAAATAAAGGGGTGGGAGGCCCGGGATGTGTTGCACTGCGTCCCGTACCCCGTGGTCCACCTCTCAGGGCTGCCCCCGCTCACCCGCCGACAAGTCCGGTGCCCAGGGCTGGGTCGCAGTCCGTCTCTCCGCTCTACCGGCAATGGAGGCTGCCTGGTAGCTCCGCCTGCAGTGGCGCACCCGGTGGCCCTCCCTTCTAGCGGTCGCGGCCGCCGCGCACCGCAGCCGAGGGTCATGGAGCTTCTCCCGCTGTGGGGGGTATCGCCGCCGGAGACGTCCGAGCTGGCGACCGCGTCCCTTCCGTGTGCTCCGGGTGTGTGGACCGCTGTGCAGCCCTCGGTCAATCAAGGCTCCGTCGCGGCCGCCATCTTGCGCGCCGCTGTCTCTCCCTCCGCTCCGGCGGCCGCTGCGATCGGCGGCCGATCTCGACGCTGCAGTGCCGCCAGCAGCTCAGACCCTGCCCAGCCAGTCACCATCAGGTCCGCTATCGGCGCCAGGGCACACACGGGCTCTCCGGCCCCGTTTTCAGGAGTATCGTGGGGAAGAGGCACGGAGCTCCGGGCTCACGCCGCCATCTCCCTCGGCGCTCAAGCCACGCCCCCTTGCAAATCCACCCATAAGGGAGTATATAACAAGAGTGGTTCAATCCAATGAGAAGATTGCCGCAAAAGGAACAACATGATATTTCCAGAAATCAGGAAAGTGTACTCCCCCTTCAACGTTAGACGTTTTAGCTTAGCTAAAGACATTCGTGGCTTCTTATTACTCCAAAGAAAAGCAGATAATAATGAATTTAATTTCTTATAATACTTAAAAGGGACATGTAGGGGAATATTAGAGAGAGTAAAAAGGATAACAGGAACCAACACCATCTTAATGGTGTCGAGACGGCCACACCATGATGAATAAAGAGAGTTCTATTTACTGGTTAGAGAGGCAATTGTCTGAATACAGTTGTCCATATTATTTGAAATAGAAGAAGAGAGAGAGGAAGAGAATTGAAGACCGAGATATTTATTTAAGTTGTTTAGATTTCTACGTAAAATGGGAAGAAGAGAAAATGCAATTAAAAGTGAATTTATTAAGGGGAAGGATTTCGCAGTTTTTGGTATTTAGCTTACAGCCCGAAAACGATGAGTAAGAAGCAACTTCTGACGCAAAAGCAGGAAGTGAAAAATCAGGTTGAGATATACATAGTAAGATGTTGCCAGCGTAAGCAGCCAATTTAACCTGTTGTGAGCCATGATTTAAACGATGAATGTTAACATTCTGGCGTATCTGAGATAAAAATGGTTCTAATGCTAAATTAAACATCAAGGGGGATAAGGGACAGCCTTGTTGAACCCCCCTGTGTAGGTTAAGAAAAGAAGATGTGAGACCATTGGCGCAAATGGCTGCCTTTGGAGAAGTATAATGAAGAGAAATGAGAGACATACATTTCGGCCCAAAACCAAACCATGTGAAAGTTTGAAATAAGAAAGACCAAATAACACGATGTAAAGCTTTCTCAGCATCTAAAGCAATGGGCGCTAGAGAATCAGGTAAGCTGGCAGATCTAGAACTAATATAAAAAAATAGGCGAGTGTTGTCTGAGAGAAATCTACCCTTGACAAAGCCAGATTGGTCCTTGCCTATAAGATCAGGTAAAAGCACTTCTAGCCTTAAAGCCAATGCCTTAGGGAATATTTAATAATCTAAATTGACTAAAAAGATGGGACAATAGTTTTTAAAACAGTGTGAGTCCTTATCAGCTTTCGGAATGAAGCATATGAAGTCATCTAGAAACAAGCTAGAGGGGATAGCCAAAGCTAGAAAAGAATGAATTATCAAACAAAGCTTAGGCAGAAGCAATTTGTAAAAGTGTATATAAAACTCAGCTGTAAATCCATGCGGCCCTGGGGCTTTGTCCTTTTTAAGAGAAAACAGTGTGAGTTGGAGTTCCGTTTGCGTACTATCTATCTCTAGGGAGAAGAAGTCGACTTGAGAATAAGCAGGTTTTGAAATAGTGGATAGATAACTCAAAATTTCAGGCTAAGAGGGTAAATATTCTGGTGTGTATAAATTTGTATGGAATTTTTGGAATTGAGTTAGAATCTCTTTATCTCAGTGATGAAGGGAACCGTTGTCATCGGTAATTGACTCAATGAATAATTTATTTAGTTAATTTTCAGATAATTAGCTAATAGCTTTCCAGATTTATTTTGACATCCATAATATTTAGCGCTAGATTTGAGAAGATAAGACACAGCACTATCTGTAGATACTTTACTAAAATTAAGCTTGCCTTTAATTAGCTGATTTAGAGCCCATTGAGAATGGGACGTATAGTAAGAATGTTCTAAAAGTTTTATTTAATTAAGAATTAGTTTAGATTGCGATTGAGATAGGTGTCTTTTTTTAGAAACTAAATTAATTATAAATTATCGAGCTGAGGGTTTAAATGCATCCCAAACTGTATGAAAAGGAAAGTCTTCCGCCTGTTTAAAGAGGAAGAAGTCTTGGGTGTAAAAGAGGAGTTGAAAGAGAAATCCAGTAGTAGGGAATTATTAAATCTCCATCTTATAGGAAGAGTAGAATTGGGTATGATGTCTATGTGTATAGATAGTGGTGCATGATCAGAAATCAGACTGGAGCAAATATCAGCTGAATGTAAGGATTGAGCTTTGTGATGTGAAACAAAAATATAATCTATTCAATATTGTGTATGGTGTACTAGGGAGAAGAATGTATACTCACTTAAAGTTGTGTTGCATAGGCGCCAGGCATCAGTGAGGTTGTTTCTTCGAATAGCTTGTATGAAAGCTTTTTGTGATTTATTCGGAATATAGTGTGATGAAGAGTGTCTGTCTAGAAAAGTATCAACAAGTAAGTTACAATCTCCAGCCAGAACTAGACTGTCAGTTGGATATTGTAGAAGTTTCTGAGAAATTAAAGACCAAACTTGACAATCAGATCGCAATACATTTAGCCATCTCCCCTCTTCATCTCTTTCCTTAGAAATCAATTGAATTTTCAAAGACTTATGGCACAATCTTGCAACACCATGTTTTTCCCCAAAACAGGTGAAAAGAAAACTTCGCCCACCCAAACCCTTCTCAATTTCATACTTTTGATATCATACAAATGAGTTTCCTGCAGAAAAGTTATACAAGCATTACGTTTTGCTAAATGGGTGAGAACATGCTGTCTTTTAATTGGAGAATTCAAACTCCTGACATTCCAGGAAGCCATTGTCAAAATCATTGTAAACACAGAAAATTAAGAAATTAATCAGACCTTAATTAAGAGATAATACTGTAGAAAATTAGAAATATTGATGTACATAAGCAACGTTCATTTCCCTTTTCCCACTCCTCTCCCTGCGCGTACCATGAATACCGTAAAGCATTAACTACATCCCACTGCCAGCAAAGGCCTGTACCCATGTATACATGACAGCCATTTTAGGCACCCTGGCCCTTTTGCCCGCCTAAGATTAGAATCACCGGCTCCCCTTCTGCGTGTATTCGAAATCTCTCTCCCTCACATGCATAAACCATGAAACCCTCTCCCTTTTACGCGACCCTGCCCTGAAAGGCAGCCCTTTTGCTCGACCCACGCAAACCCCCCATTCCCTCTTGAAGAGGCATCCTTCGCCTTAGCGGACATAGCCCTCCCCAGCTGCACCCGACTGCCCCCGCTCTCTCATGTACGGGCCATAAGATCTATCTCGCTCTCTCTGTGTGACTCTGTCCCTGTGTCCACCCTGGCTACCCCTCCCTTCTCCTCACGTGGGCAAGTCATAAACCCTCTTCTTCTGCAAGGCCCTGTCCTTGAGAAGTCATGGCTGCGCCTGACCACCACCTCCTTCCCTTCCATGAAATGCCCCTCTGTTGACAAAGCCTTCCCTCCGCGCTCGATTGTCCACGCGGCATGAATACCACTCCTTTGATGACCCTTTCCCCCCCGAGTCCGGCTGACCACACATGTCCGAGGCCATCGCCTGGGTCAGGAGATACCATTTACTGCCCTTATTATATGAAGTCACTCCTCTTCAAAGGATCCTCTATTGATCTTAGCCACCCCATCCCCTGGGCTATGATCAGGCGTACACATCCTACGAGACACTCAGCTGCGTGATTGCCCTCCCCTCTTATCAGCAGGTCAAGGGTCCCCATTGTGAATGTATGTGGGTAGGATCACCACGAGGATTATAGGATCACCACGAGGGTTATAGGGATGTCTTTCTTTTGCGTCATACAGTCCTGATTGTGTTATCAAGTGTTCTGTAGGGTATAAAAGCAAGAGTCTCAGCTCACTTGTTAGAGCACCTCCCGAAAGACACTGTGTTTCGTGTCCGAAATGACTTGCTCTCCTCATGAGAAATAAACTCTGTTCTTGATTCCTGCTTCCAGCGCCCGTCTCTTTATTTGGTAATTATTCAACATGGGAACTAAGAGGCGGTTTGCGCCAGCGGCCTGGGCATCGATAGGATTACGGGCTCGTTTTCTACAATTGGCGTCCCAACGCGGGGTCCATCAGTGACATGGGGTGCGGTAAGAGAGATCCAGACGAAGAAGTGAACATCTAAATGATCGGAGCATGCCTGCCTTGAGAGGGCTCTCGCCCGGCTGCCGATCGACAGAGCTTCACCAATTCTGAACGGACCTCTCTTGAGGTAACCTATTGTCCTGACTGGAATCCCACAGGAATGCTACATGGAGTAAGAGAACGAACAGGCGCTGGAGGAGGAAATCGAAGAACTGTCCGTATGGTCCGGTCCGGGTAAGATTAAGTAGGGCGTCTTTACGCCTGATTGGTAGGGTGGTTCTATCCACCTGATTGATTGATTGTTTGTATTGAAAATCGGTATTTGTATACCGAAATTGTTGGTATTGGTTCATTTAGCTTTGAGGGCTACTTGACATATTGGTTCTCTTCTGAGAACGAGACATTCTCTGTTTTCAAACAGCGGCGAATAGGAACGTCGTCCCTCTTTGCAGATAGAGAAGGGTAGGTAATACAGACTTTTGTCCCCGGTATTAATCCGTCATGCCTACTTTTCTCCCCACTGAATTGTTTGAAGTCGATTGATAATCGATTGTTGTTCTTTAAGAATTGTTGAAGTCGATTAATAATCGATTGTTGTTCTTTGAGAATTGTTTGAAGTCGGTTGATAGTCGATTGTTTTTCTTTGAGATCTTCCCTGTCTACAAACTGAGACGAGTAGAAATATTCTGTCTTCCTTTTTGGATAGCGAAGGGCAGGTAATGCAGACATTTGTCCCCGTTGTAATCCGTCATGCCTGTTTTTCTCCCCACTGATTGGTTGGTTGCCTGGACATTGTTGTTCCAGGAATTGTTTCGTTTGAGGTATTTTCTGCCTGCAAACAACGTGGAATAGAAATATTCTATCTAGTCTTTGCAAGTAGTAAAGGGTAGGTTATGCCCCTTTGTGAATTCGTCAGTCCTACCCACTCCCCACTGTTTGGGGGGTAGCTCGCATGGTCCGCCCAGGAGACTACCCTTATGGAGGACATATACTCCCCGCTCATGGGCCATTTGGTGGAGGTAGACCATCTGGTCCGTCCAGGAGGCTACCCTAGTAGATGGAAGTACATCGCTCGGTCTGTCCAGGATGATACCCTAATGAAGGAATATATGTTCCCCTTTTGATCGATAATCTCGTTCCACCCCGGACCATTTATTGGAGGGAACTCGTCTGGTCCGTCCAGAAGTACCCCCTAGTGAAAAGGACACATAAAAATATGAAGTGATCACCGTTCCCTACTAACAGAAAGCTTTAGCTCGAAACACGCTAAGGAAGAGAAAGAAAAATAGAAAAAGAAATCAGGCTAAGTCAGTAACCCCCTGATGAGCTTTTGACTTCACTAAAAATAAGAAACATTAGAAATAGTTCGTAACAAGAAATATAAAATGGTGAAAAGTTTGAAGAAAAAAAATAGCCACGAGGTAGCTAGGCTTCACTGCCTATTCCTGCTCCCAACATGCCTGCCTCATTGCCCGCCACGCCCAAATAACGGTCACATGAAATAGAAACAATCCAATAGGTACCTACCCCCATTCCGGAAGCTCCCGAAGTGCAACAGGTCCGCGGTTACGCCCATCCGGAAGGCGAGGCCTCGAGGCACGAGGGGCTCGCCTGGCCACGGTCAGGAGGAGATGATGTTGGGCAGGCGGTCCAAAGAATGGCAGAGACCTCTCCTTCTCTCCTCTCCTGCTGCTCTGCAGGCCACGGGGGGGGCTGTCTTGCCTCAGCCACCGACTACCCCCCCCCCCTTCTGTCTCTCGCCTGGTCCGACCCACGAAGAAGGCCGAAGCCGGGGGCGAGAATGGCGGCAAATCAAGTAGTCCCGCCACATGTCAAATTCCTGGATAGTTACAGGTAGTGCTGCCACATGTCGACGCCTGGACAGTTCCAGGTAGTCCCGCCACATGTCAGGAGAAAAGGGGGGGGGGGGCTGTCTTGCCTCAGCCGCCGACCACCCCCCCCCATCTTCAATAGCCAGCACGGCCAATATCGAAGCGACGGAGCCGGGGAACGGCGCGGGGTCGCTGGAAGGGGGAGGTGACGCGAACGAGCCTCCCCCACCTCCCTCCAGGTGGAGGCTTCCAGCGACACCCCAATGCTCTTACTTAAAGAGGGTCAACATCATAAAGCGGTCTTCTGCCCAGGACGGGCACACGCTCCATGCCTTCTCCCCTCAACCTTGAAGATTCTATAAGAGCCGGGGGGCACCCCGATCCCTCCGCATGGGTGCCCCCGCCCCCTTCACTGGGAACGACGACTCCGGTGCAACTCCTGCCGGCACCAGCCTCGGATTGGAAATGGCTAAAATGCAGCCGCTGCACAGACTTGTTCAGTTCCGGAGGAACACCAGGATGACCCAGTAGGAAAATTGTTGCCGCCCTCCCCACTCTTTGACTCATGGTCCATATTTGTTAGACTGTTAACCACATAGCACAAAACTTTTTGAACTGCCAACGGAAAGTTCTGGGCCAACCATGCGAGACTAGAGACACTCTGACTGTGCTGGAACTTGCCTGACCCCACCCAAAATGGCGCCGCCACAAAATGAAACGTATTTGAATAAACTTTGTTGCACCCTGATTGCGCAACTTGTTGTCCCGAGATCTATATGCAGTTTTTGGATAATGAAAGTAGATATGAAGGATGTTGAGTATGTGCTTGGATAATGAATTGACTTAGGGTGGGTACTGATTATGATTTGGAAAATGAATTGGTGTAACTTAGATAACGAATGAGTATTGGATAATGAATTTATGAATTAATTAAAAATGAATTCTTGACATGCATCATGCTTGCTCTGTAAGGAATTTTTAATACGATTTTATTGCACTGCTGCACTTTATGTAATGAACTGCCACCAATTTCGTTTATTAAAAGTATTTTGAAAAAGAAAGCATGGTTGTAGCAGCTGCATTAATGAGTTTTGGATGCCCTACTACTGTGAGCGAAGAATAAGTATGATGAAGGATGTAGATCAAAAGGGATCAGATATTTAGCAGCTCCATTATGTGTCACAACCAGCCGGAAAAGTGTTTTAGCCGCTCTTAAATCGAGACCACAGAAATGCCACCTGACCGTCGCCCTTGCACCAGATAAAGAGGGTTACGACCAAGTAGCTCGTGTAGATTGACAGATCGTCAATGATTATCTATCTGACACCACTGGTCCCTCTGGGCTTAAACGCCGAGATGGCAAGGAAATGCAGTACGAAGAGATAGGACGAGTATGTGGTAGGTAAAAACATTTTTGGATTACTGCATGATGATGTGCTTTGAATGCTGCCCCCCACCCCTTCTTTCCCCCCCTTCTGCAGGTCCCGTCAGAACGTCGGCTAAAGTATGGAAGAGCGACGGTCGGACCACCGACGAAAAAGGGAAAAAGGGAATATGTGTGTAGCCGTTATAACAATAAGTTTTTAAAAGACGTAGGCTTAACATGACTGTTCCTCCTTAGGACATAGCGACTGAGAGGATGGACTGACATAGAAACTGGACAGGTACTGAATGACGAAACATTGACTAGAAATTACGTGTTAAATAATGTAACTAGACGTTTGACTAGGTAGGGAAAGGACAAAGAAAAATTATACGGGTAAGGGTTGCCACAGCACCACCCGTCTAGGAAGTTAGAAATGTTGCTGATGTTCAAAATGCGCTACCCCCTTTTCTCACACTCTTATAGATATAGCCAAGCTGTCCGACTGTTTTCCCGATCAATACTTGCCGTTGCCTCAGCCTGGAGAACTTCCCACCAAAGGAGGAAACAGAAAAATGGATTAAGATCCAACCATGGGTAACTAGCACGACCAGGTTAATTACTGATCGACCAACCGAGGTGTGAGTATTGGTAATAGGGAACGCTCGCAGGCGTGACAAGCGAGAAGGGAAAAGCGGGGAAGGGTAGAAAGAGCTAGGCACGTAAATAAATAGGATAGTAAAGATACGTGGGATATATATATAAAAACAGATCTTGTAGGCTAACAATTGTTTCCTGTCTTGTCGTGAATGTATTATATATGTGTAATACATGTGCCGTCTTCCCTGTCTGAGTTTGTGTATAATGTACGGATTTATGTCCTCCCTCTGTTTGTATCTGCATGTTACCTGACCTTTTGCTGTTCCGTGTTGTGAGTGCACTAAATGACCTATTCTCGTACACGTCTCTCTCTCTCTCTCTCTCTTTCTCTCTCTCTCTCTCTCTACATGTCATACGTGTACCGAATGGCTCGTTTAGATTGCGGACGACTCTCACTCTCTATGAGAGTCTCCCTATGTTCTCTCCCTCTTTTTGGTAAAATTGTGCCCCACCGGCACCAGTCTGATTTGATACATATTGAACGCGAAGGTGTTCAGCGAAATTGACCGAAACTAAAATGATTGTATCTCGCCATATTACTGCCTCTCCTTTCTGCAAAATAAATGAACTTGAATTGGCTGAGTAAGGAAAGGACAGGTAAGACGACTAAAGTCCCCCAAATCTGGCCATTTAAAGGGGAACTGTATGTCAATGGCACCTTATGTCTGTTCTTCAGAGACGAACGCCAACGTCTAGATTGAACCCCCAATGCCCAGATTGCCCCACCCCCTTTTGCACCCAAGCGCTAGCGCCCGAAGCATCCCCGCCCCATTTTTGATAGACCCCAGTTGCTGTCCCGAATATAAACATGATGACCATGAGTAGCTGTTGGCCCCCGAGAAAACACTGTTTTACCTGACTGTCGATGATGGCACCCCCGCCCTGTCTGAAAATGTTAGCCAGTCCTGAAGGGAAATGCTCCATAATATTGAATATGATATAACACACAGTTGATGGGAATATTATTTATCCTCACTTGAGTTATAAACAGGACAATGAATAAACCTGCCATAAACTCAGTAGGAATGCTGACACATGCACTGCTTGGTAATAGACCTCTGACTGTGACCAATGAGCGTATCTCCCAAATGCGTAGAATTGAGGGAGGAATTCACATGCATAGATATCTTCTTTTGCCATTTCTCTAAAACCTTGTCTTGTACCTACTCAAAGATTCACGATCACGGAAGGAGATGGGTCAGATGTGACGTACAGCCTGACTGCGGATCTTGGGACTCGAGTGACCTCGACCAAAGGTGGAGCCGCAGAGCAACAGGATACGGGACGAGACCGCAATTTCAACGTGGAAAATGAAAAACGGTGGGCTGCCTCGAAGCCCCCCGCCTGCTAACGCACGTGTGCCTGGAGTCTCCGTCCCCCTTCCTTGAGCCCGATGGATGGGCCCGCCTGCTTGTTATCCTTTGCTCCCTTGGTCTCTTTTGTGTGTCCCAGGAACTCTGACCCAACTCCGCCCTCTCCCCTATCGACTATTTGAACCACACTCACCCTCTTTTCCACGTGACTTTTTGCCAAGGGAAAGAACTGCATTCCACTGGGAATAGGGTGCTGCCATAGAACTATGGGTGCCGAGCATAAGGCGCCACCAACCGGATTGTTTAGGGAACAGGACTGTGGTCTAACAGCAGAGGACTGACCGCACCCTGCAACGCGTAAGGATAAGAACCGAGCTGGACCTATAGCTCCACCGCCGGTGCTCAACAGCGCCAACGAAAGTACTCGGACTAGAGCCTACCAGTGATGGCTCACTGACAAAAAGACACTGGGACGAAGAAATATTGTATATTGAACTGAATTCCGCTCTCAAACTACCTGGTCAAAACTGTTCATTGGTCACACATTTTTTTAGTCAGAAACATTTATGCTATGTAGTGCTTTGAAATGGTAGGAACTTGACAAATGCAATCTCCTATGTGCCGTATTCTACCAAACACATCAACTGTCCATGATTATATACCATATGCTAATATTGACAATGCTAATTCTGCGACCGTGCCTGTTTATATGTACCATCATCGATCACGAAAATGAACTTTTGCTATGTAAAAAGGGGCGACTGTAGAAAATTAGAAATATTGATGTACATAAGCAACGTTCATTTCCCTTTTCCCACTCCTCTCCCTGCGCGTACCATGAATACCGTAAAGCATTAACTACATCCCACTGCCAGCAAAGGCCTGTACCCATGTATACATGACAGCCATTTTAGGCACCCTGGCCCTTTTGCCCGCCTAAGATTAGAATCACCGGCTCCCCTTCTGCGTGTATTCGAAATCTCTCTCCCTCACATGCATAAACCATGAAACCCTCTCCCTTTTACGCGACCCTGCCCTGAAAGGCAGCCCTTTTGCTCGACCCACGCAAACCCCCCATTCCCTCTTGAAGAGGCATCCTTCGCCTTAGCGGACATAGCCCTCCCCAGCTGCACCCGACTGCCCCCGCTCTCTCATGTACGGGCCATAAGATCTATCTCTCTCTCTCTGTGTGACTCTGTCCCTGTGTCCACCCTGGCTACCCCTCCCTTCTCCTCACGTGGGCAAGTCATAAACCCTCTTCTTCTGCAAGGCCCTGTCCTTGAGAAGTCATGGCTGCGCCTGACCACCACCTCCTTCCCTTCCATGAAATGCCCCTCTGTTGACAAAGCCTTCCCTCCGCGCTCGATTGTCCACGCGGCATGAATACCACTCCTTTGATGACCCTTTCCCCCCGAGTCCGGCTGACCACACATGTCCGAGGCCATCGCCTGGGTCAGGAGATACCATTTACTGCCCTTATTATATGAAGTCACTCCTCTTCAAAGGATCCTCTATTGATCTTAGCCACCCCATCCCCTGGGCTATGATCAGGCGTACACATCCTACGAGACACTCAGCTGCGTGATTGCCCTCCCCTCTTATCAGCAGGTCAAGGGTCCCCATTGTGAATGTATGTGGGTAGGATCACCACGAGGATTATAGGATCACCACGAGGGTTATAGGGATGTCTTTCTTTTGCGTCATACAGTCCTGATTGTGTTATCAAGTGTTCTGTAGGGTATAAAAGCAAGAGTCTCAGCTCACTTGTTAGAGCACCTCCCGAAAGACACTGTGTTTCGTGTCCGAAATGACTTGCTCTCCTCATGAGAAATAAACTCTGTTCTTGATTCCTGCTTCCAGCGCCCGTCTCTTTATTTGGTAATTATTCAACATGGGAACTAAGAGGCGGTTTGCGCCAGCGGCCTGGGCATCGATAGGATTACGGGCTCGTTTTCTACAATACAGCAAAGCCACAGAGGGTGTAGAGTCAGATAAGTTAGAAAGTTTAGAAGAAGATAGAAAAGGGAGAGCAGAAAGGAGGAAAAGAACAGGGAAAAGAACAGAGAAAAGAAGAAAGAGAATCCTCTAACAAAAAAAAGTTACATTGAACACTGCTATAATATTGACAGGGTAAGTCGATAAACATGAAGAATGACACACCTAACAAAAACTCAATTAAGGTGAGGGAGGGACCACATGAAGAAGACATCTCATCCAATCCATAGGGAGTTGAATGACGCAGGACGGGGAGGTGCGACAAGTAATGTGGAACGAAGACATCCACGACATATAAAAATTGTCTGTAGGGTAAACGAGAACAATATAAAGTATTACACAAAGAACAAACCTTAAATTATTATACTCTAACAATAAAGCTCATCAACAACAGGAAAGTATGATACATTTCGGAAAACAACATATGTAGCAAGGAAACCTAGCAACAAAACAGCAGTCACTTTATAGAAGTTGAGGGAGCCACACCCATGACATCTGCTCTGCAGGATGTAAGAAAGTCCCGCAAACGAGAAGAAGTTATGCGTGACTTTGAAAAAGCACAGGTGGAAAAGACCAACTGGACAAAAGGCAGGTTTCATACTCAGAAAGTCTCTCCTCCTGTGTGCCGTACCTTTGCATAATCCTGAGAAAAATATAGGGCACTTCCTGACCAGGTGATTCTCTTGAGGTGACATGCAGCTGTTATGATGTGCACTAATTCTATATATTCTAAGAAGTAAAGAATGACGCCTCTTGGTCGGTTGGGAGGAGAAGCAGTCGAAGGACGGCGACCCAATCCATGGGCTCTCTGGATATTAAGTGGCGGAGTCTTTGGCAACTATAACACTTGAGGTAAAAAAGATTTGCAAAGAGAGATAGGGTCCACCCCTTCAGGAAGGCCATAAATGTGTAGGTTGTTTCTTTGATTGTGATATTCAAGTTCTTTGGCTTGTCTCTGCAAAGACAAAAAAGGAAAAGAGACAATGCCTTTAAGTTCATGGAAACTCAGAATGTAGAAAATGCCTTTAAAATATGGGCAGCCTTCAAGGGTCGAGCTAGCAAACATTTTGTCAGAGACTATCCAAAATGGTGGCTGGCTCTAAGGAAGAGAGACAGGTCACTTCAAATCCAACATGTGGGCCCCGCGTCCCAGAAATAGACAAAAATATGCCGCTGTGCATACCCATTCAAATACGGGTCTCACAGCGAGAAATGAAGCAGGGAGGCTGCCCCTGTACCACCGAAATTCGTGCTGTCCTCAGACCCTCACCGGGCCGCGTCTATCGCGTGGAAAGTTACACCCCCTGGCTAATACTTTCTAATCCATACTAGGCTGAACCCAACATACACTTTATAGTGTTATAGAAGCATTACAAAATAAACATATCTACCAACAACTACGAATGGGGCAATTTCTAAGTCAAGTTGACCCTAAACTTAGCAAGCAAGCAAAAGAATGTATGACATTCTACAATTTAAAGTCAACCTCCTCATAAACAACAAAGGAGTAGATTGCTTAGAAATAATAGCCAGAAGCATATTGTAAAATAAATACTATGCTTCAAAAGTCCCAAAACCTGTCACAAAATCTAAACTAATATCACATATTATTTTAAAATAAATAATAAACATAATATTTCATTACACCAGTCTAAGCATGATATAAATCTCCAATGTTAAAAAAGTCTGAGATAAGAAAATAATGTATAAATGATTTGCATGGCAAATTTAAATCGCACCAATCAAAGAGCTCAAAGAACAAACTCATACATAAAACAAATCCAATAGGGAGATCCTTTGAAACAATCCAAAGTATGTAGGAACCATAACAATAAAAAGAAAATTGCTGAAGCAAAAACTCCTGGAAATCCCAGAAATTCAAGTTAAAGATATTAGTTTATTATATAAACCAGAAGTGTTTCCCTTTTTAAAAAAAAAGGCAACTACCAATGCCCATAGGGCAAATTCATAGAAAAAACCTGTAAAGTAAACAAGAGAACCCACTCGCAAAACACATTACAATCCCAAATATACATGTACATTACATTTAATCATCATAAAATAGGATAACACAATATAACAAAATATAATGATACAGTACTAAAACAGTGTATGAAAACCCAAAACTACACACTAGCTGCTATTAATACAACAGAAAGTATAATAAACCCACAAACAACACTATAACTAACCTCTAGACCTCCACCTACCTCCCCACCCTCAAAACCCGTACAAAACCTTAAAAAAAAGGACTTACCTGTTCAAATAAACAGCAGCACCTTACTGCAACCTGCAACCTAGAAAACAGACTAAAATGACAAAACAGACAATGAAATAGAAGGTAGCAGTAAAAACATATGGCTGCAAAATGAAACTATAAAAAAAGACAATCTCCAAACAGAAATTAATAGGAAATAATTTTAAAATGTTGAATAGATCTATTGAAAAATGTAAAAAAATGTTAAACATGTAAAACATGTCAAAACATTCATAAAAAATGTTTACAAATTGTAAAGTATGAATTAAAACATAGTATAAAATATATACAAATATTTAATATACACTGGAAAAACTTATATTGAAATGATATTGGAAATCTGCATGTAAAACAAACTATGAAATGTTTAAAAAAATGTTAAACAATGTAAAAGTAAGTTGAAATGTGCAGCATAGAATACTATTTAAATATGATATACTATTTTATGCAACAATAAAAATGTTTTATTTATCTATATATAACTTTTTCTTTATGGTAAAATATATATGTTCAAAAATATTAAAATATACATTAGATAAGCTTTGGAAACAAATAAAATTGGAAATATGTGTTACATGTTTTTATTCTATAAAAATATGTAGTTAATAATATTATTTAACACAAACATAGAACTATGAGCCTCATTACAATGCCGGTTGGAGCGGAAACGGGACCGCCCGACATGATTTGGATGCGGCACCCTTCATGGCGATCAGAATGTGTATTTCTCCTATTACGGCTTGAGCTGCTGGTCGCAGTACAAGCTGTCACAGCACAAGCTGCAATTGGAAAAATTAGTTTTTGAAACATCCATGTACCATGTGGCTGGCACCGCATGATGCATGGATGTTTAGGGGTGCACCCCTGTGCCCATAATGGACAGCAACTGGGGACATGGGCCCTGCTAGGAGTACCAAAAAACCTTTGCCACCAGCCTTTTCGTGGCAGAAGAATCGGCAGGAAAAGGTTGTCAGAAAGGTGCATTTTAATCCCCACTGTGATGCCTGAGCAGGCACTGCCTCCATTTTAGGGATTATGATCTGCCCACTGCCCTGATGGGCTCCTTGAGCTTGTTGGAGGCAGAGCGGATTAGCCCTGCAGGCATCGATCGGACCGCCTGTGTCGTGATATGGCGGTCAGATAGATACCTCAGATGTCGAGCAGACCGCCACCGATGAGCTGTTGGATGGCTTTCCGCCCGACATCATAATGAGGCCACTATGATTTTAGTATATTTCTAACACCTACAGCTAAAATACAAATACAATTTAGAAGAACCTTTCACTGTAAAATTATCAAATTAGATAATCAAACTCCAAAATAATCCATTTTTAAGAAAGTGCTGGGCACTAAATGGGTGACATTTACTATTCCTGCTCCAATCCAAACCAATTTGTGGAAGGTGTTGAACACTGAATGGGTTCCATTGACTATTCCCACTCCAATCTAAACCAGTTTGAGGAAGGTGTTGGACACTAAAAGGGTGACATTTTTTATTCCCACTCCAATCAAAAGAAATGTAGGCAAGTTTTGTGACAAAAAAGGGGTGACATATACTATTCCCACTCCAATCTAAACTACTTTAGGAAAGGTGTTGGACACTAAAAAGGTGACATCTACTACTCTCACTCCCATCTATAACAATTTGGCTAAAGTTTTTGACACTAAAAGGGTAACATCAGACCTTCACATGGGAAGGAACATACAACAACATGGAACCTAAACAGAGATTTGCAGGTTGTGTAATATATAATGGTAGTCCAACCTTACTTGGTGTACACTTACCTGGGCCACCCTTTTGGAGTGTCCATGAGTCTGCCCCTTCCCTGGACAGACTGCACCTCTCCCATGTGAAGTTATCCCTCAGGTCCTCTAAAGTGTGGCTAGAAAACTCGGTCAGTGTCCGTGCAGGGACTATAAGTGCACAACTATAAGGAAGGTCCCCAATGTCCTGATGTAACCTGTGACTGCCCAAAGCCTTCTAGTGCAGTTCATGCATGGGGTGAACCATCATTCTGTTTTGTGCGCTCCATGCTCTTCTCTGAATACTGACAAAATAGACTCACTTTTGTGTTAAATTCGGTCTTAGCTTAACCCAACCCAAAACATTGCCCAACAGATTAAATGTAGGACAAAGTATAGGGTTATACTTGACACTGAGCACTGAGTGCATTTGTATGCTACCAAAAGCAAACGATAGGGGGTATTTTACCAAAAAAGCAAATATTGGGGACATTTTCAAGAAAGCAATATCTGCCTACTCAGTGCTGAAGAGATTAAAGCGTAAACGCATGCAGTTCTGAGCAGCAAAAAAATCACAGCATAGTGCAAATGCTAAATGTATTAACATGAATGGTTTTTTGTTAGATGAAGGCTGTGAGGCACATAGAGAAGCTTCTTGAGCTTTAAGAATTTAAAACAATTGCATGTATGTAGTGGTGCACAGTAATATGCAGAAGCATATATGAAAGCACATGATCAGGGATTTAAAGGCAGCGAAAAGGGACTCAAGCACCCACGTAAATTAGGAGTAAAAATAGACATGGAAGTTATTTTCCTATTCTGCATTTCCCATTAACTAGGATAATTTCTTAACAGCAAAGCGCTGATTTGCATGTATTTTATACTCTGACAAATGCTAACCCTCCTGCCAGTTGCTGCTGTAAGTGGCCTGCATCTTTCTATAATATGCTTAGCTGAGCTGCCGCCTGCTTTACTTCCAGCTGCTAACTTTGTACGTACAGTACAAGACATAAGGGCCTAGATTTACTAAGGACTTTGGTTGCCATTGCATTACGCAATTGACACAAGGGCAAGCAAGCCCTTAAGTGAGATCTACTTTGCCACGCGTAGCCACCTTGCGTGGCTCTGCATGGCATAGTAAATCTGGAGTCACACAATGTAGCTCAAGGGGCTACATTGCATTACTCTGCCTGGGGAAGGCATTCCATGGGTGGAGCGTGGTATTCCCACACATCTTCCCATGATATTTTAGGCACATACCCAGATTTTTTTGACAATAGTAAACCTGGGAATACGTCAAAATCATAAGCCTTTCCAGATGAGGCATAAAAAGGAGAAATATGTGTATTTCTCTTTGGTTTTTGCTATTTCTACATGTGCTGAAATTTGCAGCACACGTAGAAAGAGAAAAAAGCCTCAGAGGATTGTTTTTGTGTAGAAAGGTGTCCTTTCCTGCACAAAACCTATCCCACTTGCAACGCAGGCGACTTTGCACAATGGAGGTAGGGTGCCTGTGTTGAAGCTGGGCAGTGACGACTGCACCAGCACCGAGAGAGAGAGCTGTAATGGCCATATCTTAATTGATATGGCGCAATTCTGCCAATGTGGCAAGTTGTCTTGCTACATTACGCTGCATCAGATGTTAGTAAATCTGCCTCCAAGTTACCAGATGCCTCCCTCTCACCAAGGAAACAATGCTCCTGTCCAGGGCTCCACTTTCACAAACCATCGTTTTTCGGTGTCTTTGAAGAACTGGATCAACTGAAGTGAACCAGTACCAGAACTCATGTAGTTGTGAATCGAAAATCCAAGAATAGAGTAGAGCATCTGTGATGACATGAGGTCATCTGGCAACGTTAACAAGATAGTGAGGATAGGTTTTCAACCTACTTTCATGGGAATAAAATTGGACATTCATGGCCTATTTATACACAATTATTGCAAATAGGAAGTACTACGCCCTTTTTGCTATTTATCAGCAGGGAGTTGGTAGCTTCGAGACCAATCACAAAGGTCTTAGGGGGTACATAAAACAGTACAACTGTAGTATCTCTTCCCGTATTCGCAAAAGCTGTTGTGAAGCAGCCCCATGATGCCAGTTGCAAGCTTTTGTGTTGCTTAGCCTTGTTATCAGTTGTTTCCTTTGACTTACTTCAATGGAAGCAAACCAAAGCAACTCCCAGAACAGCTTGGGTTGTCAAATGAAAGTCGAGGAGATGGAACTGGACAAGAACTCTTTATGCTGCAGGTTGGTGTTTCTCTTCCCTCTTTAGCCCAAATGTTATGCTGAAGAATACTATTTTACTAGTGATATACTTATCAGCTACACTACTGTATTATATACATTTTTAGGTTGTTTGTAGAATTTGACAGACAGTCATTCTTTGGACTGAACAATTAAAAATGATGGGTCCAATTCTGCTGTGATATACTAATATTTTACTCCAGCATTCCATGAGCAAGCCAGAAATAATCTGAGCTTGGTATTAACAATCCTGACCAAGCTCGGGATTCTGCAAGAATAAGTTATACTTATGTGGAGAAGTGTGGCTCAATGGTTAGAGCGGCAGACCCTGATGCAGAGGTCTCTGGGCAATAGCTTGCTTAATCTCCACAACGGCCCCCACAATGTTAAGGATGCCTGGCCTCCACCTTGGGGCTGCCCAGGAGTGGACGCCTCACAGGGAAAGCCAGGATGGGTTCCACAGTGGTATTCGTACAATCGCCTTGAGAACCTTGCGGGTGAGTAGTGCACAATTCAAGTATCAATTTACATTACTTGTACAGCATTTTTTGTGAATCGGACCCATCATGTGTTTTTTATGTCAAAACCTTCAACAATAGTATACTCAGTAATTTAAAGGAGGGGAATCCCTCCAATCCAGGTTCCAACAGATATTTTTGAGTCAAATCTGGGATTTAGCCGAAACATGGAAACATACTGAAGTTTTCCTGGTGTCATTTTCCAACAACGGTACATAATTCAGCAGCGCCCACACGTCTGCATTTCATTTGGTGCAGCAACCTTCGGGCAACGAAGAGGCTTTCTTATTTTCACTTACAGCTTAACCCAAAAAAAGGCCTGATGTAAAGAGCCACCAGCCCTTCTTTGGTTCAACTATCACTCTGCCTGGAGCTATCTGGAGCCTATTACTTAGATGCCAATGCAATGGAAGAAAGCAAAGGCCCACAGCTTAACACTTAACACATACTTTAGAGAAACTATGAATTGAAAACATGTTTTTAACTTTGTCCAACCCCCTATTTAAGAGATGTGCATGCACTGTAAGAATGCAAGAGGTATCTATGTGTATGAGTAATCACACAAATAATTATTTAAATGGCACCCTTTATTTAAATTCTAAATCATGCAAGTTTGTAAATCAATATCCAGGAAGTCTACAAGGGGTAGGAATAATATATCATCCAAACTTGTAGACATTATACATTAAGAGTGAAAGGAGAAAAGCAAAGTCAGGGTACAAAACATAATTCGGTGATTGTGGTTGTTTGTACTAACAAGACTTTATTACTTCCCAAAGGAATGCTTCTTTGCAATCTTAAAAAACAACAGATTGAGAACGAAATAAGAAAGATCTAAACCCATGACTTACAGTTTGTATGCAGCTCCTTTTTGCCGGCAATCTCTGTGCTATATTAGAAGGATGGCAATTTATGACCTGGAAGTAACAAAATTATCTCAGTATCAAAAACAGTAGCTAATTTACCTGTATACATAGAATATACATTTGTGATCTGCATGTTACTTGATGTGCTTTGCAGCAGGCACATTACCCTCAATGCTACTTTATGAATCAAAACTGTAACTGGACTAAACATAGAACTCTCCCAGAACTGCGTTCACCACTAGAGTTATCTGACCGCTAATAAATCCCCTTCAAAATCGATGTACACACAAACAGGCAGATGCATCAAGCTAAAAACCGGTCGCAAAGGGGCAGATTCTCAGAATCTGCCCCTTTGTGACCGGTATTTTTGCATTTGGGATGCATCATCCCAAATGCAAAAATCGCAAATTGAGAACTCGCTAAATTGCGATTGTTTGCATTTACGGAATCTCAAATTGAGATTCCTTAAATGCAATGCATGAAAGTTTTAAAAATAGCGAATTCGCTAATAGGGCGCGCAAATTACCACAAAGTACAACTTCATGGTAATTTGCTAAAACTTTGAAAAATGCACTAAAGTGCATTTTTCAAGGTTTCATGTTGCGCACACACATGCCCTAAGGGCATGTGTGGGCGCAACATATCTGCACAGATCAATTTCAGGGGTGCAACAGGGTGTCCTTTGGACACCCCTGCACCCTTGAAATCGCAATCACAATTTGCGATTCGCTAATTGCGATTCGCAAATTGAGATTGTCTTCCCATTCATTCCTATGGGGCTCTAGGCCCATAGGAATGAATGGGGAGGTATTCCCTAATTGCGACTCGCAATTTGCGACTCGCAATTAAGGAATTCTAAGAAATCGCTATTTTTAATGCGATTTCTTCATGCATAGCATTTTGCTATTCCTAATTAGCGAATCCTTATTTTTCGCTAATAAGGAATCGCAAAATGGATGCTTGATGCATCTGGCTGAAAGACCTCTGCAGCAGGAGTCTTAACCCGGTAAAATATTTTAAAATGCAGCCTCTTTGTGACCAATTAAGTAAGAAAGAACAGATTACTGTCACATATGTCCTTGAAGCCAATTTCTTTTAAGCAGATTTTTAGAAAATGAATGTATATACATTGACTGTCAGGGTCTGCTTTTCAAGATCTGCCCCTCGTGACTCCACCTCCTTTCCTCTGCAAGAGCTTGACCCTCTATTTAAGAGTTCCTGGAGTATTTTTTTTCCAATTCCAGCACTGAGTATCCTTCATTTTAGGATGAACCAGTCCAACACCAGTTTGACTTCCGATGCCTTTCCTGAAGCAGAGGTGTCTGAAGGGTCAGTCGCAAAAAATCTCCTCTCATGCTGTAAATCTTTGCATCAGTCCTGAAAAATGTAGGTAAAAGGGAAGTTTGCTCCTGAATGGCGCGCCATTTCATTTGGCTTGTCTGTCGTCCTTACAGTGCATGCCCGGGCTGCAGCAGTTAATGGTTTGGGGCAGAGCCCACACCGCAGCTGGTCTATTACCTGGTAATTAATGCCACGGTAAGAGGGGATTAAAGCTGTTTAAGAGCTAAATTGTTTTCTGTTTTCATCTCCAGCCTGGAGACTTCTCTGCAACCAACTGGCCTCTGAGAGTGCAGCACATGTTCTATTTTGCTAAAATTGTGCAGTAATTGGAGGCCGCTCTCTGCCCTGTGATTAAGACCCTGAGTGCCCTTTCTTCCTTGGAGCCAGAGTGGACACAATAGGTCAGTGTGATACAACAATCGAGCCCTCGGCCTTCAAAGGGCCTGGACGTGTCACTGACCCTCGAGCTAAAAGGTATGTCAGGGTATAATGGGAGAAGTGATTGACAGCAATGCGGCTGAACAACATTAAAGGTACTTGGGAGCTATGGGCACACGGCCACCAAACAACGGTGTCTTAAGGCGTGCTCAGTGTCAAAAGCCCATGTGCGCAGGGAGCCCAGCACATAAAGCTGCTTCCAGACGTGCATCTGACCTACGTTTGGGAAATGTCGTCATCATCATAAACATGGTAAATCGGATTAAGCCATCTGGAGAATTTACATTCGTACAAAACACACATTTACCAAACAGATTCAAAATCAGAGGGCAGGTTTGTTAAATGAAAACAAAGTCGTTCAATTAAAAGGTCATTACAACATTCAGATTTAAAAAGAATAACATTATCCTAAAGTAATATGTGTCTGTGTGTACCGTTTACCACTACCTAAACACCTATCTTACTGCCAGGTGCATGCCTTTTGATACAGTTAATACACATTTTTAAATGTGTATAAGAAGTGGTGTCATTTATATGCTTTAACATTAAAAGCTACAATAAAAATAAAAGGTTCAATTCCAAGGTCTGTGCGAGTGTAACATACATACATACACACCCACAAGCCGGGATGAGAAAATGGACAAATCACAAGTGTTGCAATTATATATTAATCATATAAAGTTATATACGAAACGAACATTAGGGCATACATAGCTTCAGCATGAGTCGAAAGTGAGCACAAAGAACCTTCCACGAGTGGGTGTCTTAGGCCAGGCTTAGGTAAGAGTCACATCTGAATATCGAGACCCCTTTTCTAGGAGTAAGCGTGTCTCAGGCCAGGCTTTGGTAAGAAGCACATCTGATTATCGAGACCCCTTTTCTAGGAGTAAGCGTGTCTTAGGGCAGGCTTAGGTAAAAGTCACATCTGAGTATGGAGACCCCTTTTCTAGGAGTAAGCGTGTCTTAGGCCAGGCTTAGGTAAGAGGTCCATCTGAGTATGGAGACCCCTTTTCTAGGAGTAAGCGTGTCTTAGGGCAAGCTTAGGTAAGAGTCACATCTGAATGTCGAGACCCCTTTTCTAGGAGTAAGCGTGTCTCAGGCCAGGCTTAGGTAAGAGGTCCATCTGACTATGGAGACCCCTTTTCTAGGAGTAAGCGTGTCTCACTCAAGATTTAGTTGTGACTTTGGCCTGAATTTCAAAAAGGAATACAGATTTACTTGCAGTTTCCACGGGTAGGCTTATCTTACTCCTGAAAGCGCTCAGAGACAACGCAAGTTACACCATTCATATAAAGTTCTTTGTGTATTTGGCCCTCAAAATGTTAAATTACACACATATGTAAACGGGAAAGGCAGGTGCAGCTGTCAGATGCCCACGGCAATATTAGTAATGGAAAGCCGTCAGCATGCTTATTTGAAAACCAACAGTCAATGTATCGGGGTAGGACCCGATTAAGACCAACCAAAATCAAAAACCCTTGATAGCAGCTTGGAAGCGCCACCTAATGTAGGTAAAAAAATACTTCTTCTTTTCCCATTCTTGCAACTTTATCCATCTCCAACAATATGCATTCTTGAATGTTTGCTTGTTTGATGATGTCATCTGAGGTTTTGAGATCTATTGTGACATCATTCAGAGATTGGCCCCTTAACTCTTTCAATGCATTCCAATGTTGCCTTGCTCCAGTAGCAAACTGGAAACTATTGTCAGAATAAGCATTTGTCATTCAGCAACAAGCTACCCCAAAGTGTGAATGTGTACAGATACATACTACTTTTCGAGCTCTCCCCCACCGTCGATTTAGCCACTTTTTTAGAACTCAAATACTTTTACTGGGGTAAGGTTACAGGCTGTAGACGAAGAGGGCTCCAGAGGTCCGTATGCTTTCTCTGTGAGGTCTTGCTGAATTAGATTTGCTGCTGTGGAGAAGAATGTAGCGAAATTCACAGGGATCTGTGGCCCAGCAGCAAAACACCCCTGTCAGATTAGCTTGGCAGGTTGGTCCCGGTCCCCCACCAGTTCTCTGAGCAAAAAGATGGCAAAAGGTTTCTAGGTTCCATGTTTTAGGATTTGTTAGAAGGAGTACAATTTGACACAGGCCAAGGGTCCAGTACCTTGGGGACAGCACTTGTGGGTCAAGACTCCCTCTAGAAGAGGCCAGCACCAGGATCCAGTATGGTTAGCTGGGAATGTAGAGAAAAGGCCTCTTGAAGTTTGTTATGTTCCGGTAGCTCAAACAGGTCAGCCTTATGACCCTCAGAGGCAATTTCTTTGTCCGGGTTGCAAGAGGAAGAGCCGGCCCAATCTTCTTTGCTCTTCTCAGGTCACAGACAGCAGATCATCTCTTCTCCCACAGGTCCAGAAAGTGTTCTGAGAAGGGTACAGTGGATGCCACATTTATTCCTGGCACAAGCCTTTGGGAAGGAGTGACCCTGGCCCCTCCCTAACTAATTGGGTAAAAGTTCCAAGGGGCAACTCTACCCACTTTTGCAGATTTACTGGATAATCTATTGAAAAAAATCCCACTGTGCCCCTCTCTGCCCAAAACCAATATGGAAGAACGTTTCTTCTCCTGTGCATAGCTCCTGTGCCTTCCCCAGAGGTGAGGCCATGGAAAGGAGCAACCCCTCCCCTGTGGTCACTCTAAACCAGTTTTGGGAGCAGCTCCTCTCCCACTGGACCCTTGCGTAATTGGTTAGGGGGATAAAGGAAGGGGGCATGCACAGATGTTAGCTGCATCTGTCTGTGACAGGGCAGGTCCTTTGAAGTTTATTACATTCCTAGGCATAGACCAGGTGATCAGCATGGCAGAGGAACAGAACACCTCCCCACACCTAATGCCTTTGTCTCAATCAAGTTCACACATCATAAAATGTGCTATTCAGCTCCTGAGGGAGAGCTGCAGCTCATGCAAATAGGCCTCCAGAGGCTTTATGTAGGTAACAGGTAACTTTCTAAAAGACATGTACTCAAATATGTATTACAAATACGACATTGCCAATACATTTGGGCTTGTAGTAAAGCATAACAGTAAACTTTGTTGCTGTTGCCTAGGCAGAGATAACATTTTTAAATGTAATAATGTATCCCAATGCTTTCCTATGAAAAGGCCAACCGTGCTACAGTGGATATAGCATTTAGGTGTTTTTCTCTGTAAGGCCATGTTTAACATTAATCATTTACATGCTCTACTTATAAATACCGTACACTCTTCCTTATGTGTAGTATGGCCTACTTACAGGTGGCTTATTAATATTTAAAAGGTGGGTTTGAGCCTTGGAAAAAAGTTTATTTTTACAGGGAGAATTTGCATTCTAAACCTGCGCAGTGGTGCTTCATATGGCAGGCCTACAGGCAAGTCACTGCAGTGGTTGGTACAATAGGTGCTGTAGCCCACTCGTGATATTTAACTCACAGCCACTGGATATACTTTGAATACCGTATACTAGGCACTTATACGTAAGTTAAATATGCCAATTAGTGATAGGCCAGTTTGAGGCACAGGCACTTTACCAAAGGTTAGCAGGGGTAAAGTGTATAGAGTGCTAAAGCCAGCAAATAGAGTCAATGCAAAGATCAATAGGTATGCCACGCAAAAGATGGCCATTTCCAACACCAGTTCTTACCTCTGGCTCAAGTAGTCCCGAACATCCTGGTAAGACCTCTCTCTGCTACTGTACATGTGGGACTCCTTCCATGCCTTACCTTATGTTTATTTCATTGTACCCAGTACACCTCTTTGCGCATCTCTGCCTCTTTTTGAGTCTAGGCTTCTCTCTGTTCCGCTCCCCCTTATACCTGTCTTCTACTAAACATGCTGAGGAGATGGTACTTGCACACCAATAACATGAACTGAAGTCCAACAGTTTCAAATATGTTCTGCGTGCGACCAAGGAATTGTTGTCTGATCAATCAGCAGAGGGGTTCAATGAATGAAAAGAGTTATCCAACCTGGTAACGTCCCCGATGGCTCAGCCACACTCCAATGAGGAGGTTACTCTACTCTTATTCAGTAAATAAACAACAGGTGTAAAATCACAGGAGTAATGTGTTATTCCACAATTGTTTGAAATCAAAAGTAGTTCCTTCCAACGGATATTAGTTCAAACCAGATGGTAGATCTGACCCAAAGCATTTCGTCAGGGAAATTATGTTGCGGTTCTGACATAGAGAAAGTTTCCCGTGAGTGAAGGCTGATGCGTGTGTCTACTAAACATCACCATCTACATTCCTGCCATGGCTTTTTTCTCTCCCTTCCATCCTTCCCCATCTGCCTCTCTTTGAGACTGTTTGTTTACTGTGCATTCCTCTCCATGACCTATCTCTCTATTACACCCCATTCTGCCCAACGCAATCTGCTACCATACAGAGGTGTCGCCATTTCTGAATATCCCTCTCACCCTCAAACTGCTACTCTACTAATAACATGCCTGTCTGGATATTTATCTGTTGTATCCTACATAGTCCACACCTCTCTAGTCCTTCTTCTATTCCATCCTGCTCAGTGTGCCTCTTTCTATTCCTATCTAGTCCTCTTTCTTTTACATCACACCTACTCAACCAAGCTCCACAACCGTGCATCTGCACTCCCATTCTGTCTAGTACTCACACTGTTTCATTCTATCTAACCACCTCCTGATTCCTGTATAGTCCCTTCCATATTGCATCCTTCCCAGTCCACCTCTCTCTGCTGCAATACTTCTCTTGTATCCATCACTATTGATTTTTACTTTCTCCTTTCTATTCACCACTTTCCCTGCCCATTTCTAGCTCTGAATTTACTTTACTCTAACTCCATGATGTACTCTATTTTCAGTTTTCACAATATTACCCTTTTTCGCACCCATTAATTGTGTTTTCTTCCCAGGTCTCCACAGCTCTCCTTTACAACTCCACACGTTCCTCTTACTCTCTGTCTATTTCTCTCCTTACACTCACATGTGTGCTGTCTGTTACTCTGTCTCTGCTTTTCTTTCTGTTATGTTCTCTCTCTTCCTATCTCTCCCTCGCTCTCTCTCCCTCATGTACTCTCTGTGAAGCTGGCCCCTTCTCTAAAGTTCTCCAATGGATTTAGAATTCTCATGTTTACTTTGGACGTGACCTTGTTGGCAAGTTTCTTAATCATCTGCCAAGAAAAGTAGTCTGAAAACGACCAAGAGGGTCTTAGGGAAATAAACTTCACACTCATTCCCCGACTGCTGCTTCCCAGAGCTGAGGCACAGGAAAGTGTATTTCACAGATCAGCGGGTGGGTGCGATTGTATAATGGGCCAACAGGGCCTCATCCGTCAGAGCTCACGGGGCACAACCTTTGATTAAGTATGACATCTCAACAGAATGGCAGATGAAGGGATATTTTCCTGCCTAGAGTTATTTAAGTTAGCAGTGTGAATTTCAACAGAAGAAAAACTTGCCAAATCCGATGGGCAGGGAGATATTCGAAATATTCCAATCGGGCGGTTTTGCTGCTCACTATTCGGAAGTGTAGGAGAAAGAACTTCTAAAGTTAAACGTGCATATGTCAGTGGTAAATAATTGAACCAATGAGATCACACTGAGCAGAAAACATCAAACAACGCAAGATAAGATTTGTACTGAAGAAAGAGTTGTTTAAGACAGCAAACTCATTCTGAATGTAAGTAACACACAAGGATAAAGATGCGTTCATAACATAGGTGGCACTATTTATTTGCGTGAATAATAAATGATGATAGATTATATCATCTGTGGTAACAGATTAAAGCCCAATACTAGCAGTCAGTGTCCTTTTGGAGCTGGCACAGCTTTTGGTGTAGGGGTGTTTAACTTGTGCTTGAATTCTGATATGAGGACAAATGAAGGTCATTTAGTTGGCCTAATGGATGCTTGGGGATTTGGGCATTGTTCAGCATGCCTCAAGCTGCAGCCCTAGAGCAGAACATACCTAGGTCCTTCTATTTAGCTCTGGTCATCAATCCAAAACACGCTCTGATCCCTTCAGTCCTCGTATGGTTATGTAGCCATATTGCTTGATTTATTATGCCCAAAATCGAATAATAGCAGTCAGGCGACTGACCCCATTGTAGGGCCCAATACACAAAAATTATGTTCTAACTTACTTCTGTAATATGCTTGGCTTACTCCTGAACTCCATGATTATGCCAGGGGTACGCCCCGAATACGCCTGGCTTACTCCTGTTTTCCAGGAGTAAGTCTGGACTACTACAATAGTAGGTCACCACACTCATTGCAAAATGCATGACTCATGCCCAGAACATTTCAAACACAATTCTCAAGTAATTCCTTACTGTCCTACGGCCGTATCATGATGTCATTTTCTGCCAGCACGAAAGGGGTCTGTAAGCTTCTTTTTTGCTTCATCGGCGCTTACATTGACTTGAAAAATCTCCAAGTTAATGCCTGTTTCGCAGACAGCAGAGCCCGGAAACACAAACAGTAATTGCTTCTTTTTGATTATGAGCTCTGCTATCAGAAAAACATGCATTAACACTGAGATTTTTCATGTTAATGTATACACTGGTGATGCCAAAAATAAACATGCTGGGCCTTATCTACAAGAAAGTGACCCAGTGCGGCAACGCAAGTCATTTGGCTGCGCCGCACTGAGTCACTTTCAAAGCACAGGGATGCAACATATTTACAATATTATGTCCCATCCCTGTGCTTTCCCCCGCGCTGGAGAACAATTGGCTACCATGAGCTAACGCAGGCACCATTACACCATGGTGCAAGGGTGTCTGCATTTATGCGGGAGATTGATTTTGTGCAGGAAGGGACACCTTAAACAATCACAAGAGGTGATTTCCTCTTTCTATGTGTTCTGCGGAATGCAGCACACATAGAAAGCGGAAAAAAATGAGGTGAAATGAAAACATTTCTTCTCGTTGTGCCTCTGTAAGCCTCCCTTAGGGAGCGTAGCATTCTAACACATTCCCAGGTTTATGAAAGTTTGTAAATCTGGGAATGTGACATTCTGCAGCGCACATAGAAACAGCAAATCACCTTTAACCCCTTCCGTGCTTCGAACGTCCAATGGTCGTCGCGTGCACTACCTCGCTGGTGCTGCGCACGACCGTTGGACGTCCGAATCCCGTTAGCGCGATCGAACGTCCGCACTGGGGCGGAATGTTCGACGCGCTAAACGGGTTAAAGATTGTTTATGTGCAGGAATGTGCCCCTTCCTACACATAAACAATCGCTCTAGCACAGGCACCCTTGTAACATGGTTCAAGGGTGCCTGCACCGCCACTAGGCTGCCTTTTTAGTGCCAGTGCTAGGGGAAACGCAGGGGTGCACCATATTTTTGTAAATACATCACATTCCTGCATTTAAAAAATGTCGGAGTGTGGTGTTACCAACTTTGGAGTAACACAGCGACCCAACATTTTATTGTAAATATCCCCGAGTGCACTGAGTGTGTATCAAAAAGAAAAACAAACACGGTCCTTCCACCCATAAAATAAAGAAGTGCCAGGACACTTTTGAGTACACTACAAATTATTCGTAATTTAATGTTAGTTGAGGTCCTATAAAACAGCAGTTTCTCTAGCCCACTCTATCTCATGAATTAGCTCCTTTCGCTTTTAGGGCAGTCATTTACAGCGTTTTTAACTTCAGATGAAGACAGCAGCAACTCTCTTGCATTAGATTCTATACAAGACTCAACAAGAAAAAGAAGCGAGCGCATGACCGTGGGAGCAGTCAGGGGGACACTGATGTGAGGAGATATCCTTTTGATTAGTGCATATTCCGGAGAAATTCATAGGAATTGGTGGCATTGTGATGTAAAGTGGTATTTCCCATAGAAAAGAGAACCGAATGCTTTAGATGCAGACCTTATGTTATCATAAAAGACGATTTTGAATCTGGTCTGCAATGTCACATTTAAACTGGGTGATGGAGGTGATGAATGGAAGGAACTATCTCATTAATCATTCTTGTTCAAATTGCAGAACATACATTTGTGTATCCGAGCTATGAAACTGAGACTGGGGTAGACGGTGAACTCTGCCACTGTGGGTATTCTATCTATGTGTCCTCACAATATGATGCAGTGAATCTGACGCAAGTACGTGACTTTAAAATATCTGTGCTGATTTTCATGCCAGCCTTCCGTCTATTTAGTAGTCTCTTTATTGAATATGTTGCACTACTCATCAATGAACTAAGATGAAATTTCATAGAAAAAAAGAAGCTTGTGCAGAAAGCAATCTCCTTCTCGCTTATGCCCTTGTTCGGCCCTCCTTTTTGCTATCTATATTGATGTTTTTATTCACAATTTGGAAAATAACAATTCAATTCCCTCAATTCAAGTGCGCAATGTAGAAACCAAATGTCTGGCATATGCTGACGATATACCTATTGTCACAGGTGACCCAAATAATGCCATTAAATGGATAGAACGAGAAGCCATGCTTTTGGCAAAGTTTCGGGTTATAAACTAAATCGTAGTAAAACCCAGATCATTATAAATAATAAAATTACGATGCAAGATCCTCGAATAATAAATAAAGCAATCTATCTAGGCGTGAGTATTGATGCTAATATTGCTAACATAGTTGACGATAATCTTAACCCTCTCATAAGTCGCACCAAGAAGGAACTACTGCGCCTACATAATCTACAGCTCACTATTGGGGGGAGAGTTAATGTCGTCAAAATGCTATTTTTCCCAAAGTTTCTCTATTTTTTTTTTTACAATTAACCTAGAATTCTCCCAATCAGTTTTTAAGAATATAGATAATTTGTTTTCACGTTTTATATGGGGATATCACAAGCCACGTAGAGCAATCAGGTGGGTTACTCTACCTAGAGATGGGGGGGGATGGGCACTACCAAACTTTAAACTATATTATTGGGCAACAGTTTTGAGATACAGCGCATATCTTTTAAAAGAAGACATAGACGTCCATAATATTCCCACCCCGCAAGAACTTATTCTGGGAGATGGCTGTGCAGGTTGCTTATGGCGGCATTCAAACGATGATTACTTTAAAAAGGTGAAATTCAAGACTATTTCTAGCACTATTAATGTATGGCGGAATGTTAAAAAATTCGTTGGTTTAGGTCGGTTCTCTTTCTATACTCCCACAGTACAGAACCTGGATCTCCCGGAAATATTTCAAGATTTAGTATTGAATAGATGGGCAAAATTGGGGATAAAACAACTGGGGTGCTTTTTTTCTGTGAATGGTATAAAGTCGTTTGAGGAACTAAAAAACGAATTCAAACTATCTAATAGAGATTTCTTCAAATACCTCCAAGTGCGGGATTTTATTTTAAAGAAAGGGGGAGGTCGCATTAAATTTCAATCGTGGCAAACTATGGACAAATTACTATCTATAAAAACCCCTAAAATTGGTGAGATATATGAAGGGCTTAATTTACTGATGTGAGACGATATGGAGAAACATACGATGGCATGGCAGAGTAGACTTGGCATTTCTCCACGAACCTCCTTGGAAGCCTTGGCGATGTCAATATCAACCCTAATGTCTATGAAACTCCAAGCACAATTTTATAAAACATTTTTTTCACTCTATTATACCCCAGACAAACTGGCAAAATGGGGGAACGGAATCGGGACACACTGTCCGAGGTGTTCCCTGCCATCAGAAGACTCAACTCACATGTTTGCTACTTGTCCTATATTAGGGAATATTATATCGACAATCTCTGACTTTCTTTCCAATCTCGCACATTGCCGTATAAACATATCAGCCGAAGAAATTCTATTAGGTACGTCCAACATACCCCGACCACATTCAATGCACGGGCTTATATTCGTTGCCATGGCTGTTCTCAAACTGTGCATCGCGTCAGCCAGGATAGATCCATTAGCACCATCGTTTGTAGAATTGAGAACCAGGCTGCTTGCAACCTGCAACCTAGAAGTAGCAATTTATAGAAACAAAGGGAGGACTACGCGGAATAAGGGCTTGATGATATGGGCACCTTTGCTAGATTGGATGCATGAGGAATGAAATGTTTAAATCGCTTAGGTCTTATGTCAAACTGTCTCTCTTTCTATTTTTTTTTCTCTGCTTTGTTCTTAGTTCTCTAGCTTCTTGTTCACTGAACAAATGTATATACTATTCCCCATATTTGTAATAATCAACAAAAAGTAAGATTTCGTTACCTGTTCTGCAGGGGTGGGGGGGTAATGATGTTTATAAAACTTAAATGCAAATAAAAATTGTTTAAAAAAAAATAATAAACTGGGTGATGGAGGTGATGAATGCAAGGAACTATCTCATTAATCATTCTTGTTCAAATTGCAGAACATACATTTGTGTGCCCGAGCTATGAAACTGAGACTGGGGTAGACGGTGAACTCTGCCACTCTGGGTATTCTATCTATGTGTCCTCACAATATGATGTAGTGAATCTGACGCAAGTACGGGACTTTAAAATATCTGTGCTGATTTTCATGCCAGCCTTCCGTCTATTTAGTAGTCTCTTTATTGAATATGTTGCACTACTCATCAATGAACTAAGATGAAATTTCATAGAAAGAAAGAAGCTTATGCAGAAAGCAATCTCCTTCTCGCTTATAGAATAACAACAGCTTTCAACAAGCATAACCTACTTCCTTCCATTACATAAAAACATGTGGATCAATGCATATTAAATGTGAATGCTTTGTCTGTGAACATATTCAAGTGCATATGTTACTATTAAAATCCAGAGATAGATAAACACATGATATGTGTCTGATCAGAGTCAGTGAGACTCTGTTTTGCTGATACCTGCCTGTTCTCCTACAGGGCTTTGGTTTAGTGTAAGTGACATGTCCCTGTGAAATCAAAATCTACGATCTCTTAAGTTGCATGTATAGGGGGAGCAAACATTGAAGTGGGTGGAGAGATTCCCTCCTGGGAGAGACTCCAAAGGTGTGTGAGGCCTAAAGGAATAAGAGCCTCCCACACACTATTCACCAGGTGGCTTTCCAGAAGCTATAAACCCAGAATAGATTCTGCTCCTGTTGTGCTGCAATGTCTCTAAAATATTGTGTGCGCTACCTGGCAAGTAATGTGTTTCAAGAAATTCCTACAAGGAACAAAAAGGAAGACTTAAAAAAAATGCCTGTAATGCGTTAGGAGTCAAGATGTGGATCCGGTAGGAAGATGTAGAGACAGCATAGTTAAGTATTGTGTTTAATTTGCTGCTGTAGGTGTAGCAATAAACAGTATAACACATCACGTTTCACTTATCAGGAGGTGCTTTAATTTTGATATATTTGGAATTCCGCATTTCAACTGTACCCTCTATATTGAACACAAATTGCTTCACCTAGCAGTCTCTTTGTAGTTAATGTTGATATGGAAATGTTCACTCAAATACACTTTCATGGATGTCAGTTCACCAAAATGCCTGGGGTAGCGGACGTGAAATCACACGTCCTTTGACCTTCACTTTCACTCTCACTTACACACCCTCTCCTTCGTGTAAACATACTGTCACCTGCAAGCACACACACAATGGACATTTAAAAGCAATTTGGTATTCACCTCAGCTCCCAGGGAAGGTCATGGTCCCCCTAATAGAACTCTATGTTTTATTACACTAATAGTGACTAATGTAATATTCACTATTAGTGTAATAAAAAATGATTGAAAACAAAGCAAGCAGAGCCCCAACCAACGTGCGTAAGGATAAGCTGTCACTGGATTCCTGGCACTGATTTTGCCACCTCTGAGGCCAGGCGTCTCAAAGGCAGTGCCAGGGGTCACAAGGGGCATGCTAGGAGCCACAGGGACCCCTAAAGGACGTCCATGTACGCTCTTCCTCTACCCTTCCTATGCTTTCTGAACATGGCAGATTTCAGAAGGCATGCATCTTAATTTAATGTGCCACAATGGTTTGTAGGGCTGGAAGACTTTATTACCTAGAATGCAAGTAAATGCATTGAATGCTTTCCCTGAATGCACAAGGCTGCACTAATAAACCAATAATCCTCTGGGCTAGCCACTATCCTTGGTTTCTGGAGTAGTGTGGTGCTCGCGGGAAAGCAACTCGATGCCTCATCAGGTTTATTAAGCGCTATATAAATACAATTACAATACAATACAAACAGTGGCAAACACAATGTTCCAGTGATGTGGTCTTTCCTTCACAGGTACAGGCTTTGAATTGTTTACATACAAACTCAGTTCCGTCCTTTCTCCTTTTGGGGCCTTAGCACCAGTAGCTAAAACCTTAGGTTATGTGTACCCAAAGGATAGAAAGACTTAGATACAAAAAGAACAGAACAATTTATATACATCTCAGTGCTTGCTTAACCAATTGGAAAATATGCATGGGCTTTGATCATGGGTGTAGTACTTAATCTATGACATATAGGACATGAAAGTCACATTTATCAAGGCTCCAGTACAATTTGGAATGATCTTTGAATCTCTTGCCCCACATCCGCTGGAGAGGGTGAAGTTAGAGAACACGTAATAGCACGTAGACCAGTGTAAAATGATTCCGGTGTGGTAGTCACACCTAAACAAATTTAAGCAATACAAGTAAGGATTTTGAAAGCTCAAATCCCTGTAGAAAGAATGCCCAAATTTTAAATTATTTCAGGAGTCTTATTTCCACTCAGACCTCTCTTTCGCCATTATAGTAGCTTAGCAACCAATGATTAGAGCACATCTTTAATGATATCGCTTTCATCTATATGTTGCTTAGAAATTAGAAGTTCAAAAAAGATGGCTGGTAAAATCTGGTCAACATGTATTGCACCCTCACTAAGAGATGGTCTCATTTTAATTATAATAATGCTAATAATAGCTATACTACTGCAACCACTGATAATACTACTACTAAGACTAATAAGAATAATAAGAATGTAATTTTAAAAAGCTCTTGCTATCACAGTTTTGCCATTTGCCCTGCTCTAATTAGCAGGCCTTCCTATTTCTCTCTTTAATGGTACATAATGTTTCTACCTCCGAAATAAAAAGCAAGATTCAGTTGACTGTTGGAACTCGATCCCTTTCCTGAAAATCACCCTCATACTGCTCAGTGAGCTCTTATATCACTGGGCTACTTTCTTGGCTTACTACTAGGAAACTAGTTTTGTTTATGGATCATAAAATGTACATACTCAAGCTCAACAGTGAATTCTTTTGTGCTTTTAGTCATACACTATTAGTTGCGTAACTTCATGTCCTGTTCATCAAAACACCTACACAAATCAAATTTGTATCGGACGATTGCTATTGAATTCTCTGAACGCTCCCCAGCTTGTTATTGAACTGAAAATTACATACACATCTAAACCTCTCAAGGTCTCAGCTTTATGATCAAGAAGTACCTTTCTAAATGCAACACCATAGAGGACACAGCAAGTTTTAGTCCTTTCAGAGAAAGAGATAAGTCCTATTGCCCTTAATGATCCCAAGAACTAGGTGGATGGAGGTAGAGTTGGGGCGCTGCTCCAGTTAGACGTGTCAGCATCGTTCAACACAGCTGACCAGGGAACTAGGCCTATTGCTAGACTTAGTCTTGACTTTTCAGAGATAGCAGGCTATGATTAATATGCTCCATCGTTCCCAAACATTTATACCGACTAATTGGGGTGACGTGGGCTTGGCTCACATTACCTTATTGTACGCATGTAATGTGTGACTAATATTACATGCTTGTTTGACTTCACACTCTCTAGTTGTGAAGAGGATGCCCACATTTTGCACACCTCAGAAAAACTATTGTCAGGCAGATATCAAGAACTTGCAAACTGTGTGCAATCAAATGACGTGGATGGGATAAAAATCATTGAAGTGAAAAGGATTATGTTTCAAACCCTATAAGCATCTATTCTTGGCATATAGTGCAGTAGAGTCACATACTTTGCATACTTCTGCCATCTAGTGTTGGGTCCAGATGTGTGAAGTTGTTTTTCTTCTAAAAAAACTTTCGAATCACGAGGTAAGGTGCCCTTTCCTCTACATAATATTGCGCATGGGCATCATTTACATTGGTAGATTGTTGTCAGGCAAGAGGGTGAGAATGGTAAGTAAAGTGACGTCATACATATGAAATTATAGATAAGAACTACAACAACGAGAAGGAGAGAATGGTTTTTAGAGGTCAATCTAGCAATGGGCGCACTGCCCGTATGGAAGCACTAATGGACAGTGATTTGTGGTGCAACTGGGTGAGCGGAAAACCATGTAACCACTCAATGGTTGTGTCAGCAAGCTGGCAAAACCTCATAAATACCACATAGGCGTACCCTATGCACACACACAATATTTTTGTACACGTAGGTGGTAGTACTTGAAATTCATAACAATGCAAACTTGCAGAGAAACAGTTATTATTAACAAAAAGTGGAAAAGAAAAGTGTGACAAGGGATGATCCTTTGGTCCTTTTAATTTTCAAGGCTTAACAACAGCCAGCCGACACGTGTTTCATTGCTCACGTGAATCTTCAGGGCTCTAGGTAGCTGTGTTTGAGCCAAAGGTCGCTCTGCCGGTGATACTTTCGACCCGGTGGGGCCCAAGACCGTCTTAAAATTCCAATATGGATGAGAGGACATGGACTTGAAGCGAAGTGCACTTCTTGCTTATGCCCGGGAACTGTAGTTAATATCTAAAAGGAGCCAGTCACTCCGAGATTCTTAGGGTCTAATGAAGCGCTGAATAAAGATGGAGGATCAGAGGTAGCTCTGTACCCTCGTGGTAAGTTTTTGTTAATTTCTTCTTATGTTCAGAGGAGCTGTTCCCGGGTCGCCGTGTTCCTGGTTCCTGGTTCCTGGTAATGGACTAGTCCATTACCAGGAACACGGCGATCCGGGAACAGCTCCTCCGAACACAAGAAGAAATTAACAAAAACTTACCACGAGGGTACAGAGCTACCTCCGATCCTCCATCTTTATTCAGCGCTTCATTAGACCCTAAGAATCTCGGAGTGACTGGCTCCTTTTAGATATTAACTACAGTTCCCGGGCATAAGCAAGAAGCGCACTTCGCTTCAAGTCCACGTCCTCTCATCCATATTGGAATTTTAAGACGGTCTTGGGCCCCACCGGGTCGGAAGTATCACCGGCAAAGCGACCTTTGGCTCAAACACAGCTACCTAGAGCCCTGAAGATTCGGGTGAGCGATGAAACACGTGTCGGCTGGCTGTTGTTAAGCCTTGAAAATTAAAAGGACCGAAGGATCATCCCTTGTCACACTTTTCTTTTCCACTTTTGGTTAATAATAACTGTTTCTCTGCATGTTTGCATTGTTATGAATTTCAAGTACTACCACCTACGTGTACAAAAATATTGTGTGTGTGCATAGGGTACGTCTATGAAGAACTACAACAACCATAGATATCCAAGCAGCAGGGTGAGCACTTGTAAATCTTCAGCACTACATGGCAAGAACACATAATCAGTTAGAGGCATGACTGCAGATACACATGCTTTGCATAGACTGTATAGCAGTAACCAGTGGACGTTGCAGTTGTTTGAAAAAGTGTATGTAGCACCACCTGTCCTACATTAGCTTGTTGGCATGCTAGAACATCCACACAATAGTGCTTGGTAAATGTGTGTGATGTAAACCATATAGCTGCTTTACAAATTTTAGCTATGGGAATGTTGCCTAAGAAAGGAATAGATGTCCCTTTTTAATGAGTAGAGTTTGTTCCAGGGGGTATAGACAAAGTTCTTTTGGCTTTGAGATAGCATGTCTGAATGAATTTAACAATCCATCTAGAAATGCCTGATTTTGAAATGAGTTTCCAATTATGAGGGGGAGCAAATGCAATAAAGAGTTGTTCTATTTTGCAAAAATCTTTTGTACTGTAAATATAGTGCACTTACTTGCGCTCGCAGCATCGCTGACTCGGCGATGCTGCAAGCGCAAAGTAAGTGCTTTTGTTTATTTATTTATTTACTCTCTACTTTCCCGTAGTATGTCACACTCCACCACCCTCCACCCAGCCTCGCCCCACACAATTACCTGTGCGAGCCGCCACTGCCGCTGGGAGATATTGGAGGAGTTCCTCCATCTCATCCCAGAGAGCTTTGTTATACCGTGCCTACACTACACTGTGTGCTCGCAATTCGCCAATGATTGGCAAATTGTGCAGCAACTTGTTTTCCTGACGCATAAATAAGTTTTGATTCCTTATTAGGAGGTGGTGCGTCTGCTCTAGTTAGTGAATTTGCTCTTTTACAGGCATTTGAAACAAGTAGGAAGGTTGGTGGAAGCTGGCCTCAAATAAAAATTAGGTCAGATGGTGCAGCCTTATATTTTTTATCTACCTTAGAAGTAATGAGGCGAGCATGTGCATGGTCTTTAAAAATATCATCTGCTTGGCACATTATTCCTTTCAACATTGGAAGAGATAGATACCTCCTATGTGTGGTGCACAATCTCTCAAATAAAAAATCTTCTTCCTTGGATTCTTTGTGTAGTTTGATCTCACGGTGCGCTGCTTCACTAGCTGTAAGCTCCTGATATGATGAAGCATCATCAGGAGTCGAGAGAATGGCAGGACATTGGTCGGGAGATGTAGCCCCTGGAGGGTCAATGTCATAATCCTGCCAGGGTCTGGTGGTGGTGATGCACCATAATTGTCATCATCTCCTGCATCTGCATCTGGATCTATGTGTGGAGATCCCAGAGGTGTAATGTTTAAAGAATTGTGTGGTGAGTGACGTACAGAAGGTACAGGTGATGGAGTTTATGGTATAAGAGATGGAGAAGAAGGAACAGGGTGCAGAGGACTGGTAGCCTTATCCTTTTTCTTCTTTTCATAGGAATTGGGAGATCAATGTCCTGTTAAAAAGAGGTTTGCTTTCTAATAGAAGGACTGATGCAGTCCTTGTGATAATGCGGCCAGTCTCTGGGTGTATATAGATCTGTTTTTGTTTTTGGATCAAGTCTCTCCTGCATTGTCTCTAAAATTGCCTCCAGAAATGTAGTGGGAGCCGATTTCTGTTTTGGTTCCAAAGGTTTCAGAACTGAATCTGTTTTCACTTTCGGAACCACAGTAGTGGGAGCCGAAGAGGTATGATCTCAGCCTGGCATGGACCCGGAAGGCTTATTTTGTGCTTTTGACGCCGAGCCAGAGTGTGGTGTAGCTGAAGCTGATTCTCAGTGCCTACCATGGCCAGATGGTATTGGCAGGCCAGGAGCCTTTTGTTTTGTAGGAACAGAAGGTTTTCTCTGGGCAGGTGAGGTATTTGAGTACTTACAGCACATTGACCCTGTGGAAGATCATGTGACTCCAAATCGCTCTCCAAATTCGGAGTCCGAATTTTGAACCAAAAAGGTCCCTTGCTCTTCGGCAGGTGAAGCTATGAGATCTTCCTCTTCTAGCTCAATATCTTGTTGACTGAAGATATCAGGCATGTGTTCGATGTCAAGTCTCTGCATTTTTCTGCACCAGGACAGAATTGAAATGGAGTTCGTTCCATCAGCAGAGTATCATTGAATGAGTATAAGGTAACCTAAACGGCTCAGGCCCGAAGGCTGCAATTGGAGTGTTCTGACTCGGCAAGTGAGAGTCTTATGAATTTCAATACGCCAAGGATGGAAACATGTTTGAAAACAATACCAATGAGGGTAGAGTGGATTACGCACCAAAAGCTTCCTAGAATGGTCTTGAACCGGAGAAATGTAATACTCGTCTGAACCCGATGGTGGAAATAAAATAATCTAACAATGTAGTTGATGCCCATGCACACTATTACTAAGAGGAGGAGTCACCTTGTCTCGTGACTCGAAATACTTCTTTGGAGAAAAACAACTTGCACACATCTGGGCACAAAGCTAAAGGGCAGGAGTAAGCAAAGCTTGTGTATCTACAGTCACACATGCCTCAAACCTTCAGTTGCACACATGGGTAGCCAGCTCCGATGTATGAACCCAGTATAGTTTGCTATTCTCATTAAGCATTTGCTGTTGCTGTTGCCCATAAAACCACTTTAACATGTTGATGTCTTCCTAGACCTAAAGCTATCACTGGCAATAGTCAGCATCTATTTTGACAATTTTAGGACCATATATAAAATTATCACTGACTTTCTCCAAAGTGCTGGCTGCAATAATTTGTTTCTGAGTATACTACTGGTCTGCATCTTAGTGATCAATACACACTCCAGCTGAACATCCTGAGCAGGGGCACATTTTGTCTTCTCTGAGAGTTTTAGATGTTTTTCCAGTTACAAAATAAGTTGACCGTTAAGCCTGCTTTGGCCAACTGTCCTTCAAGCATCAAGCGCAGTGTTCCCACCTGAAAAACACTTCAGATTGATCCCTACTTCTACCAGTACCAAGGGATTACATGGTTGAATCGGGAGGCTGAGACTTTTCAGTCCAAGCGGGCAAGGTAATACTGCCTTAACTGTTTGTGTCAGACTGACCGGAGCCATGAACCTCAAGACCACTTTTGGAATTGTGACGGTTCCTCTACCAGCACAAGCGCTTCTCTCTCTGAAGTCACATGTGATGGCAGCATCAAGAGATCATAATAATAGCAATCACATATTTTTTATGCGTAATTTATATAACATCACAGGTACCATATAATGTAGAATGGAACAGCAACTCCTATTTTGAGGTGAAGCTAATGGGGTTGGGTGAAAAGTAACTTGTGTCTCCCTGCATGATTCCCGAAACAACAACGAGCGGGAACTGTTTTTAGTTGGGAGGAACTCTTCAAGGACATTGTGCAAAGCTGGCTTTTTGAAGAAAATGTTGCGTAATGTAGCTCTTTGACCAGACATGCAACTGTTGACCGTCTAGATCCTCCATTGTTACTGCCTTTTACCCAGCAAGGTACAAGTCTCTTTGCAAATGATTGTGACACATCAGATTGCATTATTTAAGCATGCCAAAGTTAATTCATTTGTCGTCAATAATTACATTTGCATTCTCAGATTTATGACAGAATCACACATTGTTTTATTTGGGATGGTCTTGTGTGTAAATTGGTGACTGTGTGGAGCCAATAACATCTAATTCTGGCTTCATCAGATTCTTTGTCCCAGGAAAAGATCTTGTCAGATTTACTATTCTGTAGGTGAGCACTTGTGGAAAACTAAGCGGAGCCTCAAAGAGCAAATCAATGCAACCAGCCGCTTAATAAAACTTTCAAATAAAAGACCTATTTTTCATTGAAAATTTGACGGCAGAGCAGCACAAAATGACTTTGTGTTACAGAGTGACAATCCTCTGTAATCTGTGCAATTGGGGCATAACGGGTTAGGAACCACCCAAACCTTTCTACCTTTTCACGCAAAGCCAGATTTACAAAACTAGCATGAACTGACTTTTTATGAATTCCTAATTGAAAATGAAACCAGTCACAAGCAATAGGCAAGTGGGATATTACATGTTATCCCTACTCGTAAATGGTGAAATTACCACACAGTTACACAATTTAGGGAGCTCATACTTGGAACGCTGCCCTCATGTTGAAATTTGTGCAGTAGGGCGTACCTTACAACTCTCTCACAAAACAATTCTGGCTCGACTTTGTGTCATAGTACAATGTTTAGCATCATGCTAAGATGTTTTTTTTGCACAAACATGGCTGAGGACATCATCGGCGCATGAGTCTTGCTAAGTATAACACTACACAATTGTTTCTCCTTCGTGCATTGCATCGCTGCTGATTTTTGCACAGTGCTGCATGGCCTGTATGTTAGTTGATCTGGGCCTTAATCTCTTTATCCCTCATTACCTTTCACTGTCAATTTGGAAATCACTGATAAAAGACTATAAAACCTTATGGTTTGCTATTTAAAGATGCTTAGGCAAAGCCAGTAATTCTGTCTGTTCTCTATTATAGAGATCCGGTGTTGCACAAGCAATCACTTTGCCCGAGAAAATACGTACTTCATATTCACTGCCAGGATCATTTGGGATATTAGCTCTTCATCCCTAAATTGTGATAAGGAAATACTAGTCCAGCTAAAACTCTGCACTCTTCACGAGCATTTTCTGTCTGAGGTTGTGCCTTATACTTCTCGTAGGTGATAATGTGTTCTGAATTTCCAGGCCTCATTCTCAATTCCTTTTTTTTCCTACTACAGCCATAGGTGTAAGTTGCTTTTGAATTTTCAGGAGTAAGACATGTTTACTCACAGACCTGATTCACAAATATGCCTCTTTGAGTAGCTGTGTCTTACTCCTACATTAGATATGAAATTCACCTGAATTTACAGGACTGATTCACAAAGCACTTTCTGAGAATATGAGTTTTACCACAGATTTAGGTGTTATGTAATCGTTTCCAGAAGGAATAATTACTCTTGAGAAAACAGGTCAGTGTGTAGGCGTTAGCCTAAAACGAAAGAGTGAGTGCATGTAAACCATATATCATTATGAGCTCCAACTTACTGTTCATAGAAACACAGAAAAATAATTTTAGATTTCATATGTATCGTTTACCTTACTGGAAACAACAATAAAGCAATGTATTTATTTCAGTACTTTTTTGATTTTTTTTTAATATTTTGCTCTCCCAGAGTCTCGATCAATTTAAGTTGTACAGAGGCTGCCAGGTGAAGTGGATTTTATAAATACTAATAGGTTGTTGTACTCACCGTTAGAGAGCACATGGACGAAGCCGCGTTTTGCTCACTTTTACCTATAAGGAAATAAAGGAAAAAATAAAATGCAAGTATTTAGAATCTCTCCACACAAGAATGCGGCAAAGTACATACAACACATATTACAACTGTTCCAACAATGTATTTGTCACTCCCTCCCACTTCCTTTGCACGCTCATCTGTAGATTCATGAAATGGTAGACCTCCTTCCCCTTAATACTGCAATTATCTGTTTCTTCATTGGTAGCTTAAAACTCTTGCCACTTGACTTTTAGCTTTTAGCTTGGGGATGTATTCTCGACTTGTATCTGCTCCATTTTTCTGTAATAATGTCATGATACTTGTCTGTTATAATACTCGGATACATTTTGTAAAATCCCCAAAAAACATATATATTTTAAAAATAATGATAAATCTGAGTCTGAAAAAATATCTCACAAGCAACTTACTCTCTCCAGGAGTCTTTGCAGATTGGCTCATTGATATTCATGAATGACACAACATTCTTAGGTCCTCATTGCGAGTGGTTGAATTTCACCTGGAGGGACAACTCTGGGTGAAATGCTGCCACCTACAATTCCAGGAGTCTCCAGGTGCAGTATTATTGGGTCCACAAACTCTGAACCAGATAATTCAGAGCCTGGAGACGCCAGAGTCTTTTGCAAGCAGCCCACCTCATCCCCTGGCCAAACCTGCAGCTGTACAGGGGGTGCAGACAGTGCCCTCCCTCCCTAGAAGGACTCATGCCTGCCCTGACATACAAGTGCCCCCACGTAGCCCCACCTGGTCCCAGGGTCAACCATATCCATTATACACTGCCTCTGTTACCTTGACTATGCCCTTAGCATTGTGGCATATGTTTTTTTCAAATGTATTTGTCATATATAGTATGGCCACTTTTTACAACAGAGCTATATTCAAACAAAATACTAACTAATATCCACAAATTACCTAGCATGAATCTTAGGGAAGGACTCGATGGACGCTTAACAAATGATAAGTATGCAACATGCTTTGCTAAAACAAATTTGCCATGTTTTACTAAAAATACTTACAATTCAAATCAAAAAGGGGCATTTGCGATTTAATTTGCTTTCAGATAGTCTGTTACTTATGCATTTAGGTTTCTAAAACCAATTGGGGAAGCCGTCATGTTGCACTTAAGGACATTAGAAGAGCATTAATGTCGGTGTTACTACGCTCGACAGAAGAAGGGCCAACTGTTGTTCATCCAGAAAAAACTACTTCATTAGTTCTGATGAGGTAAACCAATCAAACCACACTTTCCACAGCTAAACACAGTACATAAATATATTACCAACAACTCAAGATGCATCTTAAAGTTGCAATGCATTTCAAGAACTAGTGGCTCAATTTCCTAATGCTTTGTGCATCAAAGTTTCGCTCATGTGGACATATTAGTAATTTACAAATCTAAAATCCACATCCTGATTTGTAGAACAGGATCTGGTAGAGTTTAACATTCCTAAGGTATTCTTATACCTACAGAAAGTCTCCTGTATGGTTAAATTGTAGTTTTCCCAAGTTTAGAAGTATGAGAAGAACTTTGGGTGGTTCTGGTGAGGGGTCCCTGCAATACGTAATGTGCACCCACACATTGATATGTCTGTGGTAGTTTTGATAACTTTGGACTTAGTTTCCAATCCTGGAAACACATGTGTGCTGCTCAAAAACGCAGAAGTCGGTGCCTTTCTAGGGTGGACTAGGGATCACCCCCGGATTTAATAGCATATGATGTAAGAGGATTTTCTATAGAGATAGAGTTCTTACCCTGTGTAGGAGAGTAGGGTCTGCTTCCTATGGTCACCCCCACTTTTTGCTGTGATTCTCTGTTTTTTTTATTTTAGTGTGGCTGTGGGTCTGCTAATCAGACCCACAGCCCAGCTGTTCTCTCTCTAAATTGATACCATGTACTTTAGGTACATACCTGATTGGGCATTGGGTCACCTTTGTGAGCCCCTGTATAGTGTACCATAGGTACCCAGGGCATAGGTGCATCCACGGCCTACCAGGGGCTGCAGCATGTATTATGCCACCCCTAGCTGGCCATCTAAACTGACACCACAGGCTGATCACTAAGCTTGGGTAAGGTGGTGTAATCACCCCTTACTTAGATATAGTATATCTATATTCACCTTATATATAGACACATATATAAGTCTATAAGTCACTCCTATGGCAGGCCTTAACAATCCTGGAGGCAGAGTGCTTGGTTTTATGGGAGAGGGTGCCTAGCATGAGCTGAGCCCCTCTGCAGCGTTCTGAACCATCTCCTTATAGCTGTTCTATGATATAACCATACCATATACTCTTAAGTGCATTATAATCCTCACGGTTAATGCTAACTTTGGTTATACATGTTGTGTAAGGTGTCAAACGCTTTGGTATACTACCCCCCCCCCCCCCACCAGTTCTGGCGGTGGGGGTAGCATTCCACCCTTCTAGAGGGAGAAGACATGTAGTTACTGCTTTACCAGGTTAAAGTTAAACAGAGCCTCAGCATTACAAAATGGATGCTGCTGCCACAGACACAAATCTGACCTCCTGCTGCTGGACGAAACTCCAGCAAGGGAGACCTGGACAATAGGTTTCCTGTCAGGGGAGGTGCTAGCACCTCCCCAGACAGCCTGTAGTGTATTGGGGCAGGGTGGGTTGAATGGAAAGATGTTTTTCCAGACACTGCCTGGGGCACACAAGGTGCTCCATGCATAGCCCGGTTCAAACCAGTTGCTGGGGCACTCCAGCCCCGCTCTGGCATTATACTGGACAAAGGGAAAGGGATGTAACCACCCCCTTCCCAGGTCCACCTATAGGAGGGACCTAGTAGGTAATCCAGACCCTAAAATCAGTATAAAGATAGGAGCTATGTCTAGAGACTTTAGATTATCCTGGCCTGAAACTCTGAAATGAAACTCTTGGACCTTCGACGTTCTACATCGACTAGAATACTGAAGACATCTCCCTGTGGTCAAGGAGTGACCACCCTGTGCAAACAAGCAACACCAGTAACTTGCCGGTTTGCTTTGTCGATGCTCCTGCCGGAACCTGAAGACTCAGCTACTCAGAAACTAGACTTCCAGACTTCTACAACTCTGACCCACATCCCCAGCAAAGCTGAGACCCGTGGCAGACACAAGAGATGTGGGACCGGACACCCTGAACTACTTGCATTTTGCTATCTGCTCGACTCCCGAGGTACCCTTGCAGTTGTGCATTGGGGTATGAGAAGCCTCAGACCCAAGCGCCATTTGCACCAAAGCTTAGCCCCCCACACTCCACGAGTGTTGCGTGGGGCCTGCTCCTGCATTTCAGCTTGACGCGTCTTCCCGGTTGATAGCCTGCTAGATAGTTAGCCCTCTGAATACTTCCTTTTGAATTTACACTGCTGGCCTGGTTGCTCCAGGCTTGCTCCAGCTTCCCTGCAAAGGAGAAGCTCCCCAGATCTTGCTGGTCTGACTTGAAGCCAATCTTCACTGCCTGCGTGGGTTGCGGTTGCCAAGGCTTGTTGGGTCCAATCCAGATACCAACATTGCAGTCAATTAGATCCTTTGTGGGATAGCTCGAATCCAGCTCCTGGTCCTCGTGGCAGCAGAGACAAGCTATGCATCTTCACCTGAAATCACTCAACATCGCCTGGTTCCTTCCTGGTCACTGGCTAGTGACCCAGACTCTGTCCCCTCTGCTTTCAGGTTCTTCACTTCTTCGATCCACCCTTGGATCCACCCGGACACTCTTCCACTGGCCACCTGCAGCACTTCTTTTGCAGATCTCCATTAAAGGCATCGACGAAACCCGACACGAAAAGACACCTATGCACCCGGCTTCCCTGGGTAAGGTAACTTGAGTACTCGGTGCTCCCGTGGGTATTGACTCTTCAAATGTCCTAGTTAAAAGGGGTTTCACCGTAGTCCACCTGGAAGTGTCCTTAATTAGTAAGTCAATGGTAACTTGCGACTGTGTTTGGACACTGCACGCGTCTCCTGTGGGTCTCCTACTTCCTAACCTTTGGTTGTCTAGTGTAGCCCCAGCAATTCCATAGGCCCTAGGCCTATTCCCTATTCATGAAGTGGATCTTATACCACTTGCTTAGTATATGGTTTGTGAGGCCCCTAGGGCAAAACTGTATTTGTGCAACTTATCGTATGCTAATTGAGTAACTTGTGATGTACTTCAATCTCTGACCTCATAAAGAAGTCAGAGGGGTTGTGTTAGAAATAAATACACATATATTTTATATATACCTTGTGTGGTGTCCTTTCATTTGGTATTAAAAGGATTATAATTGGTAAAACAAACAGCTTCACATGCTCTTTGGAGTTTAGCCTAAGACTGCTGGTCCATGCTACCACTAGGATAGCTTGTCTATAAGGTTGACTTTACAACCACCATCAATAAGGGTCGTTTAGACTGGTGCAAGATGCCCACTAGAATAGTGGACATCAAATGCCAGGCTAACTTCTCACACCCTGGAGAAAGAAATATGGTAATTGTGCTAACGCCCATTACTACTTCTTATAACCATGCAAACATTTTATCAGGATAGAAATTTAGCATGGTGGCATTTTCTTTCTTGGTTACTACACTGTTATTTAGCTTACAAAAGACACAACTTGTGGACTAATATGCGCTGAATTCCTCACCAGAGCCAGTTTTGAACTGCCCACTTGCCCCTGCAACATTTTGGAAAAAAATTTGAAATGTTTGGAAATTCTTTATTAGATCGGGTGCAATTCTGATCCCGTAATGTACTTCATGGAAGTTCTAAAAACACGAACACAGTAAGGTATCTCAAAAACTACAATCCCGTGACCTCAGACCTGCCTTTCTCTTTCACTTTTCCAAGACCAAGAAAGGGAGGGGGAAGATCAATATCAAGTGCCAGCTCTCATGCTTGATTTGAGATACTCTTCCAGACCATACCAAGCTGGCTACATCATAAGTACTGCTGAATAATGTATACTCTGTATATAATAATTACACAGCCTCCACTTAAAAACCCTTTTGCCTGGCTACTCATATCTAACTCTCATACTTTTTTTCCGACCGTGGACGTATTACATTTTCTCTCCATCTCAGTACCATGTTGTCTGCCAACAACTGACCTATGCTTCCTGATTCCGACCTGTTTACTACCCCCTTTCTGCAGTAATTTCCTTTGTTGTGCCTCCCATCCTCCATATTGATTCTCACTGGTAAGAAAGTTTTCTTGTATCGTAATTTAGGTCATGAATATTTGAAATACCGCCCAGATTTTGGGATCCGCTAATATGTTTTATTTGCCTGTGCATTATACGTGTATAAAACTCCAATCTAAACTCTGTTGTGTTGTATAGCACTCCGTGACTCAAGTGTATCACTGTTGTCCCTGCAATGTCATAGTTAAAAAAAAATATATGGCATTTAAGCAACAATATTCAAGAGTTCAGAGTTTCTCCATTGAGAGCATTGCTGACCCTCGTGCCTGTGAACCATGTTCTGTTAACTTCTGATGCTTTCTACCTCAGCACCAGTCATGAACATGATCAACTATCCTTTCTTTACAGATGACAGTGTCCCAAAAATAACCTGCCACGTCTCTTCAGGAAACTGGCTGACCACTTTTCCTGCATTTTTGAGGGCCCGACTATGGAACCATCTGATCCTGGCACAATTGTTACTCCTTTTTCCAATTCGAAACAACCTGTCTCCTCTGTATCACTTGGTAATTCACGTCCCTTCTCCTCAGACGTGAGCGATGTTGCGTCTGCAATCCTACAGAGCTCCCCGGGCAAGGCTCTGTATGATGTCTTTCATCAGAACATTTCTTTATGGGCCCCATTGCTAACTTGTGTGTTCCTTATTCCGTGCCTAAATCCCTAGCTCATGGAAAAAATCAACTATCGTCCTGCTTTTCAAAAAGGGTGACAGAGAAGATCCATCATGTTATCAACCCGTCTCGTTGTTTGGAATCCTCTGTCAAAATATTACACAGGACAATTCTCGAAAAATTGGAGGCCTGTGCGAAAGATAGTGGCTTACTCTGCCAGGTTTCCGACCAGGTGGTGGTATGATCGCACAGTCCCTCAACGTGTTCCTGAGGTCAGGGAAATATACCTAGGCCAAGAAGAGCACAATACATCTTGCCTTTATGGACTTGTCTAGTACGTTAGACCGTGTGGACAAGGGCCGGTTGTGGGAACTTATCAGTCAGGCCGGGGTAGGCGCAAGCTTGGTTGAACTTCATAAGCATTCACATTGGGACACTATAGCCCAGGCACCTTTTGGCTATGACGGGTGTGTACTCCAAATTCAAAGTTGCGAATGGTGTTAGGCAGGGGTGTATTTTCACCCCCCTTTCTTTTTTTTTTCTACATGAATTCACTGGATCCAACTTTACAGCTTAGGGGTAATGGTTTGCCAAGGATAGGGGTTCGGACTGTTCCTATATTAATGTATGTTGATGATACTGTGCTGCTGGGCTTCAGCACCTGTTGGATACATTTAATGATGTTATGCTAGATCTGAAATTCAGGATCAACAATAATAAATCATTTGTTAAGACACTTGGGCATAGAAACACGCGATCCCATAGATTTAGTAAGGATGGCGCGGTCCTTACAAAAGTGTCTAATTTTAATTACCTAGAAATTTTGCAGGATGTACATATTAACTGGGCCAAACTGTTCGAACAGAGAGGGCATACATTGAACAGTGTAACCGAGGTCATTTTCAGTTATGCCAGGAAACAAATAAAAAACCGCTAAAAGATCTTTTACCCCTCTATAAAGCTAAATGTATTGCAGTAGGTACTTACAGGGCGAGAGTAATGCAAACTGCAGTCATTTACAAGCAGCTGAAAACAAATTCCTCTCCAGATTTCTGGCAGTTACAAATAGTACCGGCCTCTCTTATTACCTACACCGAGGTTGGCCTTCCATACATTAAAGAAACGATCAAATTAGCACTACTTCTATTATGGTCCAAAATCTGGAGGTCTCCACTTACTTAATCCTCCCACTGTGTACTAGCCGATTGAATTAAACTAGATTATAGCAGTAATATTGCTTAGCTATCATATGTCAGGAAATCTTTTTCAGATTTGGGAGTTGCACAACGTTTACATTCTCCCAGTGAGATCACTGGGAATCCAAAATCCCAAATTACAACCTGAAAAGGCATACTAAATCACAGCAACTCACTGTTTCACTACCGCATGGAGATCACCGAACCAGTGGGGGTTGAATCTTACCTAGTGTGGATCCCTAATCAAGAACACAGATTCTACTTGGGCTGTGTACTGTCTACTTCGTGGTTATTTTCACACAGCAGGGCAGCTCGTTGTTGTGTTTGCCTCTCTGCCCTGCGACAATACCAGCATGCAATCTTCAATGCCTTTTATATGTTCTTTTGTAGCTTTTTCACAGTGCCTAGAGTTACATTCTGATGTTCAGTTTTACGACCTTATAATTGCAGATCGGCACATCAGAGCCATAAGCTGTTACAGTGTCTGTCATCTAGGTACATTTGCCATTATAATATTGATTTATTGGCCACATCTTATGGATTAGAAGGGAAATCAGGGCTTCGCAAAAAAGTGAATCATGAATTTGCCAGTTGTGCACCTTGTTCTTGTTTTCTTGTGTAGTTATTGTATTTTATTATCTCTATCTTAATAGTTACCATGCTAAATACCTTTTTGTTACACATATCATGCTAGTCCTAAATTGTATGTGTTATAGTATCGATTGTATTTAATCTTGTTTTTAATTGATTGCTTGATTATTCTTGTATTATTTTATGGCCAATTTTGGTTGAATAATATTTTTCTGAGTGACTTCTGCATAATTTTTTCCTGTGGTCCTGCTGCATTCTCCTGAATTCTACAGCCTACAGGGCACATGTTCTTGGTACCTGCACACCTACTGTGGCCCAATGTTGCTTTTTGCCTTCGGTGTTACACTTGGAGCTACATTGCTCTTGCATGACTGCTGCCGCTTTTTGCTTCCTGTGCTTGCATTACAATTCCCTATTTCCTCTGCTTGTGCTGTAACTTGCTACATACAGTGCCTTTCCACAATTCCTAGATTCTTGTGCTTTTGCTGCTGGTTTACACCTGCTGTGATCCTGTAGGGGCCTCCATCTTATCTGGAGTACTTTTTCAGTTGTTATTTGAAATTGCCTTTTTCCAGCATTCTCTCTTACTACATGATTTATCCTTGCATCTAGTGCGCTTTCCAGTATGTAGTGCCCTCCGCATCTTAGTCTGTGTGTCATGAGCATTCTAATCTGCATCATCTTCAACATTCAAGTCCATAGTGTCCTGACCATTTCAGCACATGATATCCTCAGAATTCTACTCTGAAGACGTGTGGCACCCAGAGCATAGTATTTCAGTCTGTTGCACTAAAGCATTCCAGTCCATAGCATCCTGAGCAATCCAGCCTGGAGAATTCAGGGCATTTCAGACTCCAGTCTGTAAATTCCTGAGTGGTTTCCAGCCAGTAACATACAAATCATTTCACTCCATAGTTTCCTTAGTACCTATGTCCCTTGCATTCCTGCTGTGTTCTTCTGTAAACCTAGTAGCAGCCATTTTGTTCTTTTCATGGTATGTCTGTGTAAATTTGCTAATCTCTCTCAAAACCTCTTATACACTGATATTCCTTTTATTCTCAGGCTGTTCTTTGATTTCTCAAGCAGACAAAATCTGCTTTCTTCAATTGTAGTCTCATAAACAATACTATTTATTACCAGTGTACAGGCTCATGGGCCCAAGAACAATCACTGTTCTGTTTCTGCTGAATTCATATATTCTATTGCCTCATGAGTGCCAATTATTCTTTGCTTGCCCTTGTTAGGCGCAGACACAAAAGTCTGCTCCAGTTGCTCCTTTCCATAAGTAGCTAAATAGCAGCTTTCCCAGAAGGACGTAGTGGTTCTTCTGGGAAATCCTAGGACCACCCCTACACCCCCCCTAGTGGGGTTCCAACTTTAATGCTATAGATCTAATTCCTTGCCCTGTTCTATTTTGTTTTTACTTATTGTCTATACTGTTTCAGTAGGTATTTCTCACTTTCTCTTTCTGGCTACATCCACAACATAATTGGGAGCTCTTACTCCTTAAACACTGAAAAAGAATTACTAATGCCGAATTCAATGAATACCCTTAGAATTTTTTGTAAATAGCAAAAAAGTTGGATATCTCCAAATGTAGGGCTAATATTACCCGGAGTACATTTTGATGTTTTCGGTGCCGTCTTTATCAATCAGGCCTTGAAGAACCATTTCAATGTTTCTTGTAAACCTCTCCTTCCTGAAGCCTGAACCAAAGCAAGATAGTACATTCTGAGGTAGCTTTAGGGATGTTATTAATTGATATTTTGAAGTGACATGGGGCACAACAGCAACTCACATAATTGATTGGAAGACAAAAGGAGAAATTATAGCAAAGATATGTGGAATTAAGTTGAAGGTGGAAAAATAGCTTACTTAGGAGCATGAACTGGCACAATGAGAAAAAAGTGGTAACCACCACTGAGAAAATGCAAAATATGCTACCAAAAAGGAAGCTGTGAAACATATGCGATTTGTTGGTTAAATTTACAAGATCAGAGTACAGACAGAAGCTGTACAGAGATGGTTATAAAAGAGGCAGGCTCTATGATGGTTTCTACAAAACCACACATCTGGGGTTCAGAGGAAGGAGCGGTGAACAGATCAGCGATAAAAGTAAGTATAAATGAAATACTTCAGGAATATATTGCATATTTGCACAGTCATGGTCAATAGCCACAGGACCAATAAAAGAAAAGGTAAGAGACATTAGGCAGCATAGACTTATGGCTGAATAATACAAGTTGTCAGAAGCACCTGTAAATACAGATGAACTGTTGGTGGCGATTAGAGGAAATAGAGAAAGGGAAACCCCCAGGTAGTGAGTCAGCTACGGAGTCTGTGAAGCCCTCTATCAGGTATTTGAGGAAACAATAATAGATACACTTTTAAAGGTCTTCATTGAAGTACAAAATAACAAACTGCTACAGCCACCAATAACAAAAGCATTTGTCACCCTGATACCAAAGCCAGACAGTGGCGCCGGCAAATGTGAATTCTACCAGCCATTGTGCAAGATAACTTGGACCTAAACATACTTAGAAAAGCGCTACCAAACAGGCTACTATAGTGGGAGCACTGTAAATCCAGATCTATGTGCCCCTTACTCCAGGGAACACAACGCAAAACCTCTAATGCCTCACATTGCAGGTTTTGCAAGCCTCAGTAGAAGAACACTACAAACTGGCAGTGTTGAATATTGAAAAGGACTTTGATACTGTTTATTGTCTTATATGCTGCAGGAGTGCTTGGGATTTTGGCCATATTGTGTCAAATGTATAAAACTGTTATATGCAGAAGCAATGGCATGGGTGAAATTGCACTGAATTGTGTTGGATAGCTGGTGAGTGGTTTCCCCTGGCATCCGGACTGCTTGTTCTCAGCCAATTTTGGGAAGTCAGCTGGGGACCAGAACAGTGCATATTGATGGCTTCTACGACACACATCATCTCCATGGACGCTCACGATACACTGATATTCCTATGGAATCTAGAAGTGATTACACTACTTTTACAGGAGCGACAGCGTGTGAGAGAAATGCCCAGGGAAGACATCGATGGGGATAATTCAAAACCATTCCTGCTGGGAGGATTGAAAGCATTAAACTGATAATTATACCCGAAGCTAGGGTTTCACTGGGAAACACAAAGCTTCAGATACCTGGAAATACAATTGGCACACACTGAAACAATAGGATGGCAATATAGGGTGGATATTAAAACAAATGAAAAATTCTGAAATATTCTGGAATACACTGTCCCTTTCTCTAGTGGACTTAGTATCGCAAACAAAAATGGTATTTCTGCCTCAGTGCTTGTACATGTATTCAGAAATTATTCATGGGACTACATCAGTTACTTGTTTCCTTGGTCTGGGCAGTAGAACTGAGAAGGGTAAACCTCACTCCACTGAAAGTGACCTAAGACTTGGAAAACCAACCCTAACATTGTATTAAATGGCAGTACAGCTGAAACACACAGTGAGATGATGAGAGGTGGAACCAAAGTGGGAAAAGTGCCTGCTGGAGAAGATGCAAGCCCAGACACCAGTGTAGGAATTATTCATGATGGAAGTACACCTGAGCAGTTGCCTTACATTGTGAAATAATAGGTGGGCAGGACATGAGAGTGGGTAGTAACAACAGTTTTCAGAAGGTGTCCCGACCACACCTGGCATGAGGCCGTGCTACCTGTCCCGATTTCAAAATATTAAGAACAAAATGGCAGGGTCGTGGCTTGGCGCCCAAGGGATATGGTGGCGGGTGAGTGAGGCTCCGCGTCTCACGCTGAAGACGTAAACCTGCACACAGTCTTTTCCCTTGTGCCGAGAACATGAAAGAGCGTTGTGAGGTGTCGGGAGCATTTCTGGCAGTTTGAGGACTTTTTCGGTGCGCATTAAGCACTTCAATTCAACGCAGTGAGTGCCACGCGATCTTGCTCTAAATGCGGCCACCATTTTGATTCACCGGCGTGAATATGCACCTCATCACAAAAATGCCGTCACATCAGCTCTCATTATCAAATTGACCTATTTACGCTACTAGCAAGTCATAATTATCGCATTTACATCTTTTTGGCAGTAACTGTGACATTTGACGCTTGGCTCTATTAACTGAGCTCACTTTCAGTGCTTTATTGCAATATTAGTGGCAGCCATTTCAGGAGCACCAATACTTCACAGAACGTTTTCTTGTCTATGGCATAATATTATCACGCCTCATAAAAAACAGATATGTTCCACTTCTAACACACCATGAACTGATTTCATCTTCACAAGTTGGAACTTATTGTTTAATGCCACATTGTGCCGCATTTTATTATTTAACCCTTAACTAAGCAATGATGACGCAAGCTGTGGGGTGGTCATCTTAAGTCACGTCATTAACTACTGCATTTTCATCGGTTATTGAACTGTATTTTTCGAGGAAGTATTTAGCATGTTTGGTGGCTAGCTTCTCCAATTAAGAGAGACTTGTGTGTTTTAATTCCACAAGCTTACTCACATTGTATTTATTTGATATCAATCCTCCTCCCCTTGTATGAATCTCCTTACATGATATTTCATTCAGGAAGAGTGACCTATGTGGAATTTGCGGGCAGATTAAAGACATCATTTCCCTCATCATCCAAACCAAAACGCATTTATGTGAAGAATTCAAGTATTTTTTCAGAATTTTCCAAACTTGAATACTCTCCAGTGTCCTCTTTGCAAAGCTCAGATACAACAATGGAATCCTCTCAAGCCATTTCTGGGAAATCCAACACTAAACGTCAGAAAAAAGGATCCTGCTTCACCGCCTAAGTCAACGTCGTTGGTTTCCATGGAATTATTATTAGAGAAAATCAGAGCTCTTCGACCCTTTATGGAAGAGACTAACTAAACTGCAAGTCTTAACGGACAACTGGTCCCAACTTAAAGAAAGGGTCTCTTCAGTTGAGGAAAATGTTGCATCTTTAAAAGAAACCTGTGTTAACATTTCTCACCTTCTTTCTCAGGTTACTACGCTCCAAAAACAGGTTGAGGATTTGGAAAACCGCAACAGATGGAACAATCTACCTATTTACGGATTGGGAGAGGGACTTAAAGGATCTGACTCTCTCTTACTTTCTTCAAATCATTTCTTCCTAAGATTCTTCGCATGCCAGAGGGCACAATATTAAATATCCAGCAAGCGCACCGGCTTGGTTGTCTGCCATCTCATGCCTCACCATCACAAAGGTCAAGAGGAGTCATCTTGTACTTCTTAGAATATACAGACTTGTTGAAGGTATTGGCGGCAGTTAAATCTTCTCCAAAGATTACATGGTCAGTTTCTTCTATATTTTTTGCTCAGGATTATGCTAAAGCCACTGCCAATCCCCGTAAGGCCTTTCTAAATATGAGAGCTGATCTCCGTTCATTGGGAGCCAGATATGGTCTTTTTCACCCTTGTCTATTCAAAGTTACATACAATAACAGAACAACCACGTATGAAGATCCATTACGCCTGCAAAGCTTCATAAACTCATGCAAAATATCTACCATGGACTCATCTGGACCTTCTTCTTCACTTAATGTTTGAATTTGGATGTTATCTCTGCTTGAAACGCTGTTTGAATGTGTCCTTCTAATTATAAGTCCAATAGTTTAAGAATTGAGTTCTTTAAGATAGCACTACTTTGAAAGTGCTCTGCACACAGTTTGTAATTTTATATAATTGTTAACTATCATTCTTGGTTATTATTATTGTTGTCATTGTTTCGTTCTAATGACTTGTCCTAACTTGTCATCTCTTCCTCCTCCACAGCTTCTCTACCCTTGGTTAAGGCTGCCTTCCGGGTGTCTCGTTCAGCCGACCTTGGATCTGTTGTTTATCCCATGTGGTTCCATCCCCTCTTCGTGTCTACATGTTTTACCCCCATGTAGGTATGTCACCCTCCTACATGTTTACTTCACTTTTTTCCCTAATCTTCTCTCTCCTCTATTTTCTAATTACTCTTTTTCTTCTATTTTTAGGTGTCATTGATACTCTTTTTCTCTGTGATACTTCTCTTCACACTTTCTTGCATTCCCTGTTTAAACCTGTTATTGATGTTACTATTTTCCAGCTCCTAATATTAATAATTTTTATCACTTTTCAATTTTTTACTTATTTACTCCTTTCTAAATCACGGCTTTGGTTCTGCTTACTTCTATTTAACTGGTTTTACCTATCAATTATTCATTTTTCTGTTATTACCCTCTGTACACTCTTCTTTTCTCTTTCCACAACGTGGCTTAATATGGATCAACCAATTATTCTCGAACAAAGAGTTTATTTCTTTTTCTTCGCTTAAAAAGATATACACCTTACCTTCCTCATTCCTTCCTAAATATCACACTCTTCGTAAAGCTGTAATAGATACATACATGCATTTATCAAACAATGCTTCCATGGTTCATTTCACTCACTCACATGATGATTTATTCACTCCTTTGTGCACCCAGCCCAAAGCATCAACCTTATACACCTTCTTTCAATCCACTAACACACTGAGACAGAAGTCAACCATTGAAGAGGCATAGGAGAAATATTTCAATACAGTATGGCCTTTAATAATGTGGAATAATATTTGTACTAAAATACGCAAATCCTCAAGAGCAGCTAGCTTAACACAAACATTATTTTACATATATAATAGGCTTTTATTATCTCCACAAATCCTGAACAAAAGTTTTCCTAATACACCGAACACTTGCTGGTCTTGTACATCTCCTAAAGCTGATCCGTTTCATATGGTATTCTCATGTTCATAAGTAAATAATTCTTGGAAGCGTACTTGATCTCAAAATAATTTAATTTTTGACACAATGTCTTTTTAGGCAGCCTTTTCACTATTTGGGATCATAGTGCAACTAATTTCAAAATAATCGATTTATTAATAGCAGTCGCCTTTCAACAAATAACAAGAAATTGGAAAGACTTCTCAAAATTCTCATATAAGGCTTGGTGGTATGATATATGTCGTAATCATAGATTGGATACATTCTCCAATTCATCCACACTTATGATTACAAAGAGAATTCAGCTATGGCTACCTGTCACAACATTCTTTGATACCTGTGCCAAACAGCGTTCCCTACTAAATCCTTCCCAACAAGAAGTACTCAAACCTCCATAACTTATCTAATGTTTTCTTTTTTCTTTAATTATTATATGCATACATCTCATAATATATCTTACTTTCTCATTGTACTGATTGCTTTCCTTTATTTTTTCTCATATATTTATGCTGGAATACTTTTGTGATATATATTGTTTTAATGATGATATACATGTATTGTATAGTAACACCTTTTTATTCTCAAATAAAGTTTCACTTTTAAACCTTAAAAGAACAACATGGCAATCTCACAGTGGACACAGCGGATATAAGTGAAGTACAAGATAGTAGGGGATCTGTACCCCAATGGCAAGTTCATAACCACTGATAAAGAGCAGGCAACACTTGGTTAGACCAGGGCAGTTTTCTAAATTATGAAAGGCAGCTAGAGACACATGGCTTGATTTTCCAGATGCTCATGGAGTGATATAAACACTTGCCACAGTACTACAATTCGTGTATGGAGGGTGACTAGTCGCCAGCTGTCAGTTAAACTGAAGACAGGCATGCCAGTAAAGCAGAGGAGCGTTAAAGGGTACTGGAAGGCAGAGATCTTGGAGCAAATAACTGAGAAAGAAAGGGATAAGTCAAAAGAAAAATTTAAAGCAACGCCCAGTTGAAATTGAACTTATTCCGTTTAATTAATTACACAGCACTTATCTGTGCTGTTAAAACAGCACAAAATATACTAATATCACTCTCCAAAGTGCCAACATGTAAAGATAGAAATCTGAATTTCCTTTACACAACATGTCCTGCGAGAGCAAACGTTTGGACACAGTTGTTGGCCTACCTGTAACTAACAAGAGATATATCAAGGATGACAATTAAACAGTACCTTCTGGTTGTCAAGTTCAAATCCTAAAAAGAAAACTGACTCATACATTTTCAGAAGGGTGATGCTAGCAAAAAGAATTCACTGGTTAGCATCTCAGGGTCCACAGGCCAAAACCTGGTTCAAAGACATGAGGGAGTAGGCAGTGAAGGACAAATAACTGATGAAGCGCATATGGACAGGCAAGGGGGATTGAAGGCTTAGTGGAATAGGCTATGATGGTGCAGAAGTTATCTGCCCCCCTATTTACCACCTAGATACTCTTTGAGAAATAAATCAAAAGAGGAAGAAACATATCTGTTAAGTAAGAGCACCTGAACAGGCATTAAATGTGGGAATTAGGCTGTACACAGAGCTGATTGCAGGCAAGAAAGGAGACAACGATACACACAGTATATTATTACTATGACCCGAAAAATACAGAATGGGCCTTTAGGCAGATAGGAGGGAAAGGATACTTCAAACTTAAAAAAGCAAAGACAATGACCCAAGGCACCCTAGCAAATCAATATTAAGAGGGAGGGCCCTAAAGTATTTATAATATAATTATTTGGACTCCTGGTTGAACTTTCTAATTTGTCGTACCCGCTCTCTGTATGAACTGCAACAATATTGCTTGGTATTGTTTGCTGATAACAAAACAGTTAGGAAAAAGCTTTCCTCTAATGAGGGGTAAATGAATTAAAGCGTTTATTTGGTAAGTAATATTTTCTTGTCTACAAGTGGAGATTTCACACTCAAACATGCAAAGGGCTCCCTAGCACAGTTTGTCTAGTGGATGGTAGAATTTGTCAATGGGCATCTCAGTACATAATTACTGAAAATATCACCTTAGACTACCCATTTTTCTTGCCCTCTGAAAGGGATCTGTCTGCATGATACACCTTGTCCTGTATAAAAATATGAAAGAACAAGCACTATTTGAAAATATACCCACCCTTTGCTTTAATAGTCCACTTACCTGAAACAAACAACTCTGATATGGTATAGATAACATAGGGCCTTTTTCAAAAACACCTTTTGAAGTACACAAGGTAGTATCAGATAGAACTCTATAACATGATCTTAAAGGATTTTGTGTATTGCCCCAAAAACAACTAAAATGGGAATATTCATATAACTTGAGTAGAAAAAGATAAGACTATACCCTATTTGCAATTTTAGTAATAGGGAGTTAGACGTCTCAGAGCCATTTCACTAAGGTATGTAAGAATATATCAAAGAGTAGTTCTGTAGTACTGCTTCCTTTAATCATAAATGTCCTTGTTTATTGACCCCCCTTATTCTGTAGACGAGTAATAGACACTGGGCCCAATTCACAAAGGAAAACGGACGGCTGATCTAAACCTTGACAAAATATCTAAGTTTACAAATTTGGACATTTACAAAGCGTATTTATGAATACCATCTTAATATCCGCACTCGGGCTGAGATTTGGCCTGAGTACAGACATAAAAATAGTACTCATAAATGCCCTTGGGAATTCCAAAATAGTAAACTAAGACATTTGGTATAAGTTTAGACTAAACCGCTAAGTTTGCCTTTGTGAATGGGGCCCTGTGTTTTCTTCCTCAGAAGCACCAATACAAATGTAATGATCAAATATACATTATGAAGGAGTGGAGAATAGAATGAGAATTCAGATTATTGCTTTCAAACGTTCATATGCCCGATTTCAAAAAATTGGTTCTGCTACCTAGTTAGAGTATCACATGTCAACTGCTGCATCTATGCATTTATATCACACCTGTGTGTAGGGACAGCCACTGTTTCATGTATGATTGACACTCCCAATACACTTCAGCCGGCAACCAATGGATGGAAGGCCTTTTGGATAAAAATCAGACAATTTTTCTTATTGGCAAGATAAAGCTAATGTACTGATTTAGCCCGGTTACCTACTGTATTGATTACATAAGCCCTTCATTCTAAATCTGATTTCCACCACTTATATCAATTTAGCACATATTGACCCTGAACTCTCTAAACCAGCAGGTGCATACCAAACTCACAAGAAAATGCATTCTTTTAACTTTCATATGACTGCCATCAAACACCAGCATTCTCCAGAATCTCAGTTTCCGACTGTGTCCTTCGGCTTCATGTATGTATATATGTATGAATGTATTTATTTATCTATCCATTCAGTTCAGTTCATACTTCATTAATGTTTAGACACTATCTTTAAAACATACATTTTAAAACTGAAAAAAATCTTATATTTATATACAAACCAAATAACTATAAAAAAGAAAACACCATATTCAAGATAAAATCTCCATTTCCCTGCCACCTGAACACATTGGATCAATAATCCAAATATATATTTTTTATTTTGGCCAGTGCACACACCACATCAAAAAATTCCATATTTAACAAAAGGGCAGGTGCATCATTGCAACAATTTATGTTATATCTTTTAAAAAGTGTTTTTAAAATCAAACAACGAAGCCTATTAAAATGACGACAATCAATTAACACATGGGCATTAAAATTTTGAAAACGCAATCCTCATGTGCAATTATTCTCTTGATCCAAAAAAGTTTAAAACTTTCCAGCTCTTACATATCACACATTTAATGCTACCCAGAATTTCAACAGTGCTTAACAAAGCTGGCCTTCTGGCAGTGCTAACAAATACGGAAATGCATACCTATTTCCCCAAGAATCTATCATATACTTTGAAGAAGGTCTATTCCTTACATAGTTCAGATCAGCCAACTTAGACTCTTTTTACAGGCAATTGTTGATTCTGCTTTAGAGAGATGTGAGGCCTCAGCTATTTTTTATTCAAATGTTAAGGTTCCTGCACTGGCTTCTAGCCTTTTCTTGACCTTCTTCGCCCACCGTAGTTCACTCTATCCTATTTCTGCCACACATAAGGCTGATATCTTCTGCACCTTTGAAGCCCAAAGTTTATCCCAAAAACGCAGAGTTGTTTTATAGGCTAAGAAGTTCCCAGCCAGCAAATGTCTGTCTAATCTTATTGCCTGGGACATTGCGCCTTTGGGGAGAGCCAACAAGGTTTTCAAACATTTACTTTTGCACCTCTTCCAGCTCCCCTCCATACTTAGGGCTAATAACTCCGCTTCCGAGAGGCATTGCGTGGGGACCATTGCATTATAAGCTATCAGAAGGGGAGTCCAGGAAGGGACATCATAAGTTTTTTTTAAACAAACAAGGCGCCCTATCATTGCTATTGCCCTTGTCTCCACCAAATCTTTATGCAAGGTCCAACTCATCTGACTAGTAAGCCTCATACCCAAAAACTTATAAGAGGACACAACCTCAACCCTACTATTACCTGACAGCCACTTATTATTATTATCACGGGATTATTTTTGTTTTTATCTACAGGCCTACTTGAGCTATGTCCAAAATTGCAAAATCATCTGCATAGATTAGGCACGACACATGTCTATCCACAATTTTTGGGGAAAATGAGTGAGTCGCTGCCAATTCTCCCACAAGGTCGGCTAGGAACAAAGAAAACAATGTAGGGGCTAGGACACAGCCCTGCCTCAACCCATTTCCAATGGGATTCTCCCAGAGAGGGCCCTATCTAGATCAAGCACTGCTTGGGCCCAGTACCCAGTTTGCAATTCATGCAAAATTGCTATTAAGCAATTTGGAATAGCCTGATGTTTTACTATAGCCGAAGTTAAACTACCTTTAACCAAATCAAAAGCTGAACTAAAATTAACAAAACAGGAGTATAAATTCACAGTTGTTTCCTTTGCCTTCTGCCCCCAAAGCCCATAAACAGAAACAGTGGTCTAAAGTTGAATGCCCAGCTTTAAAGCCCGATGGGAATAATTCTGTTTCCCTCAATCCAATTCTTTAAAGACCTTAATATAACTTTAGAGTACAATTTTGCACCTACATCCAACAGACTTATGAAACGATAATTACATGGGTCATTCATACCACCTTTTTGTGTATGAGTTTGATTATGGCGCCCTTCCAACCTATAGGTATTATCCCTATCTTGGTTAAGTATATAAAAACTTTTGAAAAAGATTCCTGCCCACCACAGGGGGTTTGCCTTATTTGCAATTGCTGGCAAGTTAACTGGTCCAGCGGCCTTGGTTATATTCAGGGAGGTTATGAATTTAGTAATTTATTTGATGAAGAACGACTCCAACACTTCCACCCCAAAAATTGGCCAACACTTCCTCACCATTATCTCCCTTGGCTAATAAATGTCTGCTAAACAAGCTACCCAATCTGTTTCTGCCACCAAGCATCTTGCCGGTGGGGCAGTAATACAGCTTCCCCTCTGGACCAACTTCCAGAACTTTCTAATTTCCTTTCCTTGTAGTATCCTAATCATCAGGTCCCAATTAAATTGAAATAAAGCCTGCTTCTTCCTCACCACTAGAGCTTCACACTTCCTTTTCTTACAGCTGTAGATATCATTGGTCTTTACATGGCCGTCTGATCTCCTTGCCCTTCCTATTTTTCTTAACTCCTTCCTAGCACACTCCTTATCGTACCACTGCTACTTTGAATATTGGCATGGGAGATCCTTTTTTATTTTCTTATTGCATAACCTTACTACTGGTATCAACCGATTTACAATCTCTGCAATGGTGTTTGCATACTGTACAGCATTTGGCTCACCTTCTGCCCTATCCTGGTCCATCTCATGAAGTATTTGATACTGCATTAACTGATCAATATATTTCCCATGTATTCTAGTTGTTACACATTTTGAGACATCTAATTCCATTTAAATAGCTCGGTCTCTCAATATTAGATTTGCCACTTTGGCTAATTTTAGCCCCCAATGATCACTTCCACTTATTCTTAACACCTTAAATTCTATACAGAGATCAAAGAACCATGCTGGTAAAAACATATAGTAAATAGGGCACTGTTGTTTCCCATATATAAATGTTTGGGCTGCTGGATCATCCTCTTTCAAGCAGCATACAAACCCTAATTTTGGGAGAAAACTGACCATTTTCCTTTCAGACTTGGACTGTTCACATTTCGGAAATTTTGTGTTGGGAATACCATAAAATTCTAGCACATCTAAAACCCCAGAATCAACCTTCCTTGGATCTAGGTGTAAGTTAAAGTCCCCTAGTAGGAGTACAGGGTATTCCCCCGAAAGATCTGTTAGTTCTATCAGATCCCTCTGAAATACTTCCCACGACTCCTTCCGGGAGTCCTCTTGATTTATAAAAACATTACAACTATCACCTTCTTTAGCTACAGACAGCCCCCATAAAGATCCAGTGAACAATCTAAAAACCAATCTCTACGTGTTTCAATTATTTTGCCCCCTTAGTACTTTTGGTAGATACCAGTCTTAATAATCCACCTTTCACCCACCCAGGACCTGATTTGGTTCCATCTTATAAAAAATACTTAAACCATTCTGGTGGAACTCCTCACCCACCAACCAGGTCTCCTGGAAGCAAATTATCTAATTTCTCTCACATAAATGTGAAAGCTCTGTTTCTATTAGAGTCTTTAATCCATATACATTCCAGGAGACAACCCCCAAGCCAGCAGATGCGTCACTTCCCTAATCTATCTGTACCCCTTATGAAGGAATACTCTCCCTATCAACACTTAGACACGCATACCTATTACGTAAAGGGATCCAATCTGTCAAACTCTCCCTTTCCTGGGGATAGTTAACTTTAGGATTCTATATTTCAACCCCACCACCTGGGACGGGTTTACCTCTCTCCCTATCACCAAGTTTAGTTGTTCCTGACTTAGACCTTCATGATTTAATATCATGGGTGACTTTAAGTGGGAATTTTTCACCTCAGCTATTTGCACTATTCGTAATCCTAATTTATTGAACTCATCACTTGTTCCTAATACCAGATCAACAAACACTGGAGAAGTTCAAGTTTAAAATTTGTATAGCGCACTACTCACCCAGAGGGTCTCAAGGCGCTTGAGGGAGGGGAGGTAGATTACTTATCGAATATCCAAGTTTTTAGTTGTTTTCTGAAGGAGTGGTGGTTCTGTGTGAGGCGGAGGTGGGTGGGGAGAGAATTCCAGGTCTTGGCCGCTAAGTAGGAGAAGGATCTTCCCCCCCATGGTGGATCTTTGGATGCGTGGAATTGCGGCGAGGGCTTGAATGGATGATCGTAGTTGGCGGGTGGGGGTGTAAAATGACAGGCTTGTGTTGAGGTATTCGGGTCCTAGGTCGTAGAGGGCTTTGTGTGCGTGGGTGAGGAGACGGAACGTTATTCTCTTGTTGACGGGGAGCCAGTGGAGGTCTTTCAGGTGACCGGAAATATGAGCTTGGCGGGGGATGTCTAGGATGAGTCTGGCTGAGGCGTTTTGGATGCGTTGGAGTTTTTTCTGTAGTTTGGCTGTGGTTCCGGCGTAGAAGGTGTTTCCGTAGTCCAGTCGGCTTGTGACCAGTGCATGGGTGACCGTCTTTCTTGTTTCGATGGGGATCCAACGGAAGGTTTTTTTGAGCATACGTAGGATGTTGAAGCATGATGATGAGACGGCGTTGACTTGTCTGGTCATCGAGAGGGAGTAGTACAGGATGAAGCCCAGGTTACGTGCGTGGTCCGTTGGTATGGGTGCGTTTCCCAGGGCCAGTGGCCCCCATGAGTCATCCCAGGCGGAGGGGGATGATCCTAAGATGAGGACTTCCGTTTTGTCCGAGTTCAGTTTTAAACGGCTGTTCTTCATCCACTCGGCCACTTCTTTCATCCCATCGTGTAGGTTGGTTTTGGCGGTGTTTGGGTCTTTGGTGAGGGAGAGGATCAGCTGGGTGTCGTCTGCGTAGGAGATCATGTTGAGGTTGTGTTGGCGCGCGATGGATGCGAGGGGACTCATGTAAACGTTGAAGAGGGTGGGACTGAGTGATGATCCTTGTGGTACGCCGCAGATGACTTCGGTAGCCTCTGATCTGAAAGGGGGGAAGAGGACTCTCTGGGTTCTTCCGGCGAGGAACGAGATGATCCAGTCCAATGCTTTTCCTTGTATTCCGACGTTGCTGAGGCGTTGTATAAGGGTGCTATGACAGACAGTGTCGAAGGCTGCGGAGAGGCCAAGTAGGATGAGGGCAGCTGTTTCTCCGTTGTCCAGTAGAATTCGAATGTCGTCTGTTGCTGCGATGAGGGCGGTCTCGGTACTATGTTTGGCTCGGAATCCGGACTGTGAAGGGTCGAGGGATTTGTTGGATTCGAGGAAGGCGGCGAGTTGACTGTTGACGGCTTTCACAATGACTTTGGCAGGGAATGGGAGGAGCGAAATGGGGACGATAGTTCTTAAGTTAATAAAGCTAACTTGTGTTATCTCTCTATCTGCTTTGGACTGTATGAAGGCTATGTATTCAATATCTCTTGACACAATCTCCTCCAGTACCTTGCAGAATATTGTGAGGATACTTGACCTGTTTAGAGGCTTCCACTTGTATACTTTTTATCCCTCCAGGTCACCTCCAAGTACACATATTTTACTTGTGATGATCTAGACATATTATATGCCTGGTCTGGAGTTACAACTGTTCCTAGATCCCAAAGGGTCTCAGGGTTCTTTGTACTCCCAACACAGGGCCTCTTTCTTCTCTTTTAACAACCCCTTCATCTCCTTCATCTCAGGACCCACCCCTCTTAATCTTTGTTGCCTCTTTAATGGTGTAGGTTGGGCAGCTAGCGCACAAGATCAGTTCAGCCTGTGCTTATGGGCTAGTGATCTTGATTTTAAGCCCCAACTCCTTTTTCTCTCTTTTAATTTATCCACTCATTGACCACCCACTGGTCCTTCTCCTCACCAACATTGGCCTTTTCGACACGGAAACTGTTGTATGTTCATGCTCCTTTTGATCTAAAGGCTTCTTATTAGTTGCTGGTTGAGGAATTACAGGTCTTACTAATGAGGGCATACAAGCATTCATTTCCTTTAGTTCCAATAAGATGTCCTTTAAAACTACAGCCTCCTTTCTCAATGACTCATTTGCTGATAGTGATGCTTAAAATAAGCTATGCAATGTTTTCTGCATCAGCAGAGAACATCTGACATCGGAGATGGACCTGCCAGCAAAGAGACTAGATTTGCCGCAGAGTTCCACTACAGCAAACACCTCCAGTTATCTTGGGATCTTCTGGCAACACCCTCCTCAAGTGACCATCTGATGAAAGACTTTCTAGAGTGAACTCCGCTCCTGACACTGTCCCATCTCCAGAGCACACAAAACTCAGCTCTGAGGGCCGAAACAAGCAGGGAAAGGAGGATAGCCTAGGCTGGATCACTCCTAAGGGCCCAATTAAGACCTGAAACTCCTCCTTACGAGTAGCTGATGTCTCCTGGGGACTACTACACAATGAAGCCGCTTGTCTTATTTTTGTACCCTCTAGTACAGAGGGCTTAAAGTGATTCAATACAAAGCCTTTAATTAAGAAAGTCAATGATTTGGCTGATGGATGAGCTTTGACTGTTCCTGGGGTTCACAAGGACCCTGCTTGGGCTACGTCAAGAAAGGGGCAAAACACAGGTTCTTCTTTTCTCGATTTTACCTCTCTTTTCTTTTCTGCATATTCCCTTTCATTGCACTTTTTTTCTTCAACGGAGCATCCTTTTGGCCAAGAAGTTGGACCTTCAGCATTACTTAAGAAGGTGCTTTTTAATTACACTTACACTCTGCCCTTTATGTTTTGTCTCCGTAATTCCAGTCTTTTCAATGTTCTGGGAGAGTTCCGTTAGTCATTACACAGCACAGGAGACATGTGCAAAATCACTAGTGCTGTGTATTACATATGTGTGTAATTTTATTGTATTTGTGATTTTATGGATACATACTGTATTAAAATAAAGTCTTTTGAAATTATGACTCTGGTTTATAATAGAATACATGTGATTAGTTGAACCAGAGTTAAAAGAAAAAAACCTGGGTTGAAGAGACTTCAGGCGTGCACCTAGGAATCTTGACTGGGCTGCCTGTATAAACGTACAATCCGGGGAGTCTGTGCAGCCAGCGTCCGGGGTTCAGCCAAACCACAGACCTACAGAGCGGTACATGCAGAACCCGAGGATATCCAGAAAGGAATGGGTCCAGTGCCTAGAGGCAAGGCAGCTGTACAGTGGGGACTGGAGGAAAGTCTACAGTAACTTGAGTGCAAACACCGCCCTAAGGAGCGCGCCCCTCTCGCAACCGTGGCTGCGCTTACCACTCCAGAGGCAGAGGCCATTTCCAGGTAAAGGTGATAGCAGGTGGGCCGTCCAGGGCTGTCTGGAATTTTGCCCTCAACGCATGCAAACGGCAGAAAGCGGCACCACAGAACGAGCCTAGTACCCGGCAGACAGCTGCAGGCGAGAAAGTTCGGGTGCCCAGATGTGACGCGTGCGAGCCGGTACAATTTGGGGGGGCTCTAGGCAGTGGATGGCTAAGATAAATAACTGTTAATAGAGCACCTATCTTAATCATCAGTCCTGCAATGGTCACAGTCCAACTTCACAAGTGCTACCGCTGCATCCCTCAATAAGCTTCTTTGTGCCGAGCCATTTAAGAAAGGTCATTACAAAACAGGGGGAAAAAATCACTTATTTATTTTGTCATTTATTTACTTATCCTATGAATGTATTTGTTTATTTATTTGATTTGTGATACACTAGCTTGTTGCCAAGATTACTCTGCAATGCAAGCAGGAATTGAGTGGAACACATTATAAATCATCAGGCAAAGATAAGGGTGGTTGGGGGTTCAAGGATAAGATTATGCCAGGTTTGACATCTTTGATTAGAGAGGGTGGGCAGACTTAATGATAATGAAGTTGGAAGAGATTTCAGATAGTAGAGCAGTGGAGACATATCAACATAAGTCTATTATATGCAAACTTAACATCCTTCCTCACCTACAGATGCAGAGATCTGATTACACATTTTGGGGAACCCTAACATTTATTATGGTAATTGCTCATTCTTTAATTGTATTCACCAGTCCTGGAACTGAGCTCATTGTGGTTTGGCACGAGGTGCTGTAGATTTATACTGGCTCTGACTAAATCAGGATATTACATGTAGTGACTCGAGTCCTCATTCAGTCGTCCCCCTACTCTGCAGAAGTGAATGTGAATATGTGATTCTCAATATTGTCTGTGAGGTAGTCCCACTTTAAAAGACCTTGTGATGGGGAAAACAGCAGACAATATAATCAGTATCTCACTGCTAAATTAAGAAGGGAGAGCGAAATGAAAGAGGTGACTGCCTCTATCACAATATTATGAGGCTTTACTGAACACAACCTTGCTGAAGGTGCAAACCTCTGAAAGGTTCTGAGCTGCTTTGTCTGAGTTTTGTCTTTGAATTTATGGCTACTTGAGCCAGTAGTCTGCACTGATAGGTTGATCCTTTGCTCGAATGTGTATTTCATCATTTCAAATATTCTGCAGTGTTCAAAGTCAACACCCCGTAGTAAGGTCTGTCTCCTCTGAAATATTCTTTTATGAAAGGGAAATGTCATTATGTGAGAGGATTAAATCCGTGAAATCGGAGCTTTATTGTTGAAATGAAAGGAGATAACCTCTTTGAACATTGTTCAACATTTTACTGATACAGAAAGAATGAAAAATTAGAGGAAAGGTGCAAGGAGTTTGCAAAAGAGCGTGATTGAAGGTATCCTAAGTGAAACATTGTGTGCTACTTTGCTTGAATGCTACTGTATGTGTTTATCATATAAAGCTTAGATTTCTGGACTGTATCATACTGGTGTGACTACTCATTCTCCCTCCAAAAACTCACAAAAACTGATTCGCTCCACCTATGTGCCCAGGCAAGTAGTCAAGAATATCATAGCATACAGTGACGTTATGGAACACTTGTCTTTGTTGGAGAGGTATGGCTGGCTGACAACAAAGAGAAGTTTCTTTTTTAAAGTAATTTCATGAGCATAATGCACCTAATTCGCAACAGAAAACAGAATTCCAAGTTATGTGTGAGCTATTTGTGCCTCCAGATTAGTGCCCTGTCCACATTTTTATTTTGAAACGGTAAATCTTCCTATAGATGTGTCCGCGGAGTGGCAACAGCAGGTAATGTAAGGTAAATGATTACCTACACCCAAGAAGGAGTGAATCCTGCATCAGATATGGTGATTCAAAGAAGGTAAGGACAAGATTTGCCTCTTTGTTCCCTGGTGACAAAGCACTTCTGGCCAAAGTGGTGCAGGTCAGAAACTTAAGGGCTGATAATGATGCTGGTCGGACCGGCTTCCGTGGTCCTGTCAGAGGTGGTCAGACTGTCGAAGGTCTCTTTGGGAGCAGCCGCCCTCACCGGCGTAGCTAGGGGGGTTGTGGGGAGCGGTCCGCCCCAGGCGGCACTATTTAGGGGCGGCGGCCGCGGGGCCCGGCTGGCCATTGCGACGGCGTTTATAATGTATTTGGGGACACTCACTGACACTACTGCAATGACTGACAGTAGGTGTCAGTGAGTGTTCTCAATTATATTATAAAGGCTGTTGCAATGGCCACCAGTGCCCTGCGGCCGCTCCCATATTTTGAAGTGCAACTAAGTGCACGCACGCACACACAAACCACCTGGTGTGGTCTTGCGCGCGCAGCGCGAGGTCAGAGAGGAAAGTCAAATGAGCTCTCAGAGCTCAAGATCCGGAATCCAGCCAACGAGCCCTCCACATGTGAGGAGGGCCTGTTGTGTTTCGCAGCCCCCATATGCTCCCTCCCAATGGTGGGCAACAGCAGAGCTACTCTGCTATGCCGTCCCCGTCGTGGTGGGCCATTAGAAGGTTGGAAATAGACTATGAGGGGTGTGGGCCGGCATGTGGAGGAAAATTCGGGAAAAACGGCTCTGGCCTCGTAAACCTCGAAGCAACCCGTGGTTCGGATGTCAAATGAGTGAGCAAAGCATGGTACCCCAGGTGGCCGATGGGAGCCCTATGATGTTTGGGCCGCCGTGTGGGGGTGAAAATACAAACAGAGGACAGCAGGGGGAAGCACGGAGGGAAAAGGCATGAAGTCTGCAAACCCTGACATATTAACTAAAAATGCGAGGATCTCAGTAAGTCAGCGAGAAAGCCCAGATTAGGATCCCCAAAGTGAACGGCCAGAAAGCGTGCGGTGACCAACTTGAGATAGCAGGGCAGCGGACACAAAGTGAGGCGGCAACTCTGTAAGCGCGAAAAATCAGATCCCGAATCCTTCTGCCTGCAGAGGTTAACCAGGACCCCTTCTGTCTCCTCTCTAACGCAGCTCTAAAAACCTTCTTTCTCAAGCGGATGAAATCAAATGTGATCAAGAATGCTGCATATGGAGTGCAAAGCAGCTCCTGACGCTATAAAAGTAGTCTGGCCAGCACTTGCCTCCTGATTGATGGATTCCGGCCCTGAAGAACCCAGAATGTCACTAAATGTCTTACTTTATATTTCACTGGAATTGGAAACAAAGGCGGGATGCAGAAAGGCTTTGATTGACAACAGCAGCTAAAGCCTGCATATGTAAGTGCTTAGACCGCACGGAAATAATGATTCATTATTTGTCAAATTAATGTTTTTTTTTTACATGGCAGCATTCTCAGTGTTACACTTATTTCAAGAATGCACTAAGAAAGGAGATGTGTTGTCCATGTTTCCATCTCTCCTTTTTAGTGGGTTTTACAGTGATATGTGAGTCCCACATGTAATACGTATGCAACGATGGTCTTCTGTGGGGCTGTTTCTTCATGAGAAGGGGTGACTGCAGAACGCACACATTGTGATCAGAAAATGAAGCTGCCACTGATCTCCCAGCATCACAAAATAAATTGATGGATGGAGTGTTGAAACTTTTCAAACACTCACCCCCAATCACAAATCTGGGTTTAATCCATTGTTACTTTGTGCGCCATGTCATCCCAGTTTGGACTCAGCCATATGCAAATCAGTCTTGACTCTGTTCCTCATGGGAACAGTCCAGACCAAACTGACAAGCTAGGTCCTCCCTGGACCGGAAACAAGCATCCTGGGACTGATTTCAAGGTATCACCCCTCATCAGCCAAGGTAGCTTGAATCCAGTGGCACAGTGAGCAAGAGACCCACTTCTGGGCATACCCATAGCCACTTAGGGCACACATAGCATTATCACAAAATAAAACAAGCATCTGCAATGCAATAGGTCTCGCATTCACGCAAGTTTAAGCTATTAGTATTGTAAATTACAATGCCTTTTATTTATGTTTTAAAACCCAAAACATAAATAAAAGGCATTGTCATTTACAATGCCAATATATCAAACTCCAGTGAATGCAAGACCTATTGCATTTCAAATGCTTGTTATCTATGGCATGATGTTGCGAGTTCTGTGTAACAATTTTTTCCAATCTGCCCTTTTCCAAAAAGAGCGTCATAAAATATTCATGAAAATCTACTTGATCAATAAAAGGTTGTGTAATGTAGATGTCAAGAAGGTGTTGTATATAGTTTGAATTTTATAGGCCCTGTAAAATTGTAAACTCTGATTTTCAAAACTACCTGTAGGACTTTTGGCTTTTTGCCAAATTTTCGGTCAAATTGTGTTAAGGATGTTCCATTTAACTTGCACACTTTAACAGTGTTTTTGGGGAAGGTGAATCATCAGCATCCTCAGAGAGAGTCAGCCTTTCTTTGCACAAAGTGAACACATTGAAATATTTCACAAGTGCCTTTTTAGAACCCAAAGGTTTTAAAGTTCCATTAAATAAAGTTTGTGCTCGAAATTGAATAATTTGGAACGATTTCTAAGATTATTGGGGGGAGGAAAGAAAATTCCTCCCAGAAGTTATTCAGACATATTCGTTTCACTTTCTTGGTGTAAATCTTTAGGCGACGAGGGCGCGACCCCTGGTTGTTGCCTTTGGGCCACCAGAGTGGGCTGTGTATCCAGTCTGTGTTGGCAAGGTGGAGCTGACTGACCCCTTTGTGCTGTGTTTAGTTCTAAGGGCACACAGTGAGTCTTTCCCTGTGAAAAATTAATTTGCTGTTTTTGAAAAGTAAAGAATCACAGGCTTTGACCCTGTTACGTTGGTTTTGGGTCCCCAGAGCACATCACGTTTGTGCAGGTCCCCACTGCTTTAATGGGGGAACTATGATGTATGGTTATTTAACGTCAGCTGTAGATGATGGATCCCTGAACAGTGTCATGTATGTGCATGTTTGCATTGTGCTGAGGGGTAATTGTTCACACAGCTCTCTGATGGATGTCACATGCGGTTTTTCTGAGTCCCCAGATAGATCATGCAGTCTGTGTGTTCTCTTTTGTACTGCCAGTCACCGGTGTATTCAACTGTGTAGCCTTTGACCGTGTCATGTATGTGCATGTAACTTGCATGATAGAGGTAACTATTAGCAGCAATACTACGTGTCTCTCGGGCATCTTTCAAGTACTCACCGTCCTTTTTCCCCAGCACCCCACCTTCCCCAAGGGGCAGCAATCTGAGGGATAGCCCCGGCGCCACAAGCTCTAGCTACGCCCCTGGCCGCCCTACTGACAGATTATGATGCATGCATCGTGTACTCCGTCCGACTGCTGAAACACCACCGACAGCTTTTATCCGACCACCACAAACTGCATCCATAGAGTTGTACAGGGATCTCCAACCGCAATCCGCATTACGATGTGGGTTCCGACAACCCGACCATTGAGTGCGAACAACTTTCTCAAGTCGTCGGAAACGAAGGATACTCATCCCAATACGCTTCTCCCCAGCGATCCTGAATGGGTTGAACAAGGCATTTACCACATGCATGTGTGCACATATCACCTGTTTTCTGTGCATTTTGGACACATTTGCATCAACATATTCGTGGATATTTGCTCTGCCTTGGCTGCGAGTCCTACGGTGGTCGGAAAGGGATCACGAAGACTGTCTTCCAACCAGCATCGTGATGAGGCTCTTAATCTCAGCAAATATAAGGAAACAAATGCAGATCCATTTATTTATTTAGGAGTCTTATAAAGTGTCACTTTAGCAATTAAAGTTCTGGAGAGGGAGAGCAGCCAGCTAGGTCCCTCCACTGATAATGATTGACTTTACTTAAATTGCACTTAATTGTGTGTATTCGTGGCTCGGTATGTTGACTTCTGGGTGGGTTTGGATCGTTTGGTTAACTTTTACAATCAGACACGCCTGTGTATGGCTCAGGCGTATGATTAAAAAAAAGTCTATGCACGTGGGTGCAAGGATCGGGTGTGTGTGATCACTTCACACTGAAATATTTTTCAATAAGGAAATAAAGTAATGGCATTATTTTACCTTTAGCTTGGACCACATTCGGCAGGTGGCAGGGTCGAGCATCCGGTGCCGAACGTTTGGGAGCTGTTGGCAGCGACAAAAAGGCATCACTTTTAAACGGAACTTAAACAATTTACTTCTCCGCTTTTCTCCTTAGCTACATGCAAGATTTGTGAGTTACAGCAAGACCTGTGGCCAAAACCCCATTCGATTTTTCTAAGTAACATACATTCGCACACGAATTTTACAGTGTGTGTACTTTAACCATGTGAACATGAGAATTAGCAACCAAAAAAAAATACGCGTACAATTTGTCGAGAAGGTATGACTTACATATATTATGAGTTACTCAAATTTCACGGAATCATTTCAAATTCCCTTTTATTCAGAAGCAACTATTTAATTGTATCTGTTAGCCCTGCTTCCTCTAGCCAGCCTATCACAGAGTAGGAAAGTTTAAACATGTACCAACCATCCGCCAGAAAAATGAGCCTGATTCATAATTCACTTCCAGGCTGTCTAGTTAGTCAATCAAGTGATTTACAATCGTAAAGTCTGCCAGGAATTAAATGAATAATGGACTGTACTAAATCCCAGGGATTTTCTAGTGTTCTTATTTCATTATTTGACTTTTACTGCCATTTGCATTACAAGTCGTTGTCTGGCTTGCAGAAGAACGTATTAAACCATACATATTTATTCAAAGAGCATATTATGAATGAATATGGATGGTTCAGCTCGTGACCTGATCGCTGAATAATGAATTGTTGCTGCTGAGTCCACAAAAATTGATTATTTCGCATACAAAATGTAACCTTCCGTCCCTACGTAAAATTGCACATTTATATATCATACACGCTAGGGTGTGGCCAACATTAATATGAGGGAATTGACTTATGTAATTGGGACCACGTCCAACATTTTAGAGTGGTGTCTACAAGAAAACTTTGATTACATCGGCTAGTGCCGAACTGTTCGAGCGTATTTAAAAAGGTGCAGTTTTTACCTTGTCTTTCTCATAGTTTGTAGCATAATAAAGGCAACAAGTTAGATATCGCTGGCCTAGTTTACAGATTTTTCTGTCAGTAGATGGGTCTTACTGCTGCCTTAGGTGTGAGTTACTCCTCAATTTCCAGGATAAACACATGCTTGCTCACAGAAAAAAAGTTGTGTGAATCACTGGGCTGACTAAGCTTGAATTAAATCTATGACTTAATCACACCTAAGCTGGAGCTAAGATGCGAGTGCTCACAAAAGACAACATGAATTGTGCCTACTATAATTACTAGCTCATTAACATGCCGAGATCAAGGACTCTCTTACGTTCATTCCAATGTTTGTACAAATCCTTTGACATAAGCTTGATTAGTGATGTCAATGTATTGCAGGTTGAGAGTTTAGCCAACACTTGTCTCTCATAGGCTATTAATATGCCCAGTTTCTTTTTCAAGCCGTTATAAGAATGTCCAGTCTTCTGTCAAGGGATGAAAAACGATTTCATAGATTAATTCATCCATACAAGTATTGATAAACCTGTGATATTGGTATCTACAGCCCATGGCAGACCTGACGGCCGAGATTATCTTCCGTGCCATTGCATAAGTGTATTATAAGTTGTAACACTAACAACACCAGTAGTAAATATTCAAATTTTGTATACACCAATGTTGCCATGCTCAGGGGAAAAGCACATGCACTTTAGAACTGGTCATCCGTGGTAAAGTGTGTAGAGCCCTATGGCCAACAATACAGCAAAAAGAGGAGGTAAGCAGGCAAAAAGTTGGAGGGAAGACAACTCTAAGGATGACAGGTCTAGCAAGGCATCCGAGGAACTGCAACACGCTGATGGGCATCTGAGGTGCCGGAGGAATGGGATCTGGCCCCTGATGACTACGTGCCTGCCCATGGGCTTTCTGGACTGACTGGGTGTGGACCACATGGTGAAGGCATGGATGCACATGGTGAGGGTAAGGGACCTAACATTTTGGTAAGTCTGCTTGCTACCTTTGCTGCGTCTCAGATTGCGGGTTGGGGCATCGAGGTGGTTGCCCCCCTTGCAAGGCTATCTGGGATGTTACCTGTGTGTGCAAAACTGTTGCCCGCCTGCACATTGCAGTGTGGTGTTCACAGCTCATGGATGGGCTGTTTGGGGTGGAAGGGCCTGATGCGGTGGGCCTTGTGGCCCTGGGCGTAGCTGCTCGACTGTGTTGGCTGCAGGGCAATATGGTAAGGAGACCTTAGTGGCATCGGAAGTGCCGGAGACTGGGCGACAATTTATAAATAAGGAATCAGCTGTCATGGAACCCCATTAACATTTGCTGCATTAAGCATGTTGCTGGGGGGAGTGTCGCTGCCACCCAGATGGAGCCCACTTGGTGCCACAGCAACAGAGAGAGCATTGTCAGCCTATGTGAGGGCTGCATCACAGAATTGTGTACCATGACGGTGTAGCACACTTATGAGCACCTCATTCCTTCCTAATACGCTACATCGAGAAACACTGCAACGCCACTCATTAGCTACTCATGCTACCATTGTTCACGCTGATCATTACACAGAGTGTAATGGGCTTAGAGTTCTACTACGGATTAGACATACTGACCTAAATTGAAACCCACTGTTGGCTTAGCACCATGCCCTACAGATTTTTTGCGCAACCAGTGATCAGAAAAATAGAGCTGCAATGATGGGAAAATCAAGAGCTTTCAAATCACCATCTGTAATCCCTGCTGCATCCTCACAGCAGCCCGAAATGGATGAAGCTGGACCTCACCGCCTGGGGAAATAGGGACCTTCTACGAAAGATCAAGAACAGATGGGCTAAACTGGACATGATCCGGGAGACAGTTAGTTCTACTAGGGGTCTCTCAAAGGCAAAATCAACACAGTCACAATTGACATGGGCGTAATGCTTGAGGACTAGAAAAAACTCAAACAGAGGGTTACTCAGATGAAGAGCTTGGTGTTGTTGCTTCATCTGCGGATAATGGAGCTCCAGCAATGTCTGCAGGACCTAACTGATTGCTTTTGCTTTCTAGAAGGCGGAGCAGAGGATGTAAAGCAGTGTGCTAGAGGCAGCAACATTCATGCAGAAGGCATTCCTGAAAGGTCCAAAAAATGTGCCAAAGGGAACTTTCTGGGAAATTGGATCACTACCACATTGACATCCCAGAGTCTGTCCCCCCCTCTTTTCTGTTGAGCGGGTACACCAGGTCCCAGTGCATATGCTGTCTTCTGGCATATTTCTTAAACTCATAATGGCCAAGATATTGAAAAGACTGTGAGGTTATCTTGCAGGCAGCCATGGAAGCCAGGCACTTCATGATCAATGACAGAGTCCCGTTTACAGCCTCCTTCATGGGAGCAAAACACGAACTTAAAGGCACGGGCTCAAATACACCTTGCTTTTCACAGTCAAACTCAAAATGCCTGAGCACAAGTCTTTCTTTTTAAACAACCCAGAAGTTGCGCAAAACTGGATTGAGTAGTGTGGCACTTCGACCCAGGCGGGTGGGCCACAAGGTGAGAGTAGAGCCATTGACACACACAGTACACACAGTACACACACAGAAACTACAGAAACAAGCAACAGGAATCCAGTGTACATAAACTCTAGATCATGAGCAAGCTGAGGCGGCACACTCCTCAGCAATGTGGGCTGTGCCTTCTACTCAAAACTCTGGTGTGGGTCTAAAAGGAGGAGGGGATACGTACTCCAGCGAGGTAGAGCGGAAGCCTAGTAGGTGTTTCAGATGGTAGAGGCCCTTGACAACTGTTTGACCACAGGGCCTACCACCCTCGGCCCCCTCCGCCCTGGAAGGGTATAATTTACCCATCTTAAGGGTACTTCCGAAGCAGTAAGTATGCATTGCATTTGCATGCACAAAAATGAGTATGCATGTCACATGCAATATGCGTAAAACATAATTTATGTCATATGGGGGAGTATTAGTAAAAAACATACCCACCTTGAAGAATGCCCAGGACCTATTAAGGCCAATAATGTAGGGCAGAACAAAGTTGACCTCTTAAGGGTCAAACGACCACAATATCCTGAATGCCCCTTGCATGGTTTTTGGTTTTTCATCTTTCCCTCGTCCCCATGACTAAAGGGATACCTTGGGGTTGGATAAGGAATTTTATTTAGTTGTTACATCCCCTAGATAGAAATATTCAAAAAGCTCCCTGGAATATGGTCGAGTCCAACCTGACTTTTAGGGATCAGGATGAACCTGATGATGAAGAATGCCACTACTAGAATGGGTGAGGGTTACTTATAAAAAAGGATTCTTTTCCCTTTTTCCTGCCTCTGGCTGAGGTGGTGTATAGGCATGGCACATTTCAACCCCCCTCGTGAGAACTGCCTCTTCTAGCAAAGGGATACCTTGTAGGTTAATATATGGGCTGTGGGTCCTGTACACACAGAGATGACATGCTTTACTTTATACTCCTTGAGCGACAACAATGGAAATTATGCCTTGCATTCCTCCAGTGATGATGATGTAAAGTACCCCCACAAACAGCAAACCTTCAGGCTTGAAGCACAAGGGATGGGGTGCATGCCTTTCCATCTGCTGCGCCATGCTACAGATTTCATGCCAGTAGTAATAGGATTTGATGAAAAACATCGGCCAACCACTTTTTAATGTACGGAGGTTGCTGAGCTTTCCACGCCGTAGCTATGGCTCTGTTAGCCTATTTGATCCCCAGATCCAAAAACCTAAATGTCTATTTGTATTTCCTTGGGTGTGGTGTCTGGCCCAATAGGCATGTTGCAATGTCTAGTGGTACTGGCCTGTTTGTGAGTTCCTGTAGTGTCATTGTAATTTGCATCTAATGATGCATTAACACTGTGCAGATGTCGTGTAGAGTAGGATCTATTTTCGGTCGCTATCCATTAACTCTTTACTGAGTGCTCACTCCCACTTCATTTTAACAGGGTTTACGCTCATTTGTAGTGCTGCTGAGATCATTCCATCCAAGTGTGTTATGGCCAGTATCTCTGTCCCGTGTTTAAGGATTGCGTGCAATGTGTCATTAGTAGGGAGTTCAACCTCTCCTTCAAGGTATAAATGAGAGCTGTATAAATTAAAATCTTTACTGGACTGTACACTGTCCTTCATGGCCTGTTAGATGGGCTTGAGAAATGCTTGCACCATCTAGAACGGAGGGCTGTCTGTAAGACAGGACCTGGTACACAAGAGGCAACATTACACTGACCTTAGTTATAGGCTGGCAAAGCATGATTATAGAGAGTATATAACTCAAGGACATATGCATGGGGGAAATCCTACCTTTTATTATCTGGGTTGATTCAAGCACATTGGCCATAACAGCCATCGGTCACCCCGATGGACATCTTTTTCATAGGCAAGCACAGTGTTCGCTGTGTGCTACAAACAGTTGGATGCACAACCATATATAAATTGCACTGGTCACATAGATCCTTTATTAGTGCCGGCGAGGCTTCAAAAGCTCTCACGGTAGCAGGTGCTTGAGATGGATGGGCCAGGCACAGAGCCTGAGATCACTGCCATTACTAAGCAATTTGTGACAGGCAAGGCTCCCGCCAGCAACAACCTAAAACCTGTCAAGCTGTCTTGTCAAAGCCCCTCAAAGAGGTCTATGATGCATCCAGAGACCAAGGCATGCCGCTGCCAATGTTTCAGGAGGTGCTCTTTGCTGTGCTTCTTGAATTTAGATGCTACGATCTTAAAGAGAATTATTGCAAACTGGATTCAGGATACATTCATACACTTGGTTCACCTGGATCAGAACAAATTAGTCCCAGGCAGGAGTACCTCGCCCAAATACCTTGATCTGCCCATCGCTCACTCCTCCAATATTTAAGCGAGTACGTCAAGGAGGCTGCAGGTTTACGGTCCTTGCTCCTAAACTATGGAATTCCCTTCCACTGGAAATACGGTCCAGCGCTGACCTTTTGCAATTCAGGGAGCTTCTTAAGACCTGGCTATTCCGGCAAGCATACAATTAAAAATTTCTTGGATAGCATACTGAGCCTGTTAGCGCCATGAAGCCACCCGGTGTAAGTGCGCTCTATAAATGATTATTAACATTAACAATACCTGCAGACTATTTCATGTTTTCCATAGGATGTCAATAAATCAGTCTCACACAGTAGCCCCATGGATAAATAGGAAAAAATCTATAAATAACCTGTACTGAACATATTTATTTAAGGTCTTGTGCTGCGTGGGGCTTTGAGTGGTTGTCCTGTCTTGGAGTCAAGCTCTATACACTGGCCCCATGGCTGGGATCAAGACATGGGATAAAGATATATGAATTCTGTCTGTTTCAAAGGGATACCAGACAGGCTGGCCCACTTTCCCTGCTTCATTGTGCCTGCATGGAGCCACTAGCTAGTTGCATCAGTCAGATAGGAGAAAGGCATGGCCTGGGAATGGCGTGTCAGACACACTCCATCTCACTCTATGCCCATGAAGTCTTGATATACCTAAATGTCGCATTCACAACTTTATGGCCAAAACTAGAGGCTCTTGAGACTTTCAGCAATTATCTGGATTCCTCTTGACATATACCTGCTCCCACATGCTTATTATTGCCAATTTGCACCTTAAATTACATACATACAAATATCTCAGATTGAATGTGTTGTCACGAGTGTCCCACGAGCATGAGTTCCCTGTCCCAAATACAGGTGGCAGTAAGGTCGAGGTGGCGGGCAGGAACTCACAGCCCTTTGGAGTCTGACTGTGGAAAGCCTGTGACAGTGCTCCTGCAAGAGTTTGAGATCATGTGAGAGCAGCGGCCATCTTGGGTGTGGATTACTATTTAAACCTGTGGTTCCCAAACTGTGCGCCACGGCGCCCTGGTGCGCCGTGAAGGGAAGCCAGGGGCGCCGTGCACGATGTGGGAAAAGAAGTGTTTAAGTTGCACTAAATGTGTCACTTTTGCCCCCGCCTCCGTGATGAATAGGTTGCTCTACCCCTAGTCTCTGCCTTTCTGAAGCAGAGCATCACGGCGGCGGGGGGGGGTGCACAAACAGCGCACACAGGACTCGGCTACAGATCCAGGCACTTCTTGCTCAAAGGCAAAAGATGATGCCCATAATCCCGCATTTTGGCGCCTGGCAGTTCTAACCATTAAAAAAGACAATCAACTCTTTCAGCTGCTGATGAGCTGTGAAAGAGATGCTGGTCAGTGGCAGAAGGGAAGGAGTTGCAGCACAGGAGGGGGTCATGCTCTTTGTGAAGTCATGAGCACCTTCGGTTATTTAGATGCAAATAGCATTGAAAGAGTAAATGAAACTATTTTTTTTCATTTTTTCCCCCTCAATTTTTATATAGAGCAAACCCAACCCAAACATATTGGAGTGCTTTACATGAGCACCAATGACATTTCATAAGGACATGTTCCTTTTTTAGATACGGAGAGATTAAGTTATTTGCCCAGGATCACAGGATGTTGAGCCAAAACCAGAATCAAATGTGACTGGTGCCCTTTGAGTCGAGTTTGCGCTATATAAATCAACACCAAAAAAATCCAGCCAACCAAAACACAGAAAAAGGGTAAAACTTTTCAAATGTCAAATGACAGTCACAAACGTTCCTATTATGACGGCTTTTTCAAATTCATGTGCAACGTTGTACCAAGTCCATTATCAGGCAGAAAAATCACATTATTGATGAGATATATTTTGGATTCTTTAAATGGTGGAATCATTTAATGATTGGGAGAGAGAGAGGGTGTTCGTGTGCTGCTTAATAAACCTGTGGCGGTATCCCAGTGTTCTCTCTGGGAGCACAGATACGCTTAAAATGACTGTCTTTAACCTCCATTGGGTGGGTGGGTGCAGGGTCAGGGTCCTGGTGGAGAGCATTGGGTGGGTGGGTGCAGGGTCAGGGTCCTGGTGGAGAGCGTTGGGTGGGTGGGTGCAGGGTCAGGTCCTTGCGTAAAGCATTGGGTGGGTGGGTCAGGGGCCTGGTGGAGAGCGTTGGGTGGGTGGGTGCAGGGTGAGAGGTCTGGTGGGGAGCGTTGGGTGGGTGGGTGCAGGGTCAGGGTCCTGGTGGAGAGCGTTGGGTGGGTGAGTGGAGGGTTAGGGGCCTGGTGGAGAGCGTAGGGTGGGGGCAGGCTCAGGGGCCTGGAGGAGAGCGTTGGGTGGGTGGGTGCGGGGTCAGGGACCTGGTGGAGAGCGTTGGGTGGGTGGGTGCAGGGTGGGGGGCCTGGTGGAGAGCGTAGTGTGGGTGCAGGGTCAGGGGCCTGGTGAAGAGAGTTGGGTGGGTGCAGGGTGCGGGGTCAGGGGCCAGGTGGAGAGCGTTGGGTGGGCGCCTTATGCCCTGATGCAGCCGCACTCTGACAGCTTCTGTCTTTGCCTCACTCCTCGTTGAGGAGTCGTCACTCGTGACTGCTGCATGTTGGAGAGTGTGAGGGAAGAAGGGTGCAAGGCAGAAGGGAGAAGGGTGCAAGGAGGAGGGGAGAAGGGTGCACGGCAGAGGGGAGAAGGGTGCAAGGAGGAGGGGAGAAGGGTGCAAGGAGGAGGGGAGAAGGGTGCACGGCAGAGGGGAGAAGGGTGCACAGCAGAGAGGAGAAGGGTGCACGGCAGAGGGGAGAAGGGTGCACGGCAGAGGGGAGAAGGGTGCAAGGCAGAGGGGAGAAGGGTGCCAGCCAGAGAGAAGAAGGGTGCACGGCAGAGGGGAGAAGCATGCACGGCAGAGGGGAGCAGGGTGCAAGGCAGAGAAAAGAAGGGTGCAAGGCAGAGAGGAGAAGGGTACAAGGCAGAGGGGAGAAGGGTGGAAGGCAGAGGGGAGAAGGGTGCAAGGCAGAGGGGAGAAGGGTGCAAGGTAGAAAAGGGTGCAAGGCAGAGGTGAAGTAGGGTACAAGGGGAAGGGGGAGAAGGGTGCAAGGTGGAGGGGGAGAAGGGTGTAAGGCGGAGGGGGAAAGGGTCCAAGGGGGATGGTGATGAAGTTAAAAATGTGCCCCCCACTGAAAACATTTCTGAGGATACCCATGATCAGAGCCCACCTCACGTAAACTTCTTGTAACGCCATAGAGCTCCTTGAGCCTTTCTCTAGCCTGGTTACTTTTAGTGGGAGTGCTTTATACTACTCTATGTATGCATTGAAATGTACTTTATAAGATCTTTGTGATTGCAAATAAAGATTTATGACAGTGATGGCGACTCTCTGAATCCTTCGTCACGTCTAGGCTTGTTTCTTCATGTAGACCAGTGGCTCCCAAAGGGTGCACCGCGGCACCCCGGTGCGCGGGTAAAAAAAAAAGGTGGGGAGCCACGGCCAACTGCCAATTAGGTCAAGGGAGCCACGGGTCAAAAAAGTTTGGGAACCACTGATTTAAACCGAAAACAACTCATTGATTGTTATTAAGATACTCACCGAAGAGGGGCCGGCCTCTGTGTATCCTCATAGTCGACAGGATCTTAATGAGATCCTGCTTCACCTGCAGCTCTCCAGTCCGGTCCTTTGATTCTTTTTTGCATATTTGCATCAATGGTAACTTGAAAAACAAAAAAAGAAAGAAAATGAACAAAGCAGCAAACTGTTCAAGCATCAAAGTATGGCAACTCAAGCACAGTGTAAGGGCAAGTACTTACCGTGAGGTGGAGCTGCATGTTGCACTTTAACTGCGTCTCCTCGAAGCGCACCTACTTAAGAAGAGAAAAGGATGTAAGATTGTATCACGTCATAGGTTTTAGACATTGCTGCACTAGAACTACCGACTACCACTAGAGCAGAGAACTTTTGATTTTCACGAGTGTTCAGATTGTTGCTTTATAGCTGTTGTCAATAATTAGCGTTGAGAACATTTGAAGGTGTCACAGAGAAAAAGGCTTCCAGTTGTGTGGAAAAAATACAAGGTTAAATTGTTGTGATTACAAGAGAAATTATATAAATGGAGTCCTTATTTTCTAGGACTTCCCGCGCAGTTCTGAAGCCGACCTACCGACGCCACAACACCACAGACTGGAGGTGACCCCACAGATGCAGCCACAGTGACGAGTCTGGAGTGCTCCCTGTCTTGTCATTCCATCCCCTTTCCCTTGTTGGATTGGCATGGGTCTTGTTACTTTTCGGTTCTGCAGCAGCTTGAGCTTGGTGGGGGAGTTGGGAACTAGCATCTGTAAGACATCTCACCCCCACGGAGATGCCTGGAGCTAGCCCCAAATCCAATGACAAACCACCGAGGAGACCATCTGAACAACGCCACAAGCATAGCACATTGTTCTTGATGCACACCACCACCCAATGAATCAGCATAGGGTCAAATGCACCTGCCGCACACACCCATGGTCAGCCATGCACATACTCCACTATAGGGACCCATCCATGCATCAGTGCAGGTTGAATCAAACTCCCCATACAGACCTAGGCTGAAATACACGAAGCATTCTGCCTGATCCGCTGTTGTTTTGCCTGCCACTGTTGTTTTTGTTACCTCTTCTGCGCAGAGCAATGCTAACAACTGCAGCCATGTTGGATGACGCGTTTACGTTTATGTATAAACTCAAAACAGAACAATTAAAAAACAGAGGTACTGGTAGTGCTGGTAGTGCTGGTGGTAGTACCAGTACTTGTGGTAGATATGACAGGATTTGTAGTGCTAGCATTAGCACTAGTTTTACCGTTGTAGTACTTATTGATGTAGTTATGATTAATGTTATTAACATTTTACTACGCATGCAGTTACTTGACCCAGGGCAGAGAAACATGTCTGTGCTTTCATATTTGTTCTAAACTTGGGAGCAGATTTACAAGCCCATGCGTCACTTTTGCGTCACTTTTCCCATGTTAAAAGTGGCGCAAGGGGCTTGTAAATCTGCCCCTTGTTCTCCAACTTTGGCAATCGTCATCAAATGAGGTCCATATGTGAGACTGTCTGTCTATTGAGAGGGCGCTGGGAGTCTAGAAGCATTATCGCGAAGCTACCAACTATGCAGCAAACTGTATAAAATATGTTTGTCTCGGTACTAGCGGCAGGAAGAGACACACTCAAAATCCACAAATAATTTACGTGGAAAAGACAGAGAAGCGGATGAATTGACATTATTCACCACCTCCTTGCAGAAGACAAAGTGGATACAAAACAGTTCTCATCATGTCCCATACATCAGCCATAGGTGTGACATTATCATCATTTTCCAGAAGTAAAACCTGCTCGCCTTAGCCTGTAGTACAACATACTTACTGACCGAAATAATTAGAAAACCCGACCTAGAAATTAAGGAATAATTTAAATTTAAGCTAAGGGTGAAACACCATTACTCACAGAAAAAGCTGGGCGAGCCTTGCCCTTAAAAGAGGATAGGTAGGCTGGTTAAGGAAAAGTTCTTCACTGCATTGCTTTGACTTTTCTCAGCAAGAGGATTCGGTTGTGGATCAGCCGCCATTCTGTAAAATAACAGAACAGAAGTTATGCAATGTGGTTGATAATGTGCATGATTTCTCATCTGTCGTATGGAATGTGTTTTGCTCGCGGTACTGAATGCCAAATACACTAACAGACAAAGAGTTTGAAAAGTTTGAGAATGTTTGGTGGGTTCAATTATATAATTTCACCTCTGCCTCTGCAGTGTGCGTTGTACTCTGGTCCAGTTTAGTTCAGAGTCCCAGTTGGCGCCACCATAATATTTTTCTCAACCAGCACAATTTACCTATATTAATGAGGCTGAGCCAATGTGCACACTGCAAAGTTGATGGGAATGGAACTGCATTTATCAGGACAAATGTCCTCCTGCGTTGGGCCCGAGATTTTGCTGTGAGTTGTTGTGACTTACTCTCACAGTACAACTAGCGTACTCCTGTCTAACTCCTGGAATTAAGTAGTAAGCCTGCAGTTATACAGGAGTAAGGCGCGCCTACTCGCAGCAAAATCTTTGTGAATCTAGTCCCAAATATACACATTTTACTTAGAATATGCAATCAGACATGTGTCTTTATATGCACAGCTACATGGCACTGCTTTCCTAGGATGTGGCTCTGGCATTTTACCTCGTTCTGTGCCTTCGCCAACCCGACCAGACATCTTCAACTACCTGATAGTAGAAGGGAAATGTGGTTGCAGACAATCAGGGCCAGATTTACGAAGATATGTAGCATTTCTTAATGTGCACCATTTTTTTCAGAGTGCAGCAACGGGCGCCATAGGCTGAACTTCACTGTTGCATCAACTTTTCATAATTTGCAATTAGCTATTAGGAAATCACAAATTAGGAAATGCAAAACAATTCATTGCGATGGTCCTTTAGACCCATGGGAATGAACCAATGGTTTGGTATTAGCTAAACATCTACTTCCTAATAGCGATTCCTACTATGTAGGAATCACTACTGGGGAATCTCTCTTTTTGTACATATCATTTTGCATTTCTTAAACAGCACTAAAATGTCGCTATTTAGGAAAAGCGAGATTAGTATTTCGTACATCTGACCCTAAGTGTCTTATGACTGACATAGTCCCTGATTCCATATAAATATATAGGATAATCTAATTAACAGTGTGTTAGGTCAAACTTGTAATGCACCTTGTAATGCACTAAAGCAGCACCAATGCAGCATCAGGATGCCTTAAGGGATCATACAAATCAAAAGTGTTACATTTGCAATAATGAGAATGAACATGGAAGTGGTGCACGTCATGCAACCATAGTAAGGCCCTGGAGCTGCCTGAGACAGTTCATTATTCAAAATACGACTTTAGGAAAAAATATCCCAGGAGGAGATCCATTAGACCTGACCATTATATGTTTTGCCTCGTACTACTATTGATATTATCGCTATTTTCAATCTACTTTTTATACTGGCACCACAAATTCTAGTTTTGAATAAAACCGTGCACATTCTCTATAAATAAATTCACAGTTCAATGTATTCACATAACTACATTAAGCTGCTCATGTCTGTGAACTTCTGTAATGTACCAATGAATTTTGTAATATACGTAATCATTTACAATATAGTTAGAAACTGGGTTACTAATTGAATGGGGTGTGAGCCCTGGTCAAGCAGCAACCACAGTCCTTGTCAGGGGAAGGCACAAGCAACCCCAAATTACATGTGCTCATTCCCTGGTAGCTTGGCACAAAGCAGTCAGGCTTAACTTAAAGGCAATGTATAAAACGTTTGTGCAATACTTCAAACAGTAAATCAGTGACAACACCACACACAGAGATCCTACATCAGGATAAAAAATAGAGCTTATTTATTAAATAAGAGAAGACCAAAACAACAAAAATCAAATCAGTGGAACCAGAGTTATGAATTTTTAAAGAATATACCATAAAACAGTGCCAAAAAGCATAGCCGCGAGGCTATCTGGTAGAGCTGGACTAGGTCAAAGTCAAAAGTTTAAATGCAGAAAGAACAATTGATGGACGGAATGCTGAACAATGTCAAACATTCACCTCTGTACAGAGACCTTGCCTTAATCCATTGTTATTTTTCTCACCATACCATTCCAGTTCGGAACCAGCCATTTGTAAATCGATCTTTACCCTTCCCCCCTTAGGAACAGTACAGACTGAACTGCCAAACCATGTTCTGCCTTGACCGGAAACAAGCATCCTGGGACCGGTTTGCTAAAGTCAAAAGCTCAAGCCGACTGCAATGGAGCACAGGTTTGATACTGTCCTAAATTAATCCGGCTGAAGTTTCATCTTCTCAAGTTTTGTGCCAAGAGTCTTGTTCACATTGGAGATGGTTGTGGGGAGCAAGGAGAGCATCACAGGTGGTTGTCAGCATGGCACGAACAACAGGCCAGAGGTTGCTGATGAGCAGGTTGGAGCTTCGTATAGGCGTTCACTGCAGGCTGCTGATGTGCAAAGAGATAGGCTGGCAGTGGCTTGCACTGGATTTCAGTCGAGCAGTGCAGTCTCAGGACTAATTGGCCCATTTGTAGTGGCATAGAGCTCAAAAGCTTGATTTAGGAGCCGGTCAGCCACACCAAAGGTTCAGGACTCAAGAAGCATCACTTGGGGGGGGGCAGGAAATTACTACAGCTTGGTCCAGGAGCTGGTTGGGGAGCCTTTTATGCCCCTGAGGTCATATCAGAAGGCCAGCAGACCAGCACTTGGAGTGACTCTGGTGTCCTGGTTTCAGGATGAAGCTGCAGGTTCAGTTCTTCTTCCCATGCAATAGAGCAGCAGGTCAGCACAGCAGGGCAGCAGTTCCTTTTGAGCAGCAGTCCAGCAGAGTGGCAGTCATTGTAGCAGCATACAGTCTATCTTCCTAACAGGGTATCCACAAGTCAAGAAGTGTACTGAAGAGTTGGTGTCTGAGGTCCTTCTTGTATACACAGTTGTGTCTTTGAAGTGGGGAGATGCTTCTACAGGCATGTCTTTGAAGTGCACAAGTGCCCTGCTATTCTGGCCCTGGCCCCAAACTAAGTACAGGGGGTATGTAGCCCTTTGTGTGGAGGCAGGACACAGCCTATTTAGGTTTAAGTGGGGTTGTTCCCAGCTCATCTCTCCCATCCTGCCAGTGGTGGCCCATCAAGTCACTCCTAAGTTCCCCATTGTATATGGATGTATAGGAGGAATACCCAAAGCTCAACTGTCATCCACACCCAGTCATATGACCCAGAGGCATGCTGCAGGCACCAAAGGGCTAAGGCAAGAATAAGCCAACTTTCTAAAATTGCCATTTTTAGAATAGCAACTTAAAATCAAACCACCATATGTTAGGTTATAAAATGGTGATTCCAGAGACACCAGCCATGAACTGGTTAATTCTTCCAATTTGGAAATTACACTTACAAAATGTAATAGGGCAACTCCCATGTTATCCTATGGGAGAGATAGGCCTTGCAGTAGGGAAAACCGAATTTTAAAGTGTTGTTCAATGCCAGGACATGTTAACCGCATGCGCGCTAGCGCAATTCCGCTCCTGTGCTGAGTTTTTTAAAACCGCACTTTACGTGACGAGCTGGGCTCGTCATCAGCGTGCGAGGAGGCTACGCCATGACGAGCCCAGCTCGTCATCAGCGTGGAAGGGGTTAAACTTAAAAGTATGTGCCTTGCTTTTTAAGTACATTGCACCCTACCCTCTGAGCTGCCAGGCTTTACCCCAGGGGTGACTTATATGTATTAAAAAGAAAGGTTTGGGCCTGGCAAAACATTTATTTTGCTAGGTTGGAATGGCAGTTTAAACTACACACACACAGGTTCTGCAATTGCAGGCCTGGGACATGTTTAAAGTGCTATTTGAATGGGTGACACAACCAGTGCTGCAGGCCCAATAGTAGCATTTAATATGCAGGGCCTCGGGACATGAAGTGCCACTTTACTGGGGACCTACAAGTAAATTAAAAAGGCCAATTGAGTAAAAGCCAATATTGCCATGTTTTAGAGAAAGAGCACAAGCGCTTTAGCACTGGTTGGCAGTGCTAAAGGGGGTAGAGTCCTAAGGCCACACAAACGAACTTCGCAAAAACAGGAGGTCTGAAGGGAAAAAGGGGAAAACCACGCCAAGGATGTCTAACATATATGTATTAAATATATATATATATATATAATCATATATATGTCGAAGCAATAAACCTTCAGTGATTAAGACACCGCACACCACTTGAAATTGATTAATTTCACTTTGATTTGCCTGTAGGTTTCTCCCACCTACGCGTTTCGAACCTCACGGTTCCTGGTCATGGTCCGCAGCAAAAAAAAAAAAACGTGACCAGGAACCGTGATCACGCAGCCGCAATAAAAGGTTCGCTCTATGATTAATCAATTTCTTGTATACTAGGGATATAGTGCTGTCAGGCATATGGCCATCCAAGACACGATCCTCTAATGGGGTAGATTCCGGAATCTCTTCCCCTTCCGAGAGAACGGAAGTCAGTGCGTGTCTGATCTGAACATAACGAAAGTATTCCGTCCCTCCCAATTCAAACTCGGTCTGCAAGGCCGCAAATGATTTCACCTGTCCCTTCACCCACATGTCTCCGACCTTGGAGACACCAATAAGATCCCATTTGTCGAATCCTTTAGTGTTCCACAGTTTGCCAAACTTGTCAGAGCCGAAAAGTGGGGTAGCCAAAGTTAAATGGTCCTTCCACCCTAATGAACTGGTAGCATCGCGCCAGACCCGTACAGCCGTCCTGGTCGGTCCCGTCAAAGCCTTCATCCCAGATTTAGAATAGAGCGCGCTATAATAATTGCCACCAGGCAGCAACCACCTATCGATTGAGAAACCAGGATTTGACACAGGGCCATACATACCGTGATTAATGGCCGCCAACTGCGACGCCCAATAATATCTTTTAATATCAGGGAGGACGATGCCCCCATCATACCATGGGAGCGTTAATTTAGCTAGCGCAATACGCGGTCTACCTTCCCATAATAACTTCCTCTGCAAATCCTCTACCAAACGAAAGTAACCAGCCGGAACAACATCTAACGTGTTCTGAAGGGCGTACAGAAAACGAGGGAGTGACATCATTTTAAAAAGGGCCGCCGCCCAAGCATAGACAACAGGAGTTTTCGCCAGCCCGCAACATCTCGCCGTAATCGAGCCAAGGGAGGGAGAAGGTTCTTCTTGTATCGAATCATAGGGTCTATGGAAATATAGATTCCAAGGTATTTGAACCCCTCTTGTGCTATTTGGATAGGGCAGTTACGAGGCAAGCTCGGTATTTTGCCGCTGAGAGAGTAGACATAGGATTTCGCCCAATTAATGACCAGACCAGAGTTTCTTCCGAAGGAGGCCAGAACATTACAAAGTACCATTAGAGATTTCTTGGGAGAGGTCAGATACAATAAAATGTCGTCCGCATATATGGAAATACGATCTTCAAATTGCGGCGACCAATAAATGCCCCTCATCGAGGGCTCCCAGCGGATCCAAGCCGCGAGAGGCTTGAGAGCTAACGCAAATAAAAGAGGAGATAATGGGCAGCCCTGACGAGTACCTCGACCGAGGCAAAACGGCTCCGATACGCGACCATTAACTACGACCTGGGCAAGAGGATCTACATAAAGAAGGCGCACCCAGCAAATAAAATCCGAACCAAAACCGAATTTAGCTAGCACCGCCCACAGATACGGCTATTTAACAGTATCGAACGCTATCGTGGCGTCCAATGACGCCAAAATGGCCGGCTCACGTAGCGTCGAGGCCCGCGCAAGGACCCCATGAAGACGCCTAAGGTTAAGTGCCGTATTTCTGTGTGGGATAAAGCCAGACTGGTCTGGGTGAACCAGATCGCTAATAACTTTTATCAGCCTATTAGCCAACAACTTTGCCAAAATTTTAGGCTCGGAATTCAACAGTGAGATTGGTCGGTACGAGGCACATCTATTCCTCGGTTTTCCCTCCTTGTAAATTCCAACTATCAAAGCCAATCTCTGACTACGGGGGAGGAGACCACGATCCCGGGATTCCAGGAACATGTCCCACAAGTACGGAGCAATCCTATCCAGTCGAAGCTTATATAATTCAATCGGTAGACCATCGGGACCCGTCGCTTTACCTGAATTCAGGGAGCGCATTGCCAATGCCACTTCATCAGCAGCGATCTTACTATCCAGGAGGTCCCGGTCCGCATCGGACAGACATGGAAAAACGATGTCTTGCAACAACAAGCATGAATCTTCCTCCGGTCTATCCGACGCGGAAGAGTAATCAGAGCGAAAGTGTTCGGCAAAGCATGTTACTATTTCTTGCGGGTCGGTGAGCAGAGCTCCGTCTTCCATCTCAATTTCGGGTACCACACGACTAGCCCGGTCCTTCCTATCTAACCATGCAATCAATTTGCCGGCCTTATCCCCTACATCATAAATGCGCCCCTGTTGTTCCCGACTAAGAGCCTTTGCACCGTCTGTTACTAACGTTCTGTAATCCGGCTGCTTTAAGCGCAGGACATGCAAACTAGAGGGGGTAACCTCTAGCTCCAATTCCAATTCCAAGGCAGCTATCTCTGTTTCCATCCTAACCACATCCTCCTCCTTCTGTTTTTTAGCATCAACTATTAAAGAGAGAGCTTGACCTCTAATCACTGTCTTAAAAGCCTCCCATAGCGATACCGAAGAAGAGACCGAACCCACATTCTCTTGAAAATATTGGTCCAGCGCCTTAATTAGAGAGCTGCGAGTCTTGGGGTTCCTGAGATACCAAGGATTAATGGGAGCTACCCTCCCCCCTGAGCCCGACGCCAGTTCAAACCGCAACCAAAGTGGGGAGTGATCGGAAATACCCCGAGCCATATGTCTGACCTCAGCAATATAGGACGCCTGTACCACTGGCACCAAAACATAGTCTATCCTGGAGAGACTACCATGGGCACCGGAATGAAAAGTGTATTGTCGTTGAGTAGCGTGTAGCAACCTCCAGCCGTCCACTAGGCCCATCGTGTCAATGAAGTCTGGCAACCAACCCTGAGCCCCCTTGAGAGCCCGAGGCGGGTGCCTATCTAATTCTCCAGATTCCACTGCATTAAAGCCCCCCCCAGAATCAGAAGCCCCCCAGGGAGATCTAATAGAACCCGTCCCAGATCAGCAAAAGTCGTAGACTGCAGGCCCACCAATTGTAGTTTAATGAGCAAATTAAAACTGGCACCCCACCATACCCTGCTTATGAGCTCACGTATTACATCACTGAAGACATGTTAAATGACATCATTCATGGCATCTCAAATGTCATAATTGATGACATCAATGATGACATCAGTGATAGCACAACAGTCGTTTACTGCATAGAGTTAATGAGTATACAAGTGTTGGTCGATAGCGTGGAAACAGCATAAACCCTGAAATTGTGGGATCACTGCCTGCTCTTCAAAAATGTTTTCACTGTCATTCACAATAGGGAAGGGGTCCCTTGGGGGCCCATTCCCGTTTGCGACTCCTTATCACCTACTTGAAGTAGTCAATAAACTGCGATTGTTGTGCGACCTCGTTCCGGTGGCAAAACAATTGTACAGCCCCCTGCAACTTGCTATTAGGAAGGGACACCTCGGCACGCTATTTCCTGATAGCAACTCGGAAACCTTATTTTACAAGATGGTAATAGGTTACCGACTTGCAAAATAGGGTTTGTACCTAGTAAATGTATTTTAACAGACACAAACGGCCCGATCGGATGTTTGCGACCGGTAAAATGCATCGTACATTTCGCCCAAATATTCTTCTATTTTAATAAGTGCTTTATGAGAAATGTGCTACAATAATTCTTTGTTCGATTTATAGGTTGGTTCTTGGAATAAACCATCTTATTCTAACACAAAGTGTCTACAATCGCAATACAAAGTGGGCAATCTAGGGCCTTAGTTGAGATATAGTATATAAATACCAATTATCCACCGCAGTTTTTTATTTCTTTTTTTTTTAATGATCCAGGAGAAATTATTGTATCTAATAGTTTTCTGTGGTATTATGTTCTTTTGCCCACATACAATTTTGCTTTAAACTTCAGTATTTCCCTATTTCTTGAAATGACCTAATGCATATCAGCTATCAGTTATAATATTGATCATGCCTTAAATGACGTCAACAGTGATAGCGCCAGTGATGTCATATCTGATAGCATAATTGATGTCATATAATAACAATCTTTATTTAGATATAAAACATATCTTTAAAAGAATTTACAGATTCACAGCCTGACCGAATATTAGAATATAAACTTCTAGGAATAACAACACAAGTGTAGATATAAAGGCACGATCCATTAACAAACATGATAAAAACAGGGATTTTATCTCATAGTGTATATTAAATCACAAAAATAATTGATGTCATATCTTCTGTCATTTTGATGCCATCAATAAAGGAACTTGTAAATTGACATATGTCATATATGATGCAAATCGGAAATTTCCCATCTTTTCTGCCCTTTGAATTGTAAGCGTAATTAAGTTTACTTTTTAAAATGACTTTCTGCGTTATTCAAACATCTGGGCCAACAGATGATTTTCTTCTTACATCCATTTTGCAGTACACACAGGTATTTACATATGTTCGTCTATGTACATATATATATAGCCATGGGTTTGCATTTATATGTCTTATCCTTTGACTAAGTCAATAACTAAAAGAGCACCTTTCAATCTTCCCTGGAATGTAGGATTGCACGTCTCTATTCTTCCAACGCAAGGCTGATTGGTGGTAAGATATTACTGTCAGTTAGGGCTGGAAATCGTAGTAAAAGGTGGGAAGCAGCAAATTCTGGCAATCTGCCTAAAGAGAAATCAATGAAACAAATTAATCCTTCGCAGGCTTCAGTGACACAGTAATCCATCATTCAGAGCTGCTTTTATACACCGAACCAGAGAGTGGAGCAAAGAGCCCCGGGGGACTTCACAGACAACAACTTACACCAACACTGGGAACATTCAAGGCAATGAGTTTATTTAAAGAGGATAGATTTCAGTCGAGTAAAGCTTTCTCTTCCACGATGGGTAAGGATGCGGGAAAATGCTTGCCTTTAGAAAGAATTCCGTTCACTTACTCTGTAGAGTCTTGTATACATGTAAATATATGTTTACAAAGCGCCTTTTAACAAATCTAATCTTTAACATCCAAAAGTATTTTTAATACTAGTCATTTAGAATGCATTCAGGTGTTTTATTGGAAACTAAGGGTCATATGTATCAAGCAAATTAGCATTCGCAAAGGCCTTTGCGAATGCTAATTTGCTAAATGGTATGTATAACACATTTTGGCAGCAAAATAAGGAATCGCAAAATTTGCTATTCCCTATTTTGCGATTGCACTTAAGGAATCGCAAATTGTGCGATTCCTTAAATGCAACGTATCACCAGAAAATTTATGCAAAAATGCCCATAAGGATTCGCAAATTACCACCAACTTCTAGTTGGTGGTAAGTTGCAAATTCTTTTAATAAAGCAATTTATTTAAAATCCAAAGGTGCCATATGACGCTCATACATGCCCTCAGGGCATGTATGGGCGCCATATGCCAACACATGTCATTTTCAGGGGTGCAGCAGGGTGTTCTTGTGACACCCCTGCACCCTTGAAAATATTCCTAAATTGCAATTAGCTAATTGCTAATCGCAAATTACCCCTTCATTCCTATGGGCCTCCTGGCCCATAGAAATGAATGGGAAATTTGCGATTAGCAATTTGCTAATCGCAATTTAGGAATGTTAAGGAATCGCAAAAAAGAAGCGATTTCCTACATACATACCATTTTGCGATTTCTAAATAGCGATTCCTTAAAAATCGCTATTTAGAAATCGCAAATGGTCAGGATGATACATATGGCCCTTAGCATTCGTTTTAGGGAATGTCACCAATGACAGTGGCCAATGGCTTTATGCGTATGTGTGGGTGCGAATGTGTGTGCATGCACCCTTTTGGTTTACACTAAAATCGGTAAATTGGTTAAGATGTTTATACTAATTGAAATGTACTTTTAATTTTTAATAAGTCACTTTATTTTTTTCCACTTTGTAGATATATTGTGTCTGTTATCTGCAGTTCAATGACCGTACCATGAACAGGTACATGTGTAAATGATTTTGCAGATGTCTCAACACAACTGTGCCACAGGGACTAGAACTAATGGTTATATTACTTATGATGACTCTCATTTCCTGCAATATGGCAAAAGGGGCATGGTGTTACCTTAACTGACGAAAGGAGGGCAGTCATTAGTGCAACAAGGAAAATACTTCTAGACATAATAAGGAATACCACAAGTATTCTGAAAATTACTGCCATGTCTTCTCTTCCGTGTTCCATTACTGTAAAAGGGAGGATGAACCATAAAACACCGATGAAGGTTGAGCAATGTCCTAAACAAAAAGACACCACAACACCTCAACAGATGAACACATGAAAACTTTAAAGCCCAGAAAAATAAGGTTCGAGAATTAGTACCAACTAATTGTACAGTTCACTGCAACATGAATCCAAAAAAACAAAGTGGAGGCAAGCAGGAGGCACAAAAACCAGAGAGGCAACTCACAACGCTCCACAACAGATGGCAAGGACCAGAACTTCAGGGGAAGGATCACAAGCTACTGCCATGCATCCAGTCATGTGACATAAAGAAACTGGAGGCAAGTCCGCAACACACAGCACTGGCAAGGATAGGACACTTCCATCTACACAGGCAAATCAACAGCTATGGCTACCCCCAGGCTGAAATAACCAAATTGCAATACCCAGTGCCACCCAAGCTAGAGGAAACACACCTGAGCACCTTGGAGAAAAGAAGACAGCCCATGCAACATCCAACCCAAAGTGCAAGGAAAAGACTCCACCTCCAAAATGGCAGAAAGAGCCAGCAACCCGACATGTTCATATAAGGTACACTTAAAAGGCTGCACAGATGCCAAAGCAAATTGCAGAATGCATGCATCCAGAAATGGTCTTGATCAACATTCATGCCATTAATCTAAAACACAGCCCACAGGATTCCACTACCACCAGGTAGCCATTCATGCGAATTACAAAAACCAAAGCAAGAAGACCAAGCAGTGAAAAAGAGGGAACCCCATCCCATCAGCCAAAGCTGATGGGGCAGAGCAAGTCAGGACTGTGCCACAAAGGCAGTTTCCCAAACACCTTCTGAGATGCATGGCTCATTGGAAAACATATCTAGTTGCAATATTGCACAGTAACAGCAGAATCAACAAACCACCTCACCGAACAATTGTACCAGCATGGAAAGTCCACTTTGAATAAACAGGATACTGTCTTGAGTCTCAAGGGAAACGGAAATTATTGCAGATGGAGAAAAGCAAGATGAAAGAACCACACATCCAGAGGCGCAACTAGAGTCAAATTTCGGGGGGGCTAAGAACATTTTTCGGGGGGGGCTGAATCTTTAGGCAATCGGCAGAGTCGAACTGCAGGGGCTCTTAGAAGGGGTGAAACAACAACAAAGCCCCATTAACATGCACAAGGTCTTTTAAAGACCTGTGAAGTGCTCGGGTGCGGCTGTTAGCGGGCCCGGGAAGTGTCTCATCCCGGGCTGCCACACACTACGGGGGAGCTGAAGCCCTTTGAGGCCAATAGGTGTTGCGCGCCTGCACACATCCATAGACCAAACACCATATAAATATCAAATGAACTCATGAGCAGTGAGATGACAGATGCGAAAAAGAGATCGAACTTCAGTAATGAAGGGAAACAAAGCCTGCAACCGCAGCACCGCCAATCAAAGACACAAAATACAATTGACTGAACTGATGGGTTGGAGGAAGCCTCAAACATTTGAAGGCCGAGGAGGGTCCAGTCAAAGCAGAAACTCATCCACCGCACAGGAAGTGAAACTAGAAAGGGATAAAGATGCCTCCCTACTGAGCCCCCTCTTAAAACCACCCAATACATCTATGGTTTCTAAGCTATGTGTCAAGCCCACATACAACATATTACCTCATAGCAATGTACGGAAGTGGAGAATACAACCAAACAGGTGCTGAAACTTTCTGTGATACAGCAGAATAAGGTAAAACAAGTTCAAAATAGGTCCTGAAATGGCTTTCTACTTTTCTAAGCAATCGAAACCAAGAACTATTGCTGACCCCATTTTCATCTAAAGCTAGAACTCTGATGGTGGGTGAACCCCAGGGATCAGCACTGAGCCCCACAGCTTTTCAGGAGTGTGACATAAGTGGATTTTCGTCTGTTCTCCTCTGCTCTCTCCCATCGAGCCAGGATACTCCCAAATAATAGAGCGCGTTATAAAATGGTTTATACATACATACATACATATTCATACATTGTTTAATGTTTACCTCATGCCTTTGGCAACACTGGCAGAACCGATGGGTGCCAAAGTAATTTCATATAGACGATACTCACCTTCTCTTCTTCTGTGGTAGAGGAGAGGGGCTAGACGAGGAGCGTATCTCACAATGTATCACTGAGGTATTTCAGTGGTTGGCCCTGTACCAACTGAAATGCAACCTGGACAAGACTGGGGTTGTGATCTTCGGAGCTTCCCTCCCCCAACATTTTGAGATCTTGCTGGCCTTTAAATGCGCTGCAGCCAAGTCCTCTACAGAGCTCTGTAAGGAATCTAGGTATCAAATTTGACAGCACTCTTTTCTTCCAACCTTAGATACAAGCATTGATCTGTTCTTGTTTCGGCACTTTTCACATGCTGAAATTATTTTTATCTCTCCTGTCTGAGTCAGCCAGGAAAAAGGTAATCCAGGCTCTGATCACCACAAGACTGGACTATGGGAACGCCCTTTACCTCGGCCTCCCAGAGTACCTTCTTAGCAGACTTCAGGTGGTGCAAAACTCAGCAGCCAGACATCTACTCAATCTCCCACCAAGGTCCTATATGTCCACCCATCTGAAGGCCCTTCACTGGCATCTCGTGAAAAAGAGGGTGCAATTTAAGGCCATGGTCCTACTGCATAAGGCCTTGCATGACTCAGGAACATGATACCTCAAAGAAATGATTCATGAATACATTCCAGCTCACACTTTGCGTTCTTCCTCTGCTTTCCTGGCAAAAGTCCAGCAGATCCATTGACTTAGAATGGGCGGCAGATCCTTTTCTTATCTGGGGTCCCTCAATTGGAATAAATTCTAGAGAGATCTTCCCCTAACCTGTGATCTCTCTGTTTTCAAAAAGAAACTGAAAACCTAACTTTTGACTCATTCAGACTCGGTTTTTTAAGCTGGTGCCAATAGCCTAGAACACTGGGACATTCTTTGAGTAGCTGTGCACTGTACAAATTGTTAGACCATACCATGACACATGCATTCAGTGATGCCACAGACTCGTAAGACAAAGGATCAACTAATGTAGTAGAAACAATAATAATCACCTGCACCCATAGTGAGCCAATTGACTTTAAAGATGTAATGTGAAAACATCCATGTCCACTAAGCTACCTGCTGACGTTCTATGGACAAGAAAACCCCAACTTTGGAACACAACAGCAGCACCTTAGTGGAACCAGCTGCTGCATGAGGTAGCCAAATAAGAAATGCCAGCAAAACCTCTCCAGGCCAATCAGAGCACTCCAAATGGCAATACATTTAGGGTATGCCCAGCAGCACCAACTCAAGTGCACCACAAAACTCCCCAATCCTTCCGCCTAAACCAGATTAAAGGACAATGATCTGGCATCCAAGCAAGATAGAGTGAAGCCAGCAAGGACAAAAAAAATCCAATAGTGAACCTAGCATGTTACAGGCAACACATCATCGGTGGTTACATCCCCAGTAGACACAAGTCCCATGGTTGCCACCTTCATTAGAAAAGAGCATGAACGTCAGAAATCCACAAGTATGCATCTCATGCAGCGATAGCCAACATCCTCACGCTGCACCACCACAATCTAAACCCGATAATATGCATGGAAAAACGGTTAACGCAGCAGTACGTCATGTTGGAATGGGAGAGAGGCAGAACATGCATCAGCAATGCAAAACTATGTACTTACTCTGGTGAGACAGCTTGCAGACAACAGTACATCATGGATGCCACGGAACGACCAGGACTTCTGTGAAAATCCTCTGTCTGCAGTGGAACCTGCCAGCACCTGGATGAGTCACTTATCAGCCAATCGTCAATGTCACTGCCACTCAATAGCACTTCAAGACCTGCCTGCCTTGCACTCAAAGAGGAGCAGGCAAGAACAGCAACACATGTCCTTTAACAACATGAGGAAATTGTCAGCAGCCCATAGGGCCACCCTGCCCCAAACAGTAAGTCTTCCCCAGCACCTTTGTCATGTCTGTCAGCAGGCGCAAAAAATAGAAAGTGTTTCTGCTCTCCGCGGTGGTTATGGGTTCGGAGGGGGTGGAGCCCAACCTAGGAGGGTCAGACCTGGGAGGAAAACAAGAGAAAGCAAGAAAAGACTTCTGGTTACGAAACCAGGGATGTGTTGGATCTATCGCTGATGATGGGTGTATCAGTGTGTTAGTAATGGAACGTGGAAAAAGAAATGTGGAGATAATGCACCTTTTCATGATTTTAAGTTTATAGCACCACAGCCGGCACCTTCAGTATGATAAGAAGACAGAGTGTTTAGAGCTTACTTTACTAGAGGTACATGCCATAACCCCGCTCCCTTTTACTTCTTCGACAGAGCTCTGTGTCACCTGTTTCACTCATGAGTGATCGATTGGCTTCGTGTTTTCTGTGATATGTGCATTTGTTTCTTATTGTACATAAACTACCTTATGCTATCCCGGTAAGCATTGTCTTGTTTTAAGCAATAAAAAAATAAAAAACACTTTTTGTGCGGTTTAGAATTACCCTGGCATGGCGCATGTCCTGAAACATTCGAAAGTAATTTAATTGTTACCCCTCGACCCGTCTTTGGCAGTAATCTTTATATATATAGAAACCAGCGTTAAACAGGCTCCCTGAAACTTGGATGAAAGTTTGATTATCAGCAACAATGTTTACAACTCTCTCAGCAATCAAACTTATTTCGGCTTAAACAAAACTAAATAAAGGATTTTAGATCATGGCCCCAAATACAACTTGAAGGAACTTCATATAATGTAATAAATGATTAATCCCCAGAAGAAGGGATTCTTGCTCGGAGTCGTGTTTTTTCCCACTTCCACCGCCTTCTATAAAGCTACACAGTATTGTTTAAGTTACCAATGACACGCAGGTTCTTTAAGCTGCCATCATCATCAGCAGGGAGGAACATGAGCGAAGCAGATATTAAATAAGACAATAAGCTACAAGCAACCATTAGCCTGCAGGACTCATAATCGGGACTAGCTCAAGTGACGAGTGGCCAGAGCTATTGGCCCCAGACCCCACAGACCTTAGAGGCGACTTGTGAACGCATCTGTGCCCACAACGACCACCTGCTAACCTTACACAGACCGAACTGTAAGGAAAAGCAGACAATGGGTAAACACTGAGGACATCAGAATCAGAAAATGATATATTGTCAAACTCAGTCATAGTGAGGCTTCTTCCATCAGCACAAGGTAGGAAATCATTTCAGGTTATCAATAGGTCGCTCCCTACGTCAGGGATGGGGATTAACTCAAATGATTGCTGTGCAGTGGACTTTATATCACTAGTTAAAAAGTGGTATTATCAGACGCTAGCCTATATCAACCATCTACCAAAAGGCAGTCTGAATTTTCCTGGGATATTGGCAACCAACGGAGTTTCCCATGTGCAAATTTAACACAGTCTCCCATTGGCCGTTAGCGAGGGGGGGTTGGCGCGCTGCAGGCTCCTCTCGCCCGACGTGTGGGACTAGGACGCTGTCTCGCCCATGCTCCCCTCTGTGTCGCGAGGCCAGCGACATAAGTGATGGTTAAATGGATTCCATATGCTCCAGGTGGCTCAGAAGTGTATGGTGTTGCTAGGATTTCCCGAATACTTGGCTGCAGTGCGACAAAAACTGCAAATATGTCTCTGAAAAATGGGAAAAGTATACACCAAATACATGAAATGACAGTTGTAGTTCAGTCCTTTTCAGGACTTACCTCGCCAGAGTATTGCTTTTACTTAGAAACATCAAACATAATATACAGGCTTGAGGGTTTTTTGGTCAGCAGTCTTCATGCATTGGCCTATTAAACTGGCATTTGCATTTTGCTTCCATCCCTACAGCACATGGCATGGGGCAATGCTTCAGCCCAATTTACCCATGGCAGCCTTTACTTTAAATGACTGCACAGAGACTACCCTCATTGTTCAAATTCACCTAAAAATAGTTAATTTCTCCTCACTGACAAATCTAGTTCAAGGTGTATTTTTTTAAATATATATCAACTTTAAATTCAAGCTATTTATTTTGCCTACAATTCAGGTGCCCACTTAGAGGGTGATTAATTTCCAGTCTCCTTTTTAAAGGTACTGTTATAAAGTGTTTAAGTGGCTCTGTAACATCCTATCTGCCAGCAATGTGAGTGCATTGCCAGGTGGAGATGTATTGTTGCCTCCTTTACAAAATCCCAATAATAAACTGCATGGTGCAACTGTCATGCTTGTTATTGAAAGAAAAACACCACTGGCACCTCAGGAAACATAGTGAATGTTTTTTCATTTACATTTTCTGATTGCAAGGGTTTGACATCCATGTTTCAGAGGCTGCGTGTTTTCTTTGTTTCTGTTCATTTATGTGGCATATGCTCGCAATACAAAATTAAAAAATAACCATAACATCCGCTTGCCAAAGACAGACATAATGGCTTTGCCAATGCTTGTTCTATTATGGGAGATACGTGAGTTCACATATGTGGGATGCTGTTTATATTGGTTTGAGTATGGAAATATAGGATGGTATGACATGCATTATTAACAAGAGTTTTAATGGCATATGTTCACTGGTGTAAAGGAGAGGAAATTCTGTGTGTTTTAGTATGCTGTGAATTACAGCGTATGTTTGATAAGAAGCCGTTCTATGATCAATGTAAGTCACTCTTTGCTGGTTTCTTTAGATTATCTTTTTTCTCAAATGTACAGGTGTCAATATGGGGTTTTCGGAGAAATCCGCTCTCCGAGTACAAAAACAACAAATATGTTACATGTGAAGTTTTAATTAACATTAGGTGCTTGGCAATACGGAAAGCAGAATGGGCAACATGGTAACAAATAATTGCGAAATACTGATTCATTTCCATTTCGAAGACACATACCAATAGGTTACAATTGCCTTCAAGGAGTCCATATCACAGAAGCATGTAACAGCAAGTTTGTCAACTGGTGCAATGAAGACTGTCAGCAGACCCACTCCCTCTGTCCTTAGAAAGGCCTGGCCAGTCTGGAGGATGTCCATTTGGGCAGAAATCACAAAGAGGGGTCCTCATTTTGATGTCGTGCAGACCGCCACCAACAGGCCTTCGGTGGTGTTTCGCCCGACATCCAGGGCAATGGTCTGACCGCCGGATTACAATACAAGCTGTAGGACTAATTGTGTCATGGGGAAGCCCTCTGCCTCCAACAGGCTAAAGGCAGCAGTCAGACGCTAATCCCTACAATAGAGGCAGTGCTTGCACAGGCACAGCCGTAGGGATAGGATGTCCCTTTCCGACTACTTTTTCAAGGCAGTCCCGCCGTCATGAAAAGGCATATTGAAACAGACTCTGGGGGCCATAAACGGGTCCCTCGTGGGCTACTGCTAAGTGCTATGGGGGGGCATATGTGGTGCCCCCCCAAAAATCCATACACCATGCGCCAGGCAACACATGGTGCCTGGCATATGGTGCATGGATGTTTGAAAACTGCCTGTTTGCCCTTTTCCTGTGCCACAGCACAAGCAGCAGTACCAAAAAGGCATATTCTGACTTTCGTGCTGGCAATCTTATCCTAATCTGGCAGTTGTGACCACCGAATCATTGCTGGATGGACACCTGCCAGCAGCGTCCGACCTCCATCGTAAAGAGGGCCAGAGTGTTTTACATGTGGGTTTGTGATAACATCATGCAGTGATTTAGAATATGTCGGAATTTCACATCTTCTGCAATGCAGGCCATTTACAGTCTATGGTCTGCGAATATCTGGCTATCCAAGGTTTCTGAAATCGTCTTAACTTTGGCTAGTCTCACAACCAGCCCTTCAGCTAAATAAACAGACAACAATATGCCTGGTCGAGTGGCCAGCATTGCACGAGATGTGAACTGCCACCATATTCCAATAGGCAGCAGGATTTTATCCCAAACCCACATGTGAAACACTATGTTCGTAATTTGTACTCAAACGGACAGCTCCCAACCTGGCCAGGCTTTCATAAGGATGGGGGATAGTGTCTGCTGACCATTAAAATCTAGGCAAGAATTCTAGATTGTTGATCCTGCATTAAGAGCGGGTGCTGTATTGCAATGTTGGAAGCTTGTTTCCTGTCCAGGGAAGGCATGGCTTGGCAGTTCGGGCTGGACTGTTCCCATGAGCCACAGGGTCAGACTGATTTGCATATAGCCATGTCTGAACTGGGGTGGCAGAGTGGGCTAAAGAACGGTGATGGATTAAACCCAGATCTGTTGACTGGGTGTGGGTGTTTGATTGGTTCAGATGCTCCGTCCATCACCACCCCCTTTTGCACCGTATTGCAATGTCAAGCAGCGCAGAAGAATAGTGTACGCAAACTGTGACCTGGGTTTGTATGTTTTAAATGTATGTACCGATACTGGCTTTATATAGCCCATCTGTTAAGTTTTTATACTTACTTATTATGTTTGAAAAGAAATACTACCAAGAAGAATTTTTAAATTTTTTACATTATATGTAAAAATGTCCCTTGATATAACTGCATGGTACAATTTTTCATATCAACTGAGATACATGGATTTTTCTAAAAAAGGGGAGCATAAGTGTAGGATAGTACCATAATTGTTCTTAGCAGTGGGTTTCAGTGGTTGCAAACATAATTGTTGAGAAAAATATTTTTGTTTGAAACCTTGCACGGTCAAGGAATCTTGCACGACTAACACAAATCAGATTTTGCGGGATTTCGAGGTCACATGAGATTCAAAAATGCATTTGGCTTATAGCTTTCTTAATTGGCATGGATTCCACAGGCTATACTATGCAACAGCTATCTTCTACACAGGTGACCTACATAATGGTGAACTTTGGGTTTGTTGTGAGAAGAGTGATAATCGACAATAAAATCAATTTCAAGGCTGGACATTTTACAGTAGGTTTTAAGAAAAGAAAGATTGTTCAATAAGTTTAATGCGATAAACAGGTTTTCATGGCAGTATAGGTAAAAGAACCCTGGTGATTAATGCAACCCCTTGTTGGATTTCCCTGGATAGCAACCCTTCAATTATAAGTAACCTGTGATTGGGCAGTGTATTGGGCACATCTTTGGTGTTCTTCGATTTGTGCCTTCAGAATGGCACCTGACAACTAAAGGTGGTTTCACGTAGACATTGGGTCTCATTCAGCTCCCTGAAAATTGAGCTGGCAATGAAACCTGTTAATCTAGCATCTGCTTTATTGCCACTGGGTTTTTGTGAATAAATTGTGGACTAGTGGCTTTGCTTATGAGAACTGAGCCGACCGCCAAAAAGTCCTTAGTCTACATCATTCTCTTCATCTCCATTGCTTTGTCTACTGAAAAGAAAATCTAGGTCCTCCTGGCCTGAGGTTTATGTGAGATAATGCAAGTTCTAATTACTAAAGATGAAGCAGTCCTGAATCAGGCTTTTTGGGAAAGAGGTATAATGGCCTTTTTAAGGACTAGCTTGTAATTCCTCCTTAGTGGGCTGTACGTGCATGGAAAAATGGACTGGATGTTGCCTCCTAACCTGGATAATATGTAATTTTGCATCTAAATGAAACTCTTAATGGGCATAATTTACAAAGCTCATTCTGTAGGCATTTGGCTCATACATATGAATTACTAGTGAATTCATTTCCATACCTGGTTCACGAAGCAGTTCTAGGAATAGCGACATCCTACTAGAGATGTGGATGTGGCACGTGCTTGAATTTCCAGGAATAACGCATGCTTAGTTTTAGAAAAAGCTTTGCGAATTAGTAGCCATGAGTAAGCCACTTAAGCCTGGGGTAAGACAGAATTGCTCACGTAAAATACGTTGTAAATCAGGCTTGGTATTTCAAGCCAGAAAGACGCAACTACTAACAGAATCAGCGCTTGGATACCTTCACAGGTGATTAGTCACGATCTAAAAAATTCACAAAACATAACACAGAAAAAGCGTCCTAAATTTGCCTTTTAGACAGGGCACTTTTCCCTAAACTGCCATGAAGACAATATAGTCAAATAGATCACTTTGAATTGGTAAAAAGCATGATTGGTGAATAAGGTGTGCCCTTCTTCCATAATACTCATCATCAATTGTTGTGGGGAGAAAGAATGTGCAATCAAAAAAATAACGGAGTTAAATGCATATGTGGGATTTGATATGTTTAATTCGAGACAGTCATACTTTCATTGAAATGAATTTTTTGTATTCCGTTATTTCTAAATATGCTCTTGTTGTCACATTTGTTGTGCTTAGAAGGTAGTTTTATTATTTGCAGATGTAGTTATTGTATATTTATTTGTGTGCTTTGTTACAAAAAAAAATCCAAACCTGCATTAAAATCGGTATGGTAATGGGAATTGTTTGGATGTAAAGAAGTAATTTGAATTCTCAACTCTCTCATAAAAACTAAGGATATTGGACACATGTTGGAAACTAATGTGAGCAATGGCACATATTTTGGCTCGGAGTATCACGTTTAAAAAAAGCTATAACAGGTGAATCTCTTTGTAAACAAAAGAGCCAGGTAAATAGCTTAATGTCTTGAAATAGGTTAATGTAATATAGGTGCAAATGTAAATGTTCTTCACACCCTTTTTCATTTTATTGTCAACACGTATTTTTAATTAATGAGAATTATAGACACAGGCATTTTGTTAAGTCTACAACAACAACCCCACCCACACAGAAAGGTGGCTGCTGTTCAATAACCAGACTGAACGAAGACTGACATTTGGGACCTGCTGATTAATCAATCAAGTGGCATTTATAGAGCGCAACTTGTCACCCGCGAGGGTATCCAGGCACTTACTGTAGGTCTCATTCGAAGAGCCAGGTCTTGAGTTGGTCAGCGAGGTCGAGGTGCAGAGGTGGAGGGAGAGGGTGTTCCAGGCTTTAGTGATAAGATGGGAAAAGGAGTGTCCTGATAAACCATACAGGAATGCAGGACATTCACGTTTCCCCTGGGTCAGGCGCATATAGCCCCTCCTTTCAAAAAGCTGCACAGACTCCTGGGAGTACTCACTTTAACATGAGTAACAGGCCTGCCAAGTATCACGCATCAGGTGTGACGCTCACACATTTAAGTGTGGTGTTCCACATCACCGCACTGAATAGCATTGTCACGCATTTAATGCCACTCTAAAACTCTGGATACAAGTGTGCCAGCGCGTGCCGCCATTCCTGTGTGTGCTGCTCCCCAAAGACGTGCTGCTAGCGGCTGGGCTCAGTAAGTTAATAGTTAAAGATGCCTGCTCTCAGCTCTTTAGTTGCAGAGAGTGCTGCTACAATGTTAAAAATCTGCCCGGCAGCCTGTCGTGCCTGGCTGCATATTTCCTGAGGCCCGTGGCACCGCACGGCGTTCAGACAAGCACCACATGACCGGGGAGCGGGGCCTGCCCTCAGCAGTGGTTGCTACTGGCTGTGGGGGGCCCGGGATTAATAATCCGGATGTGACCGTAGCAGAGGAACTTCAAGGTAAAGTCAGATTCAGAAACAGCGGGGGACTCAATCTGAGAGTCGAGTCCTCGGTGCGCTGCTGACTGCGCAATAAAACCCCTGTCGTTAGGCCAGATCGAGTGACTGATTAATTTCTCACTCACCGACAGGACACTGAGCCGCTGCGCATCAGAGGCATCGACATCGTGGTGATGATCGCAGGCGCCAAATGCGGCTGGCGGGGGACGAGTCAGTGACTAACATCACCAGGATTACTTAATGTGATTTTAGCTTTCTTGTTTGGTATTCTGCACTTTAGCTGAATGTTTAATCTGTTTGGGAGCGGCTTATTTTTTGCACCTTCGCTGTTTGGAGTAATCCGACAGGTTCGGGTGCTTTGTGTACAGTAGGATGTCAATTTGTGCACATATCAACTTATTGTTTTAGTATTATATACTGTTTGAGCTTTCTCATATCCCTTTTGGGGGGATTGCTTGTAGTTTTGTCATTCACTGCTGGCTTATACCGTATGAGCTAGTGTTATTAGCTAACACCGGGCCAGATGTAGGTAAAATCAAATTTGCGAATCCTTAATAGCGAATTTTACAGATTCGCTATTAAGGACTCGCAAAATTGGATGTAGGTAGGAATCGCTAAAATATTAGTGATTCCTAATTATTCTTTAATAAAGAATCGCAAATTGAGATTCACAAATAAAGAATACCTACCCATTCATTCCTATGAGCTAGGAGGACAATAAGAATGAATGGGAAGATATTCACTATTTGTGATTCACTATTAAAGAATCGCAAATAGTGGGAGCTATTTCAAGGGTGCAAGGGTGTCAAAAGGGCACCCTGTTGCACCCCTGAAATGTGCATGTGTGCACATGTGGCGCACATACATGCCCTAAGGGCAAGAATGTGTGCCACATGGCACTTTAAAAAAAGCAAAAAAGTGTTTTTTAAAGATAATCGCTAATTACCACCAACTTGAAGTTGGTGGTAATTAGCGATTCCTTAAGGCTAAAGTGCACTTTCTTTTGTGCTACTTACATTGCATTTAAGGTATCGCAATTACAGATTCCTTATTTTGCTAGTAAGTTTAAACTCACCTACATTGCTCGCAGCCAAATTCGGCTAATTTCAGAGTTAGCACTTGCTGTTTGGCCACCTACATCTGGCCCTAGATGTGTAGAAATGTTCACAATAATTGATGTCTGTCTCTATTTGTAACTACGAAATATCACAATGCCTTCTCTAAGATCGCTTACAGACAATCAATTACTGGCTAAGTTGTTTGATCTGCTTCATGCTGAAAACGGGTCCCCATCCATAATTATATCTGGGTATTGGAAGTGCTGTTTGAATTGTATTTGTTCTTTTATTCCTCTTGATTTTGATCCCATATCGGCGGGCGGCTTGCTCACTTGGCTCATACCTGTGTGATTCACTCTGCACCTATTGCATGATTGCTACCAGCCAGGCATCGTACTGACACAGATTCCCTTGAGTGCTCACCTTTGTGTATCGTAATTTGCTTGTCTTTCCTCTTGGTGGACTACAAGGTGTTTTCTGCGTATATTTTTATAGTAGTATCATTTGTCGGCATTAAAGAAGTATCTTCATGATTATGTTTTAACAAATGAATATATACCTGGTTACATGACCATCATATTGGGAATAATTCTTCACCTCGCTACTCCTCCCGGGCCGATGAAGACTTCCTAGGTAAGGTATGAATGGGGTTAAAATGGACAGGGATAGGCCGGTAGGGTCGACCTCTCCCACTGAATCGTATTTCAAGACTCTGCAAAGGCCCAGAAAAACAAGTTGGCAGTGGGGCTGAATTCTATGTGTGTCCAGGAGTTTCCATGCATCAAAAAAAAGGTCAAGGTAACTTTGGTGAATAATGGAGTGCTGGAGCGTGATCAGAGTTTTGTCTTGTGACAGTTTCTGCTATAGAACATGAACCATGTATATTCGCAAAACTATTTCAGAGATTAGCTGTGAGTTACTGCTTTTAATAGGTTAGTGCTGTTCTTTTTCTGGTGCTTTGCTGCAGTTTTAAGATCTTCTTAGACTTTCTTGTTGCTCAAATGAGTGCAATTTCTGATAGTTATATGTTTGCCTCGTCTTCATTGCTTAATTTTGCTCACGAGAAAGTGACACTCATAGTTGTTAATAACACTCATAATTATACTCTGAAATAATGAAAATGTCACACATAGCAATCTGAAACCTTGACAGCTATTGAGTAAGTATTGTGGGGCTTATTTACAATCCCTTGCACTGCTGGTACGTCACTTTTAATATGGAAAAAAGTGACATACTGGCAGCACAAGGGGCTTGTAAATAAGCCCCTTTGTGCTTTCACTTGCATAGGGTCTGCATGGAAACCATGTGCAGTTTGAACGGTAGCCTCTGAGAGGACAGACTGCAACGGCATAAGCCCATTCTGTCTTCAATAGCCTTGTATCAGATCCTGATACGGTGCACATTAGACTCAAAATAAGTACCCCTCCTTCATTCTTCGATTACCTCATTGGCTTCTCTTGCTGCATTTTAAAAACTTCAGAAATTGGGACGGCAGGGACGGCAGGTTGCTGATGGAATGTCAGAGGGTGAAGGGATCATGCACACTGGCTGTGTATTTGGAGGTGACATTGGTGTAGGTCTCACGGTGTTCAAATGTTGCCTCCACATTGATGTGTGACGTGTTGCGCTGATTGTGTGCTGTGTCACCAGGGGGCACAGGTGGGACATGTGTGCAGTTGATTGCCTCCAACACCTGCATGCATCCGGCTACGGCGTATGGTCCTTGCTTGGTCTCCAGCGGTTCCTGCGCATTGTGTTTGCCGTATGGGGCCTGGGGTGCCAGGGTGATGTCCATGACAGGTGTGGGGGACTTCGATGTGGCTGGCTGTGGGACTCCGCTGACTCTGGCGGGTGTTGGTTGGGGTGTACCAGGGGCCAACAGGTGCCGCACATACAGCAGCTTGGTGTGGGGTGGGATGTTGGTTGTCCGCTGTGTTGGTGCCGTTGGCCTGTTGGGCGATGATGGCCAGGATGCGTAGGTTGGTTGTCCCTTTCAGCCTGTAGTGGACAGTGACACTGTCAGATGTTGTGCCTGTGAGGCAGGTGCGTTTCCTGGGGGACCGCTGTCTGGTCTGCGCTGCCTCTGTGGTTGTCTGGGGGGGTGCCGGTGGGTGTTGTGGCCCTCTTGGGTGTCCAGGCTGCATGTTTAGTTGCTCCATGGCATCTGTTGCCCTTCCAATGATGCCCTGGGCTGGGCTCCCTATTGTGGTGCAGGATTCCATCCGTCTTTACAACAGGTCAGAGCTGCTGTAAATTTCTTGCTGGTAACGGGTCTTATCACGTGTTTTGTGTTCTTATCGCCGATCTGTTTTGTCGTTGTGAATGTTGAGGTGTGGTGTTGTCGCGGCTTTGTGTAAGGGAATGCCTACTCTGCATCTCATTAGCGACAGATGCGGGAGTCCTCTGCGGAGATGTTTTTTGCAGTTAGTGCTGTGGGCTGTTAGCACCAGCTTGTGAATGGTGGGGTAAATTTATCATGGCTTTGGCTGCGATGAAGTGCAGTTAATTTGCCGATAGCTTCTTGTGAATATGCCCACTTGTGTTTTCACATACAGCTCGATGCACACAACCTTTTATAAACTTAAAGCCCAAATAATAATTCCTGATTCAAAGAAATATCGTTGATGCACCACAGTTCTCTGTGTTCATCCTCACGACTGTCACAGCTGTTGCGGACCAACATTTTTGAAGAAAGTGCCCACCTCCTAGTAGACCATTTTTGCTCTGTGGCCAGATTTGGTGAGTTTTGTGCTGTATCTTCATGTCATCAGTAACTGGATTGCACTACACCATTGCTGCAAATCTCAGGGTGTGAGCAACAGCTGCTCAGGATTTCCTTTTGTTACCAAGAGCAAATTTAATTTTTATGCTTGGTCAATCTTGACCACTATCTTATTTGCCAAATACATTTGTTTCTGCCACACACTACGTACTTTCTTGCTTTAGTACATCATATTTAATTTACATAGCCACTTTTGTAGAGTTGTTAGATTTATTATCTTGTTTTTCAGAGCACCACTGAAATGTGCTGTGTACATTACCTGACTGACAGTATTCTTATTTTATTTCATCAAGTAATGGGGAAATTAATTACCTTCTTTATGCAGTAACCAGACATACGTTTTACGAAATAGGATATGTGGATATGACCATTCAAAACCTATATGGTAGTCCTTGATGGTAAAAGTTTTGATCTTGCACTTTTGCTCCTCAATTTTTTACTGGACTTTGAAGGTCATGAAGTAGTTGAACATTTACCTCCAGTTGTACTACCAGCTGCATCTTCAGCAGGATATTATGAGTTTATGAAGGCATTAGAGGGGCTGAAGTTGTACTTCACTGATGGGCCACATATGATGAAGAAACACATCTTCCAGCAAGTAACGAGTCAAAAGAGGCTTAAGTAACAGCTGTATGCATTTTGCCTGCCATATGTGACTGTGGTCATATAGTGTAACTATATATGCTAGATCAAATAATTGTTCAGCAAGTGAGTGCAACAATTCCGGAGCAATTTTGTGATGTTGCAATCCCATTTTAGGTAAAGTAATTGATATTGCCAAGCGTGTCAAAGTTTAAGGAGCGTCAATAAAGTTCTCAATGAAGGTAATATACCTAATATTTATGTACCAGCTGCAAATGACAGGTCAGAGGAAGGGGAGGATGGAAATAGCATAGATAACCTCTAATAAACAAAATCTTGCCACTGGTAAGAAGTGTTCCAAGTGTAAAAGAGGATGGGTATTTTGCACGTATGACTAATAGTAATGGGAAGAGATGTGCAGGAGAGAGAAGCACAACTGGAGAAAGTCAATCTGATGTTTTGTATTCAAGAAGTAGTCACTGCAAGGTCTAGAGGATATTGTCAGTAGTGTGGAAGTTTTGAGGGTGGGTACAGAAACCTATATCCGTCCCAAATGTGTATTTCAATTGATCATAAGTAGGCTGAAGTTCTTGATGATACAGGTTCCCCATTCATCATTTTTGTCAGAAACCTATTTTTAAATTATTAGAGAATGATGATGAAGCATTCACATAAATGGGAATATTATCTAGATGACTGGTTACTTTTGTTACAATTACACTCTTTCAGGAACATTGTATTTTAAGTTTATATTGCAAAAAGGGTTGTTTGAGGTTGATGTCATCAAGGCAACTGTGGAATGAAATTACTCCTTGGGTCCAAAGCTTTTGTTACTATATGAGTGTCAGTGAAGAGGCTTCTCTCACGAAATTAGGAATAGTTAAGGATTTTTGCATCATATTGACGTAAACAGTATTGCAAAGCCTGTGAAACACAAACTTCTAAATGTTCTGTTAGGTGTTAGGAAAGAGTTGAGTAACTTGCTGAAGGATTTGTGTAGTTAAGGGGTAAGTGAGTGTGTGGAAGCTTCAAAATGGGTATACACAATTGTGTTGGTTGAAACAAATCAGGGTCGTTGATTGTGCACTAGCCCTTTTCTCTCTTAACAAATGTAGTTTAATACATTGTCATCCCTTGCCAAAAATTCAGAAGCTGTTGACAATTCAGAAAGGAGATAAGTTCTTTGTCACAATTAACCTGATGTGAACATACATTCAAAATTAACTCACTCCAGAGTGCGGGCATCTTACGCCTTTCATCAAATCAGGTGCTTTTAAGAATTACAGGATGCCATTTGAATTTGTGTCTGCTGTCTTAGTGTTTCAAAACTTGACACAAGTTCTGTTTCAGGACATGGAGTGAGTTATCACCTTTCAGGATGACATTCTGGTATTTGCAACATCTATCAAACAGTGCAATTACATTATTAGTAAGGTTTTGAAAGTAATACATGATGAAGGTGTGACAGTTCAGATGGATTTCTTGTTCAAAGAGTTGGCAAACTGGAATAATCCTTTCCTAAGTACAGTTAAAAATGAAAAATAGTTTGTAACAAGTTGTTGTGTAACATGTAATTGCACAATAAGGATCAATTAAGATCTTATTTAGGTCTCTGTGAATACTATTCAAACCTTGTTGAAAATAATTCTACCATTACCAATTTCTTTTTTTTTTACTTAAGAAAGAAATCAAATTTGTGAGGTTGGTTGAACATACGGTGGCTTTTGTAACCATTAAAAAAACTAGATTTGGCATATTTGACGGTTTGCCAAGAGTTTAGCAACAGGGGATTCCAGCTGTGATGGCTTAGGTGCAGTACTCACTATGCAGTTTAATGGTTAACAAAAAATATTGCTTTGCTTCAAGTTCCTTGGGTAATGCTGACCGAAGTCTTCTACCATTGAATGAGACGCTTTAGTCTGAGTTTGAAGCATAGAATAATTTAAAAGTTATCTGTGGAGAAAAGCTTTTCAATTATGAACTTATCATAAATCACTATTATATTTCCCTAAACTGTAATGGTTCAGGAAAAGATTCTTTGAGATTTGTAAGCATTTTTGTCAAATTGTATAAGTACCATTATGAGGTACATTGATGCAAGAGAAAATGCCTAAGTGGATTATTTTTTCAATTCTACCCTTAAATTTAGAATTTGGACAAGGTAAGGATAAGTGTGTGAAAGATTGCATTGTAGTTAGTGTCAGAAATGCTCCATGTTCCGTTTTTCAGGAGATTACTGAATGATTGTGGCGGATGGGTTGAAGATGGATGTTGTTTTTGTGGAAGGAATAACATTTATCAAAGAAGAGTAGCAAAAAGAAAGACTTTTCAGTTCACAATTACAAGTATTTTGGAACAATAAGGAAGAATTGTGTATGAAAGATGAATTTGCTCTTAGGGGTGATGTTTTTATTTGTCAAGTTATTAGGGGAAACAATAATTAAATTGCACACAGAGCATTTGGGTGAGACTGCTACTAAGAGTATAAAAAGAAAGAGATTCTGGTAGCCTTATATGGATGAAAACATATCAATGTATGTTAAGGCATCACGGGGCTGGGCCGCACAGGCACTTCTGGTTTAAGGATACACACGGACACATATGCTACCTTCGGGTGCACTTATACACTGCATTACGGTGCCTAAAGGACACAATGCGCCCTATGCGACAAAATGTTGGTCATACCCTCAGGGATGTACTGTATGGAAATTCACGTGAAATGTAATGTCTATAACTACAAATGCCAATAAACAGATTTGACAAAAAAAGGCATATGGAGCATTTCAGAATTCTGAAAAGTGTTTAAACCCGATTTGATGTGCAGGCAAGAGGTTACATTTCCTGATAATCCATGTTTTCATCTTGAGTTGGATTCTCTTGGTCCTCACAGAATATTTGGTGGATGCAAAACATATATAATTGTTTGAATACACTACATGTTTAAGCAGAATGAAGTTAAATGGACTGTACGTCTCACTACTGATGTGTTGATTTCATTTTTGAAATGTGTATTAAGGAGTTCTAAGGAAAATCACTTCTACCAATGGTAACTAATTTGTATCAACTAAGGTGATGGAGTTTTGTGGAAAGTCAGATGTTGTCCATCAGAAAGCTGATTTATATGGTTTAGGTATGAGTGGCTTGGTGGAGATATTCAATAGCATCCTTGTAGAATGTGTGCAATTGGATGTGGCATCTAAATTGAATGTGTAAGAGCACATCAAGGAGTTGTTATGGTTAAACATGACCAAGATCACCACTAAAGTGCCCCCTATTTTGACTTAAGAGATTGAAACCTTTTATGAGCTAAATCCACATTGATTGTAGAGTTATTTTAAGAAGAAAATGATTGATGATGCATGCCAAGTGTTGACATCTGCTAAGATGACTGGATACAGTTTCTATTTCAATTTGAGGCAAAACAGAAATACATTGTCAAAGCTAAGGATGGTTACATGTCAGAATATTGCGTCAAAATATTGTCTGACATAGATATTGTACCCTAAATATTGTAAAGAAACATATTGTCCCAATGGGTGTAGATTGAAAATGGAATTTTCCATTTTTAATTCCGATATGACAAAATGTTTCTTAACAATGTTTAAACATTATTTACGTTAGACAATATTTCAACAGTTATATCCTGGTGTCATGCCCTAAGGATGTAAATCAGAAATGTAAAAGTGGAACACGTGGGGATAGGTTTTCCTAATATATTACGCACTGCTATGCAGCGAGTTGCTTAAAATGGAGGTAGCATGACAGCACTGTATCCATTTAAATATGGCAATACTGTCCTCTTCCTGGCACTGGAGTAAACACAGGTTGCCTAGTGCTGCAGACAAACCTGTGCAGTACAGTGCAAGGGTGTCTGTGTGATGTCTAGCATAAGTGTTGTACTTGGGGGTACCCTTCCTGTACAAAATACTATGCTAAGACAAACTTTAAAACTTTTCCCACTTTGGGTGTGTGCTGGACAGTAATGTACCCACACAAAGTTTGAAAAGTTTGAAGAAATATGATACATTTCCTTTTTTAACACTAATCTCAAATAGGAGTTATTATTTGGAGCAAAGTCCTGTCTGCTAAAACCTATGGGTGGTTGCATGGGAATGATCATATACCACCCTTGGGACAGCCCCTTGACACAAAGCAACTCAAAGTAGAGCTGTGAGCGACTTAACATAACTTTAGGGCTAATTTTCAGCACAAGTTACATTTTGCACAGGAAAGTAACTCACAAATGAACACTCTGCACCAAATCGTGTTACAGTTGTGATATAAAACTGGCAAAAAGTGATAGTAAATCTGCCCATTGGTGTAGGTTAACAACCTTGGTATAGGTAGACAGGGTGAGTCATTGTATTCTAGGCTTATCAATAAGTTAAGCTTGTAAAACCTTCTTTGATCAGCAAAAGGGAGAACCAAGCAGCAGGTAATGTTAGTTGCACCTCCCCTCTTATTTCTCATATGTCCCACAAATCTGTCCATAAATGGTCCACACTCTATTGGTCCCAGCCACTCTTGAAACTTCTGTCATATAGAACCCAAAATCTATAGCTATAGCGGTGCACCCAAAGTTGGATCCACTTGAGTCCTTTAATTTTCCAATTTTCATCTATTTATTGGGTCAATTCCATGATGAACACCTGAATCTGTGTCATAAGATATGATGAGATAAACTCTTTACATGAATTGAATTGAACAAAACAAAACTTGGTTCATGTGCCAAGATTTAAGGATTGTGCATATGAGCGGCTCTGCTTGAATTTTCTGTGGATAAATGGAGCTTTGAAATTGATAAATTACAAGGGGTTGGAGCGGCTGCCCCCAGGAATTCTAAGGTTGCCTACCAGTGATTGTCAAATGCCCTGAAGAAGTCCACTGTGTGGACGAAGTCCAATGTGTTGGCTGTAACATCTGAATAATGGAAATAAAAGAATATGTTGAAAATATAAAGAAAAGAAGAAAAGTAGAAAATTGAAGGACTCAAGTGGACTTTGTTTAGTTTAATATGAATCCAATTTTGGGTGCACCATTATATCCATAGCTCTCGTAAAACCTTCTGTTAAACTTGAGAACAATTCCAGATAGCGTTTAAGTCAGGTTTCAAAATGTTGTCAATGTCAAAATAGGTTGCCAAATGATTTAGCAAAGTTAAAGCAATGTATAATGTCACAGATGCGGATGTTTGTGTGTAAAATGGAACTTTGAAAAATGCACTTTAGTGCATTTTTCAACGTTTTTGCAAATTACCATGAAGTTCAACTTCATGGTAATTTGCTCCCCCTATTGGCGAAATCGCTCATTTTTTTACTTTGATGCATTGCATTTAAGTAATCTCAATTTTGCTATTTCTTAAATTGCGATTTTTGCATTTGGGATGATTTATCCAAATGCAAAAATACCGGTCGCAAAGAAGCAGATTCTGAGAATCTGCCTCTTTGTGAGCAGGTTTTAGCTTGATGCATCTGGGCCTAAGATTCAAAACGGGATGCCCAGTTGCTAAATCAGTAGCTATGGCCATAACGCTACAGGTTCTGCAACAATAGCTGTGATTTGTCGATTTTCTCACTTGACAAATATTTAAGAACAGTCAACCATTATCTTTTTTGTTTATTTTCATAGATACACTTTTATAGATACATTCCTAGTTGAACTCTTTATGGAAGAGACTTCTATTTTAATTAGTTTATTGATTGGTCATTGTTTTCTCAAGGCCTAATTTAAAGATTTTTTGTGCACTGAAATTAAACTTAGGTGTGCAACAAATTAGTTGTGACTGCAAATGCTAGAAGCTGATTCTTGGAATCAAGATCTGCTGATATTTATACCAATAGAGGGAACTCACTACAAAATCAAATACTGTATTTACCTTACGGGGTCTTTCCTCACAACTAAGGTCTTGATTCACAAAGGTAAACTTACAGTTCTGTGTAAGTTTACACTTATTTGCTACTCACAAAGGTATTTTGCTTGAGTAGTATCTTTACGACTGTGGAGTCTCCGCACATACAATTTTAGGATAGTCCTATTATTTTATGTGCAGAGACTCCACGGATGTAAAGATACTACTCGTAAGATACCTTTGTGAATAGCAAACAATCGTAAACTTACACCAAAGTGTAAATTTACCTTTGTGAAAAGGGGCCCTCAGTTTAAAGGGCAAAGATGGTTACATCGGTGTTTTCAGACAAGGAGTAAGAAGTTTCCCAATATTGGCGTTTAGAAATAGTATTGATAAAATAAAAATAAAAATTTACTATATTAAACATTTAGGGACATATTTATTGCAAAGTGGTGCAATGCAGCGCAGCAAGTCAGCTTGCTGAGATGCAATGTGTCACTGGGAATCGGCTTGAATGCATCGTATTTAAGGAATACAGTGCATTTCTGTCCTTTCCCTCTGCGCTCGTGCACAATGGGCTGCTTAGTGCCAATGCAGGCACCCTCCGTTGCACCATGGTGTAAGGGTGCCTGCGTTGTACGCAGGATTGTTTTGTGCAGGAAGGGGCGCCTTTCTGCACAAAAATAGAGGCATATTCCTCTAGCTATGTGTGCTGTAGAATGCAGTACACATAGAAAGAGGAAGTAACGAGGAGAAATAAAGATATTTCTCCTCGTTACGCCTCTCCTGGGGAGGTGTATCTCTTTGGCACATTCCCGGGTTTGAATAATTTGGAGATTGGAGAAGCACTCCTATTTTTTCTGCTTGTTTTGAAAACTTCAATGTTTAACTTTTATTAAACCAAGCGTGCTGCGGAGGTAGCACGTTTGTCCCTACCGTGCCTTTGTAGTAACCTCCTATCTTAAGTGAACAAAACACTTAACCTCCGTGCACTGTTGCTGGGGTGGTTCTAACTCTAGAACAACACTTGCGTTTATACAGTATCATAAATTAAATAAACAAACTGTTCGTGTAATTTCTACATATATTTTTCCAGTTTTCACAAAAAAAGTATATTAACACATTTCTGGGCTAGGCAAAAGCCTAACATACATTTACAATATCAAAATGACATTTAAATGATTACAAAATCTCAAAATCAATCAAATTCTTGTATGCTTCAGGAAAGAATTCTCTCGATGCCCAATGCATTTCGAGCTCTGAGAGCTCCTCCTCAGGGGCCTGTAAACTAAACATGTAAATAAGTTTAATTTGAGCCTTTACACAAATTCAACGCTATCAACAAACGCTATGAAAAACGCTATGTAAAAACTCCCTCAGAGAGCACACAACGCTCCCATTTACCGCTATAAAAGCCCTTGGCCGTACCTGCTGCTCAAATCTCTTTTAGCGTCAAAGACAAACTTAGTGATAAACATTTCTAAAACTGAACTGACTCGTGATGAAATAAGAGTTCTAAATAAAGGTTTGGGGTTCGTCCCCATATATGACAGTAACAAATTGGAAAGTGAGATTGCTCTATTCAAATTCATGAGAGTGTTAAAACTGAGACATTTTTTCACCAATGTATTACCAACACAACCAGAGAAAGCAGAACCAGAATTTCTGGAATTTAAACCAAAATCAAAATTTCAAGCGTCTGTTTCACACAAAATTCTGGACGCCTTTGAGAACTCAGTAAGGAATGACATGGATCAACTAAATTTGCAGAAATCCAATAAGAAGAATCTGTCCGTTCAGGACAGAAATATCCTGAAAGGTCTTCAGGAAAATGGAAAAATATCAATTCAAAAAGCAGACAAAGGGGGAGCAATCATTGTCATGGACAAAGCTATGTACACCCAAAAAGTGGACGAACATGTGGCAGATCCGTCCACTTATTTCGAATTGGATAGAGATCCAACGGATAATTAAAAACCTCACTCCAAATACTATTCTTTTTCCCAAGGACCCCTAATTATTGGTTTCATCCTCAGTTTGCTTTTTGTTCTATTTTCTGTTAGCGCTGGGACGCTTTCGGGCAGCCATGCGCTTTATAAATTTAATTTCATTTCATTTCATTTCATTCATTCTAGAACAGGCATATGATTCAGGCCATATTTCATCAGCAACTAAACAATTTTTATCCATCCAGTATCCCAGGAGACCACGTCTCTACATGCTCCCAAAGGTTCACAAGAACCTACAGGACCCACCTATGTGACCCATTGTGACCGGGTGTGGCACTATTTTTGAGCCACTCGGCCAGTATATTGATAAATTTCTTCAGCTGTTCGTACAACAATGGCCGTCTTACATAAAAGACGCCAATGACCTTTTTATTGAAATTGAAGGAAATCAAAACTACAAACAACATGATACTGTGCACAATAGACGTTAAGTCTTTGTACACATCGATCCCCCACAAATTCGGTATGGAAGCCGTGGAATGGGCTTTGTTGCAACAACCTTTCGTCAAAGCAGATAAGGTGTTTATTTTGGAACTTTTACATTTTTGTTTATACCATAGTTATTTCCAGTGGACTGCTAAGTTTTTTCTTCAACAGAATGGAACATCCATGGGATTTGCAGGGGCGCACGCCTACGCAAATACCTTCATGGCTAAGTTCGAGGCTGATTTCATTTACAGTGACAGTGAATGGCAAGAGCAAGCGATTATATATCGCAGGTTCATCAATGATATTTTTGTATTATGGTCAGGACCGAGAGAAAGTCTGGAAAGGCAAACAGAAAGACTCAATGAATGCGTGGAACAAATCAAATTCACTCACACCATTAGTGATAAAGAAATATCATTTTTGGTTGTAGACATCAGCATGAAGGAGTCCAAGATTCAGACTAAAGTCTTTAGGAAAGAGACGGATGTGAACAATTCCCTTCTGTTTCAAAGTTTTCATTCCCAAAATCTGAAGAACAACTTGCCTGTTTCACAATACATGAGGATTAAGAGAATATGTTCAGAGAAGGAGAACTTAAAAGAACATCTAGAATTGCAACATCAAAGATACATGGAGAGAGGGTATCCAGAAGAAGTTCTGGAGAAAGAAAGAAGGAGGATTCAAACTTGTGACAGAGAAAACCTTCTTAAACAGAAACCCAAGAAAACAGCCGAAAGACATGTCTTTGTCTCAAAATTTTCAACATCTTCGCAAAAAATTAAGAACATCGTGAACAGACATTGGGAATTATTACAGAATGAATCAGATTTCCACTGAATTTTTTCTCAAAAACCAATCTTTGCCTTCACGAGATCTAAAAACTTGAAAGAACTGTTGATGACACCAAAAAGGGAATTAGAAGCTGCTCATAAAGGAATGAAAAGATGTTCCAACTGTGTGCATTGTCATAACGTAATTGTAGGAGGGACCTTACATCACCCACAAACTGGGAAAGAAATTGTATTACATTATGATGGAGATTGCAATTCCAACAACTTGATCTATTACATAAAGTGCCCATGTGGCAAAATGTATGTAGGGTAAACAGAGAGGAAACTAAAAATTCGAGTTTCGGAACATAAAAGCACTATCAGGAACCAAAACACGAAAAGCAACTTAGCTAAACACTGGATTGAAAATCATCACAACATATCCCAGATCTGGTGAAAGTTAAAACCTATGAAGGAGTGGATGTAACTAGATCCCTCCTTCAAAGAGAGATCTGTTGGATCAAGAAATTGAAAACACAGGAGCCAAGGGGGCTCAATGAAAAAGTAGATTTGATTTGTTTCCTATGAAGTTCAATAAAAACATTTTCACTTCACTTTGTATCTGTAGGAAAGATGCATGCACTCACAGGAAAGTGTTTTATTAGAAATGTACTCTGGTAATTAAGGCAACTTAATTGTTATTATTATGTTGTTATATCCACAAGATGTCGTGATTTTCAATATCATTGTAACCAGTTGTCAACTGAGTGAGTGATATGGTACACCCCTCCCGAATTTCCCTACCGAATTTCCTCACAACTACACACTTGTTTATTCACCTTGTACTAAAATTACCCTTATCTTCTTTTTCTTCAGTTATCATTCACATGCGCTACTTTCATTTTTCAATTAGGGAAAGTTTTGATCGAGTTTTGAGACTTCGTTTGAGTTTTGTTTCAGGCAGCGCATTGAATGAGTCCCATTCTAAGATGGCGCCCGCAGTGATGGTAACGGGTAGTCCGTTTTCGGTCTCCTTCGCACTTTGAGCTTAGCGTGAGTAAAAGCGTAAACGGTTTTATTCGTATGAGAAGACTTTGTTGATGGTGGTGGAAAGGTGGAGTTTGTCAAGATGCTAAGGTGAGATTTGAGCAGCAGGTACGGCCAAGGGCTTTTATAGCAGTAAATGGGAGCGTTGGGTGCTCTCTGAGGGAGTTTTTACATAGCGTTTTTCATAGCGTTTGTTGATAGCGTTTGGTGAATATGTTATTCTACCGATTTTTAGGAGACAGGACCAGTCTGTAATTGGGTTCTACGAAGCAGGGAACAGCGAGTCTTTGTCAAGTTGAAGTAAGGTAAGATTGTGCAGAAAGCTTTTCACAACATTATCATCAGGGTAAAAGTAGGGTAGCCTTCAAGGACGGTCATTTTGTCCATCTTGTGTTGAAACAGTTTCGTTCCTTTTTTTGCAAACAGGAGGTGTGTTGAGGATTCTTCCACTCGGAGAGTGAGTATAGAAGCAGTCATTTGTCACGTTGAGCACAAGAGTGGTGCGGAGAGGGGCTTTCCTTATTCATCACACAACATTCACGAACATACACACGACATATGGTTAACAAAGAAGAAAAGCCTTGCACACTGTGAATTTTTTGAATTTCTTGAATTTGTGTAAAGGCTCAAATTAAACTCATTTACATGTTTAGTTTACAGCCCCCTGAGGAATAGCTCTTAGAGCTCGAAATGCATTGGGCATCGAGAGAATTCTTCCCTGAAGCATACAAGAATATGATTGATTTTGAGATTTTGTAATCATTTAAATGTCATTTTGATATTGTAAATGTATGTTAGGCTTTTGCCTAGCCCAGAAATGTGTTAATATACTTTTTTCGTGAAAACTGGAAAAATATATGTGGAAATTACACGAACAGTTTGTTTATTTAATTTGTGATACTGTATAAACGCAAGTGTTGTTCTAGAGTAAGAACCACCCCAGCAACCGTTCACGGAGGTTAAGTGTTTTGTTCACTTAAGATAGGACATTCCCAGGTTTACCAGATTTGGTAATGCCCATGGAACAACTGCCTTGCCTAGAGTAATGCAACACAGCGATTTGCGCTGTGTTGAATTACTCCAGATTTTTGAAGCCATTCAAAGCAACGGAAACTGGCTTTGTGTGGCTTCAAAAATAAGACTTACGGTTTCATCGCTCTTGCACCATGTTGCATGCTGCAAGAGCAATGCAAATCAGGTCAAAAATATGGCGCCTACTATGCTGAGCTCTGAATCCTTTTCATTAGCCTGTATTTATATTGCCCTGCAGAAGGGTTTCGTGTAAAAGATTGTTAGGCTGGGACATGAGAAGGAAAAGGCATGCTTAACCACTTTGAAATGCATGACTTATCTCAGGCACACAATGCAGTGATACACACCAGCTGTTACAGTAAATGTCTGGCTATAAAACGGGTTCTGTGAACACAGGATTTACTTTTAAACAGCACAGCCAATGAGAGCAATAGGCACACCTTTAGGTGCAATAACTAAACTCCACATGTCATGCATTATACTTGCACACCTTTCATTAAGCTCAACACAGAATTCCATATAGTTCCATGTAGCACTCACTAGCCCCTTGCTCTTATATTCGGAACACATCTTGCACGAATAAGTGCCACAAGCATCTTTTGTTAAATGCATTTTAAATAGGGGGCAAAAGTACAAGCATGTAGGACTCAGACAATGCAGCACTGGGAGGTCCATTGACAGCATGCCGTCGCTGGAATAACTATAGAAGCTGTATCATGATGCTGTACAGCATCCGTGCACAGGTGCAGAAGAATGCAGTGTGCCAAGGTCTGAAGAACGCATGCTTTCTACAGTGCATGCATCAAGTCGATAACACCACAATCTAGGTGCATGGCTTCTCAGTATTATAGCTCTGTCGACATAGAGGCAGCAACCATGCCATAATTCCTAGGCGGAGTGAGGAAATAGAAATTTTATGTGGCCAATGTGTCCCCTACATGCACCCTATATATGTACATGTACCCTATGTATGTCCATGTCACCATGCACTTCCCCTCTTATGCCTGTAATAATAATGCCTCTGCATTTCCGTCCAATGTTAGCATGTCAGTTACCAAGCCCTCCATGAAAGAAACGTTAATTCTGCACTGAGGCCTATGTTACCAATGTATTTGCATGGTGCACGTTTAAAAGACGAGATGAACCCGTTTTGTGGCTCAGCCGAGCCAGGACCCGAATTCAGGCTCCATGCCTCTAGACATTCTGAAAGCTGCAGTTTAGCTACGTATCCCTGACCTCTCACATACTTCCTGCTCAGCCGAGAGGTGCACAGCCCGGCCTGCCAAGACAGTATTTTGCTAATAGTTATCTGCTCTGCTCCACAGAAATACATTCCTGCTTAATGAAGAAGGTAAACATAACCCGCCTGCAGAAGATAGGGCCTAGCCTTTCTGTCTCCATTCAAGTGATTTACAGAACTCGCATCCATAGAAGGCCCATGGCCCCACGCAATACAGGAAGAAATATATGCATATACTAGCATTTAGTGATGAGCAGCCTTTGCTCGAGCGACCTTTAATTCAGATAATACATCCTCCAAACTCAAGATATCAGATAATACCAAAAGTGCAGGTCGTCCTGACATCCAAGGTTTCTCTACTAGCACGAAAGTCAGCTCCCCCCAGCTTCCCCCAGTTACACGTCAATTCCACGTCATGACCAAGTTACGCACACAAGTAGGGTAAAGGTTCCTGCTGACCATGCAGACCCCCTCCATGTATCCACCCACCTATGACACACCTATGACACCTCAAGGGAACACCCACGTGTACGCCTTCTTACACGCCCTTTTCACGCCCATGTGCTCTTATCTCTCTCCTTCGCTTGCTCCGCCTAGAGCGCTCCGCCTTCTCTATGCAAGTTATTGTATGTTTAAAGTATAAATAATGTACTCTGTGAATAAAGTTCAGATGACGATCCTTCCTGATCCTTAGTGGTGATGGAACCTGATTCTCCCTTAACTCGAGTTACTGAATTAAAGCCCTTTTGAATCGGACACCACGGACTCTGCCTCTCATTATATGCATGATCCTTGTTAATGTATAGAAATTCCGACAGGGTAATATTTTTATTTACCACATAATCTGGCGCCCGAACAGGGACCAGTCCCCTTCCCCACGCGCCGGAGATGTAGGTCCAGCCCCTGCCCCCTTCTACAGCCGTGACGGACTCCAAGTGTACACGACAGCGGGACTTCCTGCCTACTCCCTCAGGCCCACGGAGGAGACGGAGACTGCAACCAGGCATCCACACGAGGCGGTGAGGATTGCGGACCATCCCAACCAGAGCCCAAGCCGTGAGAGAGCAAGGTCCGAGGTATCCAGAGGCCCACCTGTTCCGAGGCGCATGCGCAGTAGCAGTAGCAGCACCGCAGTCACGCAGTATCGAGTTTCCGAGGCCTTCAAGTTCTGCTTCCCGGTGAGTACCGTTATTGGGAACGCATAGAGACGGGTTCATTTATTTGAGCTCGGTAAAGACGTGTCTGGGTACACAGGCACGGTAAAGACGTGTCCCTTTCAGTGGGCACGGTAAAGACGTGTCTCTTTATGAGACCGGTATGGTTGTACTATATTGCAGTACATAAAGTTAACAGTTTTCAAGTTCATGTTTTCCCCATGTACTAGTTAGAATGTATTTGTTTTTAATGTTTTAGTGTTGTAGTGCGAATGGTTGTTTTCAGTCTATTTTTTGTGTATATTGTGTTTTCGTTAAGTTAGTTTCCACATGCCACTGTTTTCGAAATTACGCCAGATAGGGACCAGGAAAGGGATACTCGAAGAAGCAGTTCCCGTCCCGCCTAGAGACACACCTGGTCATTTTATGTATCAGAAACACGGGCTAGATGCCATACTGTTTTTAGAATGGGTAGATTACACGAAGGATCTAGAAGAGAAGTATAGATGGCCTGCCTCAGGAACATGGGATGCTGAATGCATTATGAAAGTAGAGGAAGCACTATGGAAAAAGAAAGTGAGACCGTCCCAGAAAGATGCCATTGAGTTGTGGAGTAAAGAAGCGCATAGGAGAGCAGAGAAAGAATTCCACAAAGCAGAGAGAAGTAAGCAAGCAGCGGAAAAAGCCAGAGAAAAAGAGCTACAGGAAGAGGGGGAACGGGTCAAGGCAGAACAAGCAGATAGAGAAAGAAATGCCCTCATTGCAGGTATTTATCCCGTCCACACAGAAGAACTAGCTAAAGCGACCCCCTCAGAAGTACCCAGTAAGTTGCCACCACCACTAGTACCCTTTAGAGTACGTAGACAGAAGCAGACAGAAGCTGAGGCTTTTATTTCCTCCTATCTAGAAGAGCCCGCTCCGGACTATGTAAACGCAGAATTCCCTCCCTTCCTTCCGCCCCCATCACAGGATCTGCTTCTACAAATGCGGCTTCCGCAGGCCGTGAAAGACGACGTAGGACAAGGGGCAGTGGGAGGGGGGCCACCAACGACGCCACGAACACCGCCAGCAACACGAGCACTGCTGGGGTTAGGGCTACCACGAACGCCACAAATGACAGCATCACCCTTTAAGCATAATGTAACTATTTCACGTTGTATATACGATCCAGTACCAGGTGAGGGTGCAATGCTCGTGTACTCACTAAGATTAAGACACGCTGTAGACTATTTGATCAACCTACTAGGCATGAAGGAAAATTTGGATAAAATATACCATTTCATTAGGACGGGGGAGGGACCCGAGAGTATAGAAGAGGCCATGGAACAAAGAAAGGTGGAGGTTAAATGCATGATTTTACATTTTTTGATTAACTGTCTGATCAGGGAACAAGACCAACCAGACAAAGGAGTAAACAGAGGTCTGACTGATTGGAGTGACAACATAGCTGCCGGTAAACATGACAAACAGGGACAGACAGAATGTATGTACAGGAAAATACGGAAAGAGATCTTAAATTTACACAGGAAAGAGTCTGACGGGAAAGATGAGTCACCATCAGAAGATGGAGAGCTCGGAACTGAGGAAATGGATAAAATAAATGATGTAGGCAGAGCACGACAGTTTGACAGGCCCAAGTGCCTCGACTACCGTAAACAGGGACCTCCTATAAAAGAAAGATATTCCCTCGAAAATCTATTCCAAGCTACTGAGAACGCACTGAAAAGACGGGTAGAGTGCAATAGACCCCACACCCCACACGAACAGGAATTAGCCCGGTCAGCCGTTCAATGGGTGTCTAATTCTAACATATATAACAGTGATGTAGTGGCTCAGACCTTTTTGAGCCTTCCTCCGAACGAACAGCGTTTGGCTGGTATTTACATGGTTCAACATTTGATAACGTTGTACGAGAGTCAATATTCTGATCCCGGTCCCTTGTATAAATTACTGGACGATATACTTCTAGATAGATGGATAGACCTAGGTACTGAATTAATTAATGTCATTCTGGACCAACGACATAAGTACTTGACTTCTCTGACCACGTGCATGATTCCTGCCCCACACCACGACAGAAAGAGCTTACACATAGACAGACAGAACCCCCTACGAGAGGTACATCCCGTCAAAAATGCAGCGGGTAACCTACAGCGAGTATACGTTTACACACCCTTGACGAAACTAGAAATACTGGAAATGAAAAAGATGCTGCCCTGCCATGATAAAGACCCGGGGGGGTTCCACCGTGAATTAGAAGACATCCTCTGCATAGGGGATTACATGTACCCTGACATTATAAAATTATTGAAAGTACTGTTGCCTGCAGGTATTTACGAAAAGATTAAAGAGAAAGACTGGGAGGTGGGGGAGAAAAAGTTAAGTTGAGCAGAATTGGAAGCCGAGGATAAAGACAGGCACCCTGGTGTTGGTCTTGGGGACAAAGCTAAAGTCCTACCTGAACTCCTGATACAGGTTCTGCCGAGATTATTGATTACTAAAAAGGAAGATTGGGATGCTATTTCAGCCTGTAAACAGAAACAAGACGAGGACACCAGTGATTTTTATTCTAGATTCGAGAAATGTTTTTCTATTAATAGTGGCCTTAAGCCAAGAAGTGAATCATATCCACATCTTTTTGTGAGCAAATTAGTAGAGAATTCCTTACCCCCGATCAAGAATAGAGTACTGAAGGTTGAGAGTACCTGGCAAGCAAATAGCCCTTCCCAAATGTTGCAAATGTTACAATATCACCAGAACAGAATTAGAGAGGAACAGGATCATGAAAAGAGACGCATGAAAGATACGAAAATGAAAGTGCTGGTTGCACAATCGGTACCAGCTAATGCGAATAAAAAGGGCACGGCACCTGTTAAAGGGAACTGTAATTATTGCAAACAACCAGGTCACTATGTAAATGAATGTGCTGTCCTGAAACACAATATAGCTACAGGCAAGACAAAAAAACGACTGCATCCTCCTAGACAGAATAGCACCCCACAGAACACGCAACAGACAGTAGCGACTTTTCCACCCCCACCACCAACTGCCACACAACAAGCCACACAACAAATGTACCAGTACACACAGTCGGACTATCCAGAATACCAACAGTTCTCATGAAACAGCCTAGAGAGGGAGGTTGGCTTGCCCCTTATTGAGGTTCCTGTAGATCAAGAAGGTCCCTATGTACATAGTCGTGTATTGGGAAAAGACAGAAACTTTTTGATTGACACAGGGGCGAGCAGAACTGCCATCAGTCATGACGAGGTTCCAGGGGCACCCCTCTCAGGCACAAAGAATGTTTCCCTGGGATTTTCAGGAAAGCCTATTGTTAACGAAGTGTCGAAGCCAGTTTCCCTAGGAGTCGGTCCATCGTCCCGTACCACAGACTTGTTACTTACTAAGTCATGTCCAGAAAATTTGCTTGGTATAAAGACATTGAAAGAACTAGGAGCAGTTATATGTTGTTCTCCGGAAAGAGTACGATTGTTCTTACGTGATTTTAAAGGGCATTATGTGTTGAAAGATTTTGATCACAGACTCCGGAATGTACCACAGCATTTATGGGCACAAGGTCCAACTGACGTAGGTTACATGCACATTACGCCACACCGTGTCACTCTCAAACCAGGAGTAGTACTGCCACGTATCCGACAATACAAGTTACCACCTGATGCCGTAGTAGCCTTACTGAAAATTGTTGACGAACTTATTGCACAAGGAGTGGTAGTAGAGACTGACTCGAATGTATGTAATTCACCTGTCATCCCTATTCTTAAACGAACAGACCCTAATGCACCACCAGTCTACAGACTAGTGATTGACCTTCGAGAACTGAATAAATGCATAATTCCTCAATACCCAGTGGTCCCAGACATTTCTTCATTACTGACTGCAATTGATTCGGAGGCGACTTTCTTTACTGTAATTGACCTAAAGAACGCCTTCTTCAGTGTCCCAATTCATCCAGAAAGCCAATACCTCTTCGGATTCAGTTTAAATGGACGCAGCTTTAAATTTACGAGAGCTCCTCAAGGTTTTACAGAAAGTCCTAGCATTTACAGCCAAGCATTAAAGAGACAGTATTCACATGCCTGCCAACACTGAACTGCTCCAATATGTAGACGATATCCTGATCACAGCACGTACAGAACCAGACTGCGAACATGCATCACTGACAGTTTTACATTTCTTGGCAGACAAGGGGCACAAAGTGTCCCCTTCGAAGTTGCAATTCTGTGCACAGCAAGTGGTGTACCTTGGACACTTGCTGTCCAAGAGGGGTAGACAGCTGACACAAGAACGTATTCAGTTAATTGCTAACCTTTCACAGCCCAAGACACAAAAGGAAGTACGGGGACTTCATTGGCCTCACTTCTTACTGCAGACAATGGATTCCCCAGTATGCCTATCTAGCCAAACCACTCATACAGTTGACAACACAGGAGGCAGCGTCCTCGACTGTCCTCCCTTGGACACAAGAACATACCCTGGCATTTGAAGAATTGAAAAAAGCCTTATGTCAAGCACCAGTTTTAGCGACTCCTTGTTACAGCAAGCCTTTTACGCTTTTTGTCACTGAACGAGATGGAACAGCGTTATCTGTCCTTACACAAGATCAAGCAGGAAAACACAAGCCTTGTGCTTATTTTTCTAGTACATTGGATCCAGTGGCCCAGTCTCTGCCTGCGTGCCTGAAATCAGTTGCAGCAACAGCCCTAGCAATAAGACATAGTGATTCCATAGTGTTAGGACACCCCCTGACAGTACAGGTTCCACATGCAGTGGAAGTTCTCTTGAACAGGACACAGACACAGCATCTGACTGTAGCAAGACTGACAGGATATGAACTGACGTTATACCAGCCACACATAGAGATCAGACGATGCAACATTCTTAACCCTGCTACACTCCTGCCCTCAAGCACAGTGGACACTGCACCACATGACTGTGTGGAAGTAATTAATACAGTGACGAAATCAAGACAAGACCTGACAGACATTGCACTGCCAGACCCTGACCTGACACTTTATGTAGATGGTTCATGCATGAGAACAAGCACAGGAGAGTTAGTGGCCGCATATGCCGTGACCACTGATACTGAAGTCATAGAGACACAAAGAATAGACAAACTGTCAGCACAAGCAGCAGACACAAGCCTGCATACGAGCCAAGAACTTGAAAGTGAACATATATACAGATTCACAGTATGCCTTCGGGGTTGTTCATGACTTCGGAGTGTTATGGAAGGAGAGAGGTTTCCTGACCTCTCATGGGGCCAGAATTCAGCATGGTCCTCTTATTCAGGCTCTGTTAGAAGCAATACATTTGCCTACAGCCATAGCCATCCTGAAATGCAAAGCACACACGAAAGTTACAGACACGATTTCCCAGGGTAACGACCTGGCAGACCGAACAGCTAAACTTACAGCCCAGACACCAACAGACACGACAAAGACAAAAGTATCATCACTGACAAACAGCATGACAGTCAGGGATCCTTCACAAGATGTACTCGATATACAGACACATGTTACTCCAGGCGAAATAAAGAAATGGACTGAACAAGGAGGGGTCCAGACTGACCAGGGGTGGATGACTAAAGGCAAAGCTACATGGTTTCTCCCGGACTCTATGGTACAAGTCATCATAAACACAGCACATAGTCCAGCACACTTAGGAGAAAAGGCAAGGCTAGACAGTTTACAGAATATTTGGTTTAACAAGCACCTGCGTGCAGCAGCAAAACAGAAAGTACGCACCTGTATGATTTGTTGCCAGTTCAATCCAGGCAAAGGCATTCCGGTGGAACAAGGTGGATTTCATCCTCCTGACCATCCTTTTGAAGTCCTTCAGATGGATTATATCCAGATGGACAGATGTAGAGGATACAAATATGTCCTAGTAGTTGTATGTGCACTATCTAGATGGACAGAAGCGTACCCAGTCCCAGATTATACTGCTGTGACCACCGCCAGGCAATTGGTACGAGAGTTTTTCCCACGGTACGGATTGCCCCGTGTCGTATACTCAGATAACGGTCAGCCATTCTCCTCTGAATTAATAAAACAAGTGTCCCTTCTGTTAGGATACCAGTGGAAATTTCATTGTGTACGACACCCAGAGGCAGCTGGACTTGTCGAGCGCCATAACCAGACACTTAAAACGAAATTAGCGAAAGTCTGTGCAGAAAAAGGCGTGGATTGGATGGTAGCCTTGCCGGTTGCCCTCTTTTACATGCGTATGGTAGCTCATTCCAGAACAGGCCTATCCCCTTACGAAGTGGTTTTTGGTAGACCACCGAATATGTGGGGTACGCCTATGCCAAAGAAAATTACTGATGTTGACAGTAACATGCTGACAGATTACCTGGCTTCCTTGATGTCTGCACTACTCTCTTGTCGTTCACAGGTTGCCGCCGCCTTCCCCGACAACACCCAAGTCAAAGAGCACACCATCGTCCCGGGGGATATGGTTTTTGTCCGGAACTTTGATCGTTCAAGCCCTCTTGAGCCCCGCTGGAGAACACCGAAGTTAGTACTGCTTACCACGAGGACTGCCGTCAAGGTCGAGGGACGCAAAGGCTGGATCCACGCCCAGCATATTAAGAAATTCTTCGGAGATTCCGGAACTTTGATCAAAACTAAAGACTGCCCCGACAATAATGACTCAAAGCCCCCTTTGCTAGAAAAGACTCCGCAACAGGAGTATAGGTCTAAGTTACGGTCTAGTAAGTCAGACAGCGTTTAATTGTTTAAGCCCACTCGGTGGTGAATCGGTTAGACAGGTTCCTGACATGTATAAGATCGTAGACCAGAATAGCAAAAAGAGCAAGATGAGAGAGAAATACTGCAAGATTTTACGCAGTAGATATATAGTAACTCTGATTATTATGTTTCTTCTAAGTATAACGATTATATGTATCAGCTTGACACTACATGTTTTCTTTCCTCCTATTGCCTCACATATACACTCTTCCTTTAATGACACTGTAGAGCACACATTCAGTGATCTGCCACCCCATGAACTGTCATATCGACTAGCACTGCGCAACAATACTTTTATTCGAATGTTGCACCATTCTCATCAGACCAGCAATGTAATGAATTGCTGGGTATGTGGCCGACTCCCACCTTATCAGAAAACGAAGGGAGTGCTGCCCCTTTTTCCTTTCCCGTTCTCGCACAACGGTTCGTGCGGAGCATGGTTTGCTTTAATGTCATCACAGGACAGAAAGTTCACAGTTTCCCAGGGCGATTGGATTTGGGGAGATTTGAATAAAGTAATGAATAAGGCATGTTTTCCAGACGAAGACGGTCTTCCCCAAAGGAAAGGGACCTATCTAGAAAATGAAGTGTACGAGCAAGGAAATGCTTCCCTTAACTTTATGATTCTGAATGTCCAGTCCGAGAAAAATACAGGTCCACCGTTCATATCAGTCTTACCAGTAAAAGGTGAATTGTGCGTTAGAAAGAAAGGGTCAGTGCATTTGGGACACAGTGATTGTAATACTGTAGTCGAGTTCAATGATAAAGGAAAGTCTACTTTCAAAGCTTCCCGCCATTCCTATTTCATTTGCGGTCAGACAGCCTATGTACGTCTGCCCTTAGACTGGGGTGGGACGTGTTATATAGCATTCCTGCTGCCACCCGTCTTTCTAGCCCCATCCCATTATCATCGAGATTCCCGACTAATGCATGTTAGAAATAAGAGGGAGACCGATTCCCCAGTGATTGATCAGACTGAGACAGCTTGGGAGCAATATACAGATTTCAATAGAGGATTCTTTTTCTTAATAGGTCCCATCCAAAACAGTAAACTAATACGCAGGTTAACAAGAACTCTAGAAGCAGTAGTAAATGAAACTGCATCTGCTCTGGCGAACTTGACGGAGGAGCAGTCTGCCATGAGACTTGTTGTTCTTCAGAACCGGATTGTTCTTGACGTCATCCTGGCAGATAGGGGCGGGGCTTGTAGAGTGATAGGCTCCAGTTGTTGCGTGTTTATTCCTAATAACGCGCCATCCGTGTATGCAGCAATAACAAAACTCCACAAGATAGCTCACGAGATACACCAAAACCCAGGCACATGGACTTGGTCCGGTTGGCTCTGGAGTGTAATATCAGCATGGGGATGGAAAGTATTGTCGTTCCTAGGAATGATACTGCTTGTTATATTCAGTTGCTGTCTCTGTCTGCAATGTGGCCCAGCGATTTGCGGCTTGTGTGCCACTGCCTGTATTCCCCATCCACGTATACAACAGAAAAAAGACTAACAAATGATGCTGTATGATCAGATATACGGTATCATGAATATAGATGTGTCCTGAAGGGCACAGTAGGGGACAAGGAGGGAATGAGGAAATAGAAATTTTATGTGGCCAATGTGTCCCCTACATGCACCCTATATATGTACATGTACCCTATTATGTCCATGTCACCATGCACTTCCCCTCTTATGCCTGTAATAATAATGCCTCTGCATTTCCGTCCAATGTTAGCATGTCAGTTACCAAGACCTCCATGAAAGAAACGTTAATTCTGCACTGAGGCCTATGTTGCCAATGTATTTGCATGGTTCACGTTTAAAAGACGAGATGAACCCGTTTTGTGGCTCAGCCGAGCCAGGACCCGAATTCAGGCTCCATGCCTCTAGACATTCTGAAAGCTGCAGTTTAGCTACGTATCCCTGACCTCTCACATACTTCCTGCTCAGCCGAGAGGTGCACAGCCCGGCCTGCCAAGACAGTATTTTGCTAACAATTATCTGCTCTGCTCCACAGAAATACATTCCTGCTTAATGAAGAAGGTAAACATAACCCGCCTGCAGAAGATAGGGCCTAGCCTTTCTGTCTCCATTCAAGTGATTTACAGAACTCGCATCCATAGAAGGCCCATGGCCCCACGCAATACACGAAGAAATATATGCATATACTAGCATTTAGTGATGAGCAGCCTTTGCTCGAGCGACCTTTAATTCAGATAATACATCCTCCAAACTCAAGATATCAGATAATACAAAAAGTGCAGGTCGTCCTGACATCCAAGGTTTCTCTACTAGCACGAAAGTCAGCTCCCCCCAGCTTCCCCCAGTTACACGTCAATTCCACGTCATGACCAAGTTACGCACACAAGTAGGGTAAAGGTTCCTGCTGACCATGCAGACCCCCTCCATGTATCCACCCACCTATGACACACCTATGACACCTCAAGGGAACACCCACGTGTACGCCTTCTTACACGCCCTTTTCACGCCCATGTGCTCTTATCTCTCTCCTTCGCTTGCTCCGCCTAGAGCGCTCCGCCTTCTCTATGCAAGTTAATGTATGTTTAAAGTATAAATAATGTACTCTGTGAGTAAAGTTCAGATGACGATCCTTCCTGATCCTTAGTGGTGATGGAACCCGATTCTCCCTTAACTCGAGTTACTGAATCAAAGCCCTTTTGAATCGGACACCACGGACTCTGCCTCTCATTATATGCATGATCCTTGTTAATGTATAGAAATTCCGACAGGGTAATATTTTTATTTACCACAGGAGCCAACGCACCCCGTGCCCTTACATGTAGAGTTCACGGTTTACTGCATGTGCTATAACAATGCAATTTCTTTCCAAATGAGCATGTGCCACTTCTGCAGCTATGTGCAGATGCAGGTCAAGGTGCAGCCTTGTGTTGTGTGGAGCAGTGGCGGCTCCTTCACTATGGCGGAGTTGCTTCTTCCCACTGCTTTTAAGCAGTGTGGTGAAAGGAAAAATACAATGATAATAACTTGTTGCTATTATCATTGTATTGTTTCCAGCTGCTCTGTGGGCGGACACTGTGGGTGGGTTCTGTGGGCTGCCCTGCTCTCAGAGCAGTATGTTACAGAAACAAGGGTTATACCGAATTAAAGTCACTGGGACCTGGGTGATTGTAGTACTGAGAAAAGGGGGCCCTAGAATGCTAAAAAGATATACATGTATACAAGGATTGTGGACCGCGCTTCCTCGAGGAGTCTTCCCCGATACCAGATTCCCGATCGGTGTTCCGGCGGGACTAAGCAGCCATCTAATTCTACATCCTACATCGGATTCCCGATCTGTCGGAGGGATCCATTTACATATAACTCATCTAACTCTGAATCAGAACACAATACCTCCTGTCACTGAACACACCAAGATGTGTCATCTTCCACTCTACCACCATTTTAACACACTATGATGTTCCTCGCCTGCCTTGAGATATTCCTTACCATGATCCCAGTATTCTATACTTCATGGTAACACGCCCCACCCCCGTCCTGATGAAGACCTCCTAGCAAGGCATCATCCATTGCCTGCATTTATTCATGGGTCGAAACATCGACAGCTTTCCTATCTTCAGCTTCCTCCCCTATATATCATTGATTATATTTTCTTTTGGAAGCATGATGCATATTTAACTATTTTTGAACCGTTGGTCTATGGATTGTGAATCTAATAACTAAAGTGTATATTAAAGTCGGTTGACCATTTGTTATGTCACTTTTCTAACTACCCTACACTCCCTTCTACACCACCACCTCCCCTACCCCTTCCCTCCTGGGGCACACAATACGTTAAAAAAATGTATATACTATACTGTGACGAAACGTACCTACACATTGTGATTAAACAACAATGTTGTTACTATTTCCAGATTTATGTTTCTAATTACTATATGTATATATATTGCGATCTGGGGCCCCCTTTTCTCAGTACTGCTCTCAGAGCAGGGTAGGGGGCAGTGGTTTGCCCACTCCAAGTGGCCCTCTCAGGTCGGCCAAACATTCATGCACACTTTGCATGTAGAACATGCCCAGGCCCCCATTCCCTGGCTGAGCGCCAAACCACGGCACTCAGATGAATCAAAACACTGCATAGCAGCATCGTAATTGGTCAGGGGAGCCTGGGTGATTACCAATCACAACGCTGCACTGCAGAATTGTGATTGGTCAGGGAAACCTGGGTGTGCTTCCTGGTTGCCAACTTCACCAACAAAGTTACCATGACATATTGAAAGAAAATAGCTTCACTTCACTCTCCAAACTGGCTGTGCTATCGGCCATGTATCTGCACTGATTGAGAAAGAAAAATAAATCTACAATAAAGTTCTGCCTACTGTCACCAGCTCTGCATTACCTTATCACGCTGGCAGCAGATGGATCCCTCCATGCAGATCTACAAGAATCAAAACAAAAACCAAATAATTATTTTAACAAATACATTTCTTTTCCTTTTCGTGCCTCAGTAACATTCTTACTTTTTCTTTGAGTAAAATACAGCAATGGTATGTATACTGCATTGTATTAAATGAACAGACATATAAACCTTTTGCACTGACCATATTAGCATATGTGTGTGTAACTACTGTATTATATATGAAAAACATACTTTTATATGTGCCATATATCTACTGTACATTTTATTTATAAACATGTTTACATATATACTGCATTATAAATAAATGAAAGCAAAAACACTTGCATATGTACTCCACGGTGCACATTAACACACTTGTACATGTAATGTATTGTATACATAAACATAAGTCTGTATTTCATTAGTATTGAACCAAAAATATTCAATTGTTGATAAATGATTTTCAATCCTAATTTAACATGTCAGTTTTTACTCTTAAGCCTTTAAGCATACGCGCAATGGACAGAGCTTTTCAATATTTATTAAGCTTAGACAGACAGAAAAATGCTGACTCTGTTGCTCTACTTCCTTTAGCAGCGCAGTTACTAAAGGATAAAATGTGATTATTAATGAGCGCTGGATGTGTTTGCAAATTTTTATTTAAAGGTTATGTTTTATTTGTATTATGTATAAATGTTTGGTAAATGATTATATTTTTGTGGACTACGGGTATATACATACGTGTATGTCTATATATATATATATATATATATATATATATATATATATATACATATATATTACATATGTATATACACACACATATATATCTATATCAGATACTCGAATATACATTGTATATATAACATACATTTGCAAAAGTACTTTTATATGTACTGAATTGTATATATTAACATAACATTCAGGGGCCAACTGCAAGTTGATGCTCTAAACATTTAAAATAATAATAATAATAATGATAGACTTGCACGTTGAATAGCAGTCATAATGAACTATGTATACATTACACAAATTTTACATTAGACAAAAATGTACATATTTTAGCCCTTTTTGTTGTTGCTCTCGAAAAATAGAGAAACAAATCATTATGCTGACTCTTAATCTTTCAAAGGCTAGCGAAATTCTGGGGCATAATCTGTTTGCCTCAAATCATACTGAGTGCGCCTGCATTCAAGTACAGCAGCATTGTAAACTAATTTGCAGCTTGGCAGTTATGTATTCGAAAAAAGACTTAGCTAACGTCCAGAAAACTCGTATTTAGTGATTGCATAGCTGCATGTGTTCACAGCTACACCAGAGCGAATAGAGAAGTGTCCGGGTTATGTCTGGTCATGATGGAAGTTGGCGATCAGCTGCAGCATGTTTTAGTGGGTGGCTTTACCATCTGGTTCTGTTTCCCTCCTTTGCTTCCTTCTGTGCCGGGATTGTGATGTTGTGCCACTTGTTCCTTGCTACAGTCTGTCATTTGGCTTTGTTTCTGATTAGCAAAAAAGTAGCTCTTGCTAGTATCCTTTCTCGGCAGTGTCATAGCTCAGCTTTCCCAGACTTCTTTCAATTCGCAACAGCTTCTAAAGTGTGTCGTATGTTCTGTCATTAAAGCGAAACTTCTCTTTTCTTCTCCTTACGCTACTGATTTAACGTGCCTCGGTCTCGTGCAGAGGTAGATGACATTTCCCGTTGAAATGTGAGACAAGTGAGGTCGGCACATTTCCGCAGTTCCTTGACAACATGCATTTTACCCATATCTTTGCATCCAAAGCGCCATTTGCAGTGCCATGTACCACCAGCCATCCAGCACGTGCAGCTGCCAGTCCGAATGGCTTAGGGCCAATATCTGATTGGTTATGAGACAGCAGTTTTCATAGGCCCCTTTTCAACCAATCAATTGGCATTTTTTTTCTGACTAGCCAATTAGAGCAGATCGTGTAGCCATGACTTCCTTCCCACCACTTTGGGGAGCAAGAATGTAGGTTGTCACATGTGAGTTGATCTGTGTAGGTTAGGTAGAGCCAGAGGCGCAACTAGAGCCAAATTTCGGGGGGGGCTAAGAAAAAATGGGGGGGGGGGGGAAGGGGGTGAACCAGGCAGAGTGGAGCTGCAGGGCCTCCAACAAGGGATGAAACAACAGCAAGGCCTAATTACCATTCAAATGGTCTTTTAAAGACCTGTTAAACGATCGGGTGCGGCTCAGTGTGTGCCCGGGATCTGTCTCTTCCTGGGCTGACACACACGACAGGGGGGTGGGGGGGGGGAGGGCTGAAGCCCGGTGAGTTCGATGGGTGTTGCGCGCCTGGGTAGAGCGCTGTCCTTATTCCCACAGTGGTTATCTTCCTGTGTTGCGACTTTACCCACTATTACCATTTCGAACTCTAGATGCGGATACCAGAAATAGTTCATCCATCTGGCAAAATGCGATCTTCAGGAAGCAACAATTGCCTTCTGCCACCCCTGCCTGCCCATAGTCTTGTTCGAGTGAAGCAAGGTTTTTGGACGTTTGTCCCCATTCGCTGCCTATATTGGAATTTCACTTAGGACTATCTGTTGTTGGTTGGAGTAATTCTTCTGTACTTTGTTTGTGAACCAGTATGCCCACATGGAGGTTAGGCCACTGCTCACTAGCCAGCCTAATGGAACATTTGCGTTTTCCAGGGGGGTCATGTTGGTAGTGGACGCTGGAGAGCCACCTAAACATAGGGAGAAGACACTATCCCCCACCCCCTTACCTGAGGCCGAGGAAGGCTCAGAGGTGTTCCTTTTATATTGAACTGAAACTTCCCTTGCTCACGCAACCCGCTGGGGCTAGTCAATTGGATACATTGCAATGCGGCCTCATGAGGTGTTTTAACTCCTCAGACGACAACCCCCACAGCCTTCCGGATGGCCAAAGGGGAGGAGTTATGAGGCGGAAACTGCCCACTACTGTCCTTTTCTTTCCTTCGGAGTGTGATGCTCATGTGTTTTGATGCTTGTTAAACACACTAGCTAGAATCCAACCTTTGGCCAGACTTCTGACAGCTTTTAAAAATCGGGCTGAATCTATTTTCTGCTTCATGGGAAGCTGCACTAACAGTTATCATGGCCACTAGGAAGTCCAAGATATGAAGATTATAGAGAAGGCATGCCAGGTCACATTCCTGCCTTAGGTCATGCCCAAAGATACAGATTCTGTTCTAGTAATTCCACTATTAAAGTTTACTTTTGGCCACAAAGAGTGATAGGATGTGCTGATCAGACCTAGAAAATCTTGCTCCACAGAAGGGGACTAGGCACAGGGGCATAGGAGGCAGTAAGTGTCTGGGGGCGACAGGGAGAGGCTTGAGGACTATCCATTGACCATATACCAAGTGCCTGAGGTCTGCGAACCTCAGGCTCCAATAGACTATATGAATCACAACATTCTGAAATGAAAAAGTGAAATGATAAAGGCCGGCATTTCAATCACAGTTTGCAAGTATTTTTATTTGTTTTTTTACAATCTGTAAATTAGTTGGAAAATATGTGAAAACATGAACCTTGCATCTTCCTGCACCAAGCAAACAAGGAGAGGAGGGGGAAAAATAAACAAAACGTTCGTAGAGACATTCCTAAACCACATAATGCAAATCGAGTAATTAGAAACTATTTACAAAAAAATAGCTCCATAAAGCTCAAAGTCAAAGCACCAATGATAGTCGAGGGTCATGGTAGATCAGGGCCTACGTGGAATTTGAAATGGACCAAGATGGAGCTCAGGTCAGATGCATCAACCACGTTTGTCCAGATCAAAGATTTTACCTCATGACCTTAGTCCTTCGAGTTCCAATTCCCTGCAGCAGTAGATTTCTAAAGCCTCATAATGGGGAGGCATTTGGAGACTCACAGGGTGTAAGGTAGAGGCCAACAGAAAGGTCCAGTCTAGTTGCTACTGGTCAGCTGGGCAGTTGCTGTGAAGACCTCTTGTGGGTTGTTGGATCCATGTGGCTTGAACACGAGGTCAGTCTTATGGGGGCACTGTCGTAGTCCTTCTTGGCTCCGCACAGGTCAAAGATAGCAGGTTCAGTCCTTTTCTTTTCTTCCTCAGTTTCAGAAGTGTTCTGAAGATGGTGACTGAAGGTGCAACATTTATGCTTAGCATGAGCTAGTTGATTGGAATCACTCCAGGGTATGTTCTAAACAATGGGGTAAAAGTTCCCGGGGCGAACCCTTCCCAATTTGGGCATTTTCAAGATGATAAAATTCTTCAACCACATTAAACTTGAGAGCTTGAGGTGCGTGGGGAACATACTATGGTAATCCTAATGTCCTACCATCTCTAACACTAAAATCCAGTTTCAGGCAGCCTGGGCTGGCCATATCAGGAATCAGGCATTTGGCTGGAAGTGTGGTGGCCAGTTTTGGAGCGGTGGGGCCGGTTTTGTACCTGGGGACAGTTTTGCAGTGATGCTGCAATATCTGCGCCAAGTAGCAAAAGCAAAGTGCTGGGGGTCAGTTGTGTTGCCCCCTCCCTCTGGGGTGGGGGTTGGTCCAACAAAATTGCCATGGCTGCTTTGGGTTCCCAGGCCAACCCTGCAGACAGCCACTGTACCTCCAAGCCAGAGACAGAAATCTGGTGGGACAGAAAAAGAGGTTTCAATCAACCAGATTTTATACACAAGATTTGTTTTGACTTCCAGTTTTCACCCTTTGAAGTGCACCCAAAGTGTTATATGCAAAACCCAGAAACAGAATTCTGGTAGGACAAAAGCAGGGATTTCCAGCAACCAAGCAATGGATACCTAAGATTTGTCTTGACATCCCCTTTTCACTCTTTGAGGTTCACCTGAAGTGTTATATCTAAAACTCAGCAGAACTGTCAAGTAGGATTTGACACACAAGCAGTATTTGGTACGGTAATGTCAAAAAGGATGCTCACAGACCCCACCCTGCATAATTTCTGAGATTTCTCTCTACCCATTCAGGCACACCATGTTAATCACAGTTGATGACCTCTTGTGTAGGTCCTGGGAGGAATTTCACACCTCATTCACACCTATTCATATGCTTATCACTGGCTGGGGGAGTTGGAAAGACAATTCAGATTAGCCTACATGAACTTCAGGCAGGGAAAAGGTAACTTTCTAAAAGTTACTTGTTCTTAAGATTTTCAAAGAATCTGACATCCCCACTGAATTGGAACTATAATAATTATTTAAACTAACGGTTTAATTATTTTTCTAGCTAGTCCCATTCATGAGACACAGTATTAGGAATTAAATCTGTATTCTGATTTTCTACATAGGACAGCTAGGTCTGCCACACTGGATATAGCTTTTAGCTGCTAATCACTGTGTGTACTTGTTAGCATTAGATTTCTACATGTCCTATATGTAAAATTGGGTCAGTTGCATGGGATGTGAGCCCCGGTCAAGCAACAGCCACAATCCGTTGCAGGGTGAAACACAAAAGTCACTAAATTAACCTGTGCTTAACCCTAGGTAGCTTGGAACAAAAAGCAGTCAGGCTTAACTTAGAGGCAATATGTAAAGTATTTAGGCAGCACACAAACAGTAATGAAATCAAATTAAAACACAAGAAAATCCCACACCAATTTAGAAAAATAGAGTAAAGTTTAATAAAGTATTGACATCAAAACAACAAAAGTCTAATAAGTTGAACCAGAGTTATGAATGTAAAAATCTTTTTAGTAAAAACTAGTGCCTAAAAGATTAAAGCACTAACCGTAAACATCTAGTCATGCGAGACCGGGTCAAAGTAAAAAAATATGGCTGACTGCAATGGAGCACTGTTCGGATACAAGAAATGGATTGGGCCCAGTCACCACTTACCTTCCGACTTAGAAGAAATTTGAGAAAAATGTTCTGAGAAGGTAAAGTTCAGTGGGGCAAGGCTTCACGGGGTGTCCGAGGAGAGAGCATTATCATCCTTAACCATGAGCAGAGAACTCTGCTCCGCCACCGAGTGTGCAGAGTTTTGCCTACTCTGTGTTCCGTGGAGAATACGGAGTAGGCAAAACTCCGCAGAAGAGCTGCGTTGGACAGCCCCCGCCATCTACCCGCCCTATTAACAATTAGTAAAGACTTAAAAAAATATTTTAAAGTAAATATAAATGCCTTACCTAAGTTGCGGCGTCCCCGAGCTGCCCTCTTCCTCTTCATTTCGTTCTTGGTAAAAACTGTACATGCGCGGTCGCCCACACATACACGCATGAGCAGACAACCGCACATGCGCAGTTTTGACCGAGAACACGATGAAGAGGAAGAAGGCAGCCTGGGGATGCCGTAGCTAAGGTAAGGCATTTATATTTACTTTTAAATCATTTTTTAAAAAGTTTTTACTAATTGTAAATAGGGCGGGTGGGAGGCGGGTAGATAGCGAAGCTACGTGGAGTTTCAGTTTGTTTTCAGCTCTGCCTAGCCCCACTCCCCCCACTATGCCCAGGAGTCTTAGATTGAAGCTGCAGTGAAGATATATATGTTTGAACATAGTCGTTTTAATAGAAGTCGAGAATCCCCAGTGGGTTGAGGCAGAAGGCTTTAGCAGGAGACAGTGCAAATGGCAATGAGACCCTTTTGGCAAAGAATCACTGACAGGATTTGCTACTGAGGACAAGAACACAGTAGGAGAAGACGCAAAGTCAATCCGACCAGTGATGTACCTCGAGCAGATAGTCAAGGAGGTTGGTCCTGGTCTCCTCCTGGTTCTCAGAGCAGTTCTTGGCCAAAAATGTTTTAAGTCCTCAGTTTTGGGATTTGCCCATCTGTGCACTTTTAGCGCCACAACTAAGGGTCCTTAACTATTGGGACAGCACTTGGGGGTTCAGGTCTAACTCATGCTTGCTCCAGGTGCAAACTCAAGATGGTGGGAGCCTTTTGTGTCCCTGTGGCACTGAACAGGAGGCCAGCAAACTAGCCCTTGGAGTCACTCTGGTAGTTCTGGCTCAGGTGAAGATGCAGGGCTCAACAGCAGGGCTGGCCTCTAAGGGTTCAAGGCAGGCTCCAGGCACCAAAGCAGTCTTTCCAGTTACAGCAAAGCAGTCTTGCAGAGTGTACAGCAGGCAGTCCTCTGAGAGTCCTTCCAGAGGTCCTAAAAATGAAATGGAGAGTGTGTCTGATTGTCTTATTTTTCTATCCTGGTGCCCTTCATCTGAAAGGTAGGAGAAGCATTGAGAAAGGTTCTTTGAAGTGCACAGAATTTCCTGACTCCCCTGCCCTGGCTCCAAGCTGGCTGCAATGACAATGTGGAACTGATAGGTCATTTGTATGAAGGCAAAGCACAACATATTCAGCTGCAAGTGGGGCTGTGCTGAGCTCAGCCCCATCTTGCCCGCAGATGACACATTCAGGCACACCTAATCCCTCTATTGTGTGACTGTCTGGGAGGAATTTACAAAGTCTAACTGTTAGTTACAGTCAGTCATGTGACCCAAGACAGGCTGCAGGCACAAAGTACAGGAATATGCCAACATTCAAAAAGTGGCAATTTCAAAATTGTAATTATAAATACGACTTTGCCATTAAAGAGGATTTTTAATTACAATTTCATATATATCAAACATGAACTGCACACCTGGTCCCAATCAAACGTTAGTACTTACTAAATGTAATATTGCAACCCAATGTTATCATAAGGGACAGGTAGTCCTCACAGTAGTGAAAAATGAATTAAGAAATTTCTCACTACCAGGACATGTAAAATTTAAAAGTATATTGCCAACCTTTTAACTACAATACACACTGTCCTGTACCTAGGGTACCTGTACCTAGGGCCTACCTTAAGGGAGACATGTGTACAATAAAAGGGGAGTTTATGGCTTTGCAAGCGGTGTATATTGAAAATCAAGTCTAATTGGCAGTTTAAAACTGCATTCAGGCTGCAGTGGTAGGCCTGGGACATGTTTTAGGTGCTACTTATATGCCAGTTGGGTGAAAGCCAACAAAAAACACATAAACCATATCTTAGGAGAGTGAGCACAAGCACTTTAGCACTGGTCAGCATTGGTAAAGTGCAAAGATATCTAAGGCCAACAAAAACAAATTCAGCCCAAAGTGTGGGGAAAAAGGCAAAATATTTTAGAGTAACTCTGCAGGGAGGGTCAGGTCCTAGGCCAACAAGGCCGACATAGAGGTGACATTAATATTTAAAAGACCGGTTTTGCCCTGTTAGATGTGTTTACTTTGACAGGCCGATTTTCAGTCAGGCTACAATGGTAGGTTTGAATTCATGTCTTACACTGTCACTGTAGTGCATGCACAATAGGTGCTGCAGTTCACTAGTGATATTTAACTTACAGATCCTTGTTACACCTTGTACTATCCACAAGGAACATATACGTAAGTTAAATATGCCAATTAGGAGAATATCAATTTAACCATGTTTAAATAGGGAGCACATGCACAGAGTTCTACAGCCAGCAAAAATGGTGAATGCAAAAATCTGGGGGTCCACCACACAAAAGATGGTAATTTCCTACATGTATGCTGTAGTAAACACTGCATTAAAATCTTGGAATGTCTCCCAACAGTTGCATTTTCCACCAAGGCCTTCCCTGGACATTTTCATCAGAACCACCTCTTTCATAACCAAAGTACTGTGTGCCCTGTGGAACCAGGAAAAATTATTATTATTCCCAGCCTGCCTGTTGACAAACTGTGCGACAATGCACAATCATATTTTCAACATATTCCTCTGTTCCAATTTGCTTTAGCATTGCACAGGAGGAAGTGGGGGTTAGGATGCTACCACAGACAGCTGAAGTGCATTATTTGCTTTCTTGTGGCTGGAGGTGGAATATTCTTTCAATGCAACACAAACTATAAAACACAACAAAAAAATTTTACCTTTTACTGTATGATCTGCAGAAAGAATTAGTGCAGATGAATGACATGCGGCAGTGTAGAAGTGTAGAGTGATCACAAAACTGAATATCTGAAGCCGCAGACATATATGAAAGCCGTACGAGACACATATGAAATAAGCTTTGTGTGTAAGATACTCACAAACAGGAGCTGCACAGTGTGTGTGTGTGTTGGAGAGAGATGCTTTACAAACGTGAAAAACTGGACAACTGGACATGAAAGAAACAGATACAGGAAGCCTTGTATGTGAGATGCTCACAAAAATAAGACACATGTTCTCAAAATTAAGAGAAATGTGTGCATGACAGGTACAGGCAAACATAAAAAGCCTACTGTCTGAGCCACAAACTACCCTAATTCATAAGAAGTTTGAAAAAATTAGGAATGTGGTACAGGTTTCTGAGATGCTCACAGAAATTCAGTATAGTAAGATATGCAGAGCAAGAGAGTGTGGGTGACGCTTGATCAATCAGCATCTGTAGGTTTCTTTAGAGCCAATGTAGGGTTTAATTCATTGAATAATTTGAAGTGACCGGGTGTCAATGATTTATTTTTTGGGATAGGTACTCTACGGTTACTACCAGTACTGGAAAGGTTTGCACTAAGTACAACTCACAGAATGTCCCTGTGCTGCAAAGTAGTATGTAGCACTTCTTTGATGATTTTAGACGACTTTTAATTGAAAATCCGAATATGTGTTGTAAAGTAAATCACAACACGACACTGTGTGCTGGGTTTGCGTCACTTTTGTGAAAAGCATAGTAAACTTGTTAGTACATTTTCTGGCAGTCTATCTTAAACTGTGCAGCCTATACTGTATGTATAATTCATTTTTTTATCTGCCATACACATTCACAGTGCTTTGTCTCCCAGGCCGGGATCTCATAGGTCTATAAACACACATGTAACTAGTCCCCACGTCACCAACCAATCATACACACAAATATATGAAATAATCATATTAATGAATTGAGCGTTCCTCCCAGAACAATGCATTTCCCACAGATTTGTTTATTGTGCATTTATTTTTCAGTTAAAGTGTCTGCAATCATATTTTACATGCAGTTATTGCCCACAGTCAGTGTCACTGGGTTGATGTGATGGGGAGGACCGAATTATTTGCCACATTTGACTAAATTATGCAGCAATAAAAAAAAATATGCGGCATAATGCAGCACATTTTGTGATGTATTATTTCATTATTTAAATTTTTTTACAAATCTTAACACTGTCTAGGCAAAGGTTTCACCTCATTTGTACCAGTTTAACACCCAAATACAGGAATAAGCGGTTGAAAAGTGAGCAGTCCACCTTTGGGAAGGTCTTTCTTCTGCATGGGGATTCATGTTGCTGTATTCTTAATAGGTTTTGATCTGTTTGAGCTAGAAATATTTTTTTGTTATACTCTGAAGATTATGCAGCAGATGATAGATAATGTGATAAATTCGACAAATACAAAATAATGCGGAAAATGCAGCGGCTGCAGAATTGCATTATTCCAGTGGGTCTGCTCATGGCGCACTGCTGAACAGGATATGAGTAAAAGTTACACACTGGCCAAGCACATGCATGCAAAAGATCAGCACCACGCAGTATGATAGCACGTGTCAAGACCGTCTGTACTCAGTCATATGTGAAATCATGAATTCCAAAACCAGCAAATGAAATCTCTGAACATGTAAGAAAACGGCGAAATGAAAAATTAGCTGGTAAAGGATAAGAAAACAGTAAGGCCTCAGGACAGAAGTGCTGAAGATCCTAGCATACGACAATCAAACGTGCTGTTTTTCTGGGAATGGGTTAACTCATACACACACCTCCACTTCTGGCTGTGTAGCCCCGGCACGAGCCTGAGTTGTACAGATAACAAGGATCTTGCTTAGGAGGTTTATAACAACTGCTTCATGGAAAGTGCCACGCTAAAGTTAAGTCAGCAATGAACATATTTCATTCAAGGATTTAAAATGTTTTTGGGGGCTTGAGCTCCTCATTTTTTAAAATCAGGATCTGTTAACTAAATAGTTACTAAATCTGAAAAAGCCAGAACCTTGATGTTGCTGGAAAAACAGTTGAGTCGTTAAGTAAATCTATATTCATGGGTTATCTGTAAGTGAAAGCCCAGTAAAATTATTAAATCATATTTTTTTTAATCCACATCTCTATACACATCTCCATTGTAGTATCGATCACAGCTCCCATGTTTTTATGCACTGAAAAGGGAGTGAAGTTGAAGCAGGAATTGTATCGCTGTGTCTGTTAAAACTTCAGTAACTGTTTAAGTATACTTGAGTACACTTCAACAATAATCTCTTACTTGGCAGTGGAAGTCTGCAGTAGATCTGGAACAATTTTCAGAGTGGGAGTGCTGGTCATTGGAGTCAACTCACGCAAATAATGCAAATGTTGAAAAATACCTGTGTCCTGAATTAGTGAGTGTAGAGAATGAACAAACCCTGTAACTTCTACAACTGAGGAACATCGCCTCTACAATATTTAAAACAATAGTCTCTAGTGATATACAAATCCCTAAAACTAAGGGAAAGAGATGGTTTAAACGGGTCACAATGACCTTGTGTGCATCTCTCAATCTATTAGTGTACCCTAACTTGTTCTTAGACCCTACTCAACAATCTGCTTGAGCCACAATACATTTTAAAAAGACAGCATATCTAATTTGTGTGTCTATCATTGGTAATTTAATTTAAGTGTCTGTAAACAGTACAGAGCCAGCACATTATTTTGACATCTGTGAAGGTTAACATTGTTTGAAACTGCATCTATCTTTCAGCTTCTCCTTGAACCCTAACAAGGGTTTCCCTCAAGTTACAGTTATTATTAAATTGACACCAAATGTAATTTATAATTATAAAGCCCTGCAGATTCCTTAGTGATGCACAGTATGTGTATACAACAGCTAAAAACCAAAAACAAAAATATATTTGTTCCTTAAGCTGAGATGTGTTGCTTGATAACAAATATTACAATACAATGTGTTCAATCTTTAAAAATGCGTGTGCTTTACTGGAAGACAAATGTAAACATAGATCTACATGCTAAGAGATTTAAATGTAATTTGTAACAAGCAGCTATTCAGTGCTTTCAAATGAAGAAAGAAAAAGAAACCTCACCTTTTTATCCATTCTCCTGCTAAACCTCTGCAGGTTAGCATGGTGCTGCAGCACCTGCTCCACCACTAGTTCCAGTGCCACTGGAAGACTGCAGATGCCTGGCAGGGCTGCACTTTGTTCGTCCTCTTTGTCAGCATGAGGCTCGACTTCAAGGCCGCAGGCAGTCAGGGTAGGCCTAAGGATCCCTGGGGACTGGCTTTGTTGTCCCTCCCATCCCCCCACTTTGTCCACTGTGTCACCCTGAAAACTCCAAAATCTGGGAGGATAAATCCCTGCGTCCCCACCACCTAATATGCCCCTGGTTAGGGAGCCCCTTTGTACCCCTGCACTTCCTATGTTCAGCAATGCAAGCATATTTCCAGCAGCCTTTTGGATAACATGCCTCATCCTAAACTGAGTACTTTCCTTTCTTTTCAGCAAAACAGGCAACTAGAAAAAGAATTTGGAGATTATTCTTCTGAAGAAGTCCTAGTTTCGCCTTTTTGCCATACTTATCATCTTTTTTTGTTCAGTTAACTATCTGCTATAAAAATGACAAATTATGACCTGTTTTTCTTCTGAAAATATTAGAGTGGCACTATTAACTGAAAACATAGAAAAAGGTTTCAGACCCACAGTTAATTCCGGATGAATGCTATAACACGCTCTAAGAATGGTGCCTCTCAATATTAGGAAGCTTATGAGCAAAGGTTTTTCTTTTCTGTACAGATCATAACAAAACAACTGATGAGCAGATGTGCCGAAACATGTTGACCATTCATTACAGGTAAGTATTAATTTGCAGCCCTAATGTTCTGACTGGCATGTTTATTTACATTGAAATGTATGTACGACAAATCCCCCTACAAAATATTAATACCTTTTCTCTGTTACCTCTCTGTTGTTCTGCTTTTTTCAGTCTCAGTAAGTAGAGAATGGTCAAGGCTTAAGGGACTACTACCTAAGTATGGACTCAACAATATTGTTTCAACATAGTATTGTGATCAAATATAATGCCAGTACCAAAATTACGTAGGACAGAATACAAAAGGTAAATATATTGTTTTTTAATCTTGGTCAATAATATTGATGTTCAAACTACAGTATAATAAAATATTGTGGCATATAATATTGCCATGGTATATGCTGCTATTTCATTTTTATTGAATGTTATTCATAACCATATATTAAAACATTGGTATTTTTATATTTTATACATTTTCAACATTTATTTTATTTTCAGATTGTAGGATTTATTGAATGATTAGGTGGGATATGTTATCATTATAAATATAAAATAATGTTATATTTAATTTGCATTTAGTATAATATTTACATGTTTTATTAGGGTATACATTGTAAATATGTCTGATAATATATATGTGTAATTATCTTATTTTGTTATTTTTCAGGTTATGAGGTTTATGAGAAATTGGTTGGGTAGTGATTTATTTTAATTATATGTTAACTAATATAAATGAATCATGTATATAAAGAATGAATTAACATTGATATTACTTATATTAAGTCACAATAAAATGATATTCAATATTGGGGTTTATTTCTTTATATTTAATAAATTGAAAATCAAAAAGTGTTTATTAATTAATATTTATAACATTGGTTCTCCTTCAGAATTTTAGGAAGATTAAGGTACACACATTTTGGGGTTGCAAATGGTATTGTTTTGCTTGTTAAAGTAATTTTAATTGCTTTAAAATAATTTATTGGACGCAGGCTTTAACTTAGAATATAAGAAAAAAATGTTTAGTTATTTTTCAAAATTAAAATATAAACATTTATGTATGTAACAAAATGTTGCTTTATAATGAACAGATATTTTAATATTTAGAAATTAAATAAATATTTTAAATTTAGAAAATAATATTCATTAATTAATTTACAAAATATGCTATTGATGATATTTTTATATTCTTTGCACAAATATATGCATAATTTGACTACATTTTGATTATTTGCAGTTAGGACATTGACAGAGTCCCCTAGTCTATTTCATGCATGCAGTTCTTTCAAACTGTTTGTGAAATTGGAGTAAGAATAAGAAATCTGACCTTGCTCCTCCCCTTATGCACCTTCCTCAATGTTTGTTGGACTGGAAGAACAATATTAAATAAGCATAAGTGCCCCACCAATATATGAACTTTCCGCAATGTTTGTTGGGCTATAATTAGAATAGTATATGTGCCAAAAAAACAATATTTTCCCTTTCCCACGAGTTGTTGGGCTGGAGCAAAAATATTAAATCTGCCCCCCCCAACTCAAATCCTCAATATCCACCTCCCCTCAATGTCTATTGGCCTGGAGTTTGAATAGTAAATCCTACTTCCTAATCCAATATTTGCACATTCTCTAATGTTTACAAAACTGGAGTTAGAATAGTAAATCTGAGCATCCATTATAACTACTCTTCCCAAAGTTTGATGGACTAGAGTTAGTAAGTATATCCTCCTTCCCATAGGTGCACTTTCCCCAATGTATGTTGAACCAGTGTTACTTACAATAGGACAACTACCAACGCACAGTAGCTGCACATTTACAAATGTTTGTTGGAGTGGATTTGAAATATTAAATCATACCCTCTAATCCCACAATATTTGCACTTTTCCTTGTTGGACTGCAGATAGAAGAGTAGATCAGCCAACCCACCACCTCCACTTCCCAAATATAGTCACTTTCCCTGGTGTTTGTTAAAACTGGAATTAGAATAGTAAATCAAACACCCTGCCCCATATTTTCACTTTCCCCAATGGTTGCTGGACTGGAGTTATAATAGCAAGTCTGTAAAAACAGGCACAACTGCCACCACCAGCAACAATTTATGCACTTTCCATAATTTTGTTGTACTGGAGTTAGAACAGTAACTCTGACCACCCCAATAATTACCATTTCTCTTAAACGTTTTAGACTGTAGTTGCTTTATAGGGATTCAAAGATTTTGTGATGGAACTTTAGCAATGTAATTGTAAAAACAGTTTTGGATATATGTATTTTTGCATCTTCAGTGCATTCCTTTCTAGAATTGTTTTGATCCAGCTAGATTCATCTAGAAAGTGCACAGCTGCTGAAATGTGAATAAATATTGTAATTTGTCTAATTGATAATATCAAATGGGGATTTTAATGATTTTTTACAAATGTATAGATATGTGTGTGTATGTGTAATGTGCTCTTTTTATGATTGTGTAGTACATATATTAAATTCTGGTTAGGAAATGTTTGAAGATAGTATTAATAATCAGATCTGTATGAAATAAGAATTTCATTTTTTATTTTTTGCTTTCTTGATTTACTTTTATTAATTGTAATGTTCTAGTGATATATATTTTAAAATGTAGAATCATAGTTGATTTTCTATAGTAACCATCATAAACGTTTAGTAGTACTTTTCAGTAGTGGTGTTTAAAGTAAATGTTTTTTTATTGTATGCTGAGATTTGTATTGTTTTTTAAACAGAATGCATTGGAAAATCATATATTGACATACTTGTTTTCAATTTTTTGTTTACTTTAAAGGTAGTAATTTGGGTGTTTATGTTGTTAAGACTTAGGGGGTCATTAGGATGGCGGGCGGACTTTGCCCGTCCGCCATCCTCGTGGTAATAGGGACCGCCCGCCATAAGGGCGGGGGTCCCGTGGAGGGTATTAGTATGTGCCCGCCACAGTGGCGGCCACATCCTGCATGTTAAGCATTGTGGCAGGCGGTGCTCTCAGTACCGCCCGCCACAATGCTTAAAAAGCACTTTTGCATTTGCATAATCAAAGCGGCAGGCACTGCACGGTGCCTGCCGCTTTGATTATGCAAATGCAGGGGGGCACCCCCCTACTCTCCTTCACTCTGGGGGCCCGCAGGGGCCCCCCAGAGTGAAGTCGGCATGCCTTTCCGTGGCGGCATTGCCACCACGCAAAGGCATTGAAAAATACCTATCATAATATAGCTGGCGGTGTCTGATAGACACCGTCACCATATTATTCCTTTGCCGCCCCGGCCGCAAGGCGACCGGGGCGGAAAAGCGGCGGACGGTCTTTCCGTCCGCCGAGCTCCCCCCGCCATACTAATATGGCGGGGGGGAATCAAGAGTGGATGTTGGGCGGATTGCCCCCGCCAGGCTGGCGGTGGCCACCGCCAGCCTGGCGGGGGCAATCCGCCCGACATCATAATGGGCACCTAAGTTTTGGCATGTTTGTGACTGGTTAATCTTAAATTGTGTGTAATCTACGGCTTCTAAAAGATCAAGACCTTGTATATTTTGAAACATTTGCAATTTGTTGCCTATAATTTAGTGAATATGCTTGGTTTGTAAAGGTGTCTTTGGTTTTAATGTTTGTGCTAGGGCTTGCTTTTGCCATAAATCTTGATTACTGTGTTCCTTTTTTGGGAACTGCTATAAATTGATAGGTGAGACATCATATGAGTCCCTTGGAGGAAGTTGTGCTATCATTCACTAGTGTTGTTTTTGGTTTCCTGGTTAAGGGGCTCTGATACACATTTCACTATTCCATGTGGAATGTGGCTTAGTGTTGGTGTCCCGGTCAGTGCGTATGATCAACCCTTGTATCTTCAAATAATCTTGAAAGTGAGAATTGTCTCCATTGTTTTTAAAGTGGGGCAACCTATCAATAGATAATGTTTCGTTTATTTTGGGACAGGGGCTGTAACAGGGATTCTGGGCAAACACAGAACTGTGCACAGAGACTTTGGGCCCGATTCACAGAATGAACTTAAGACTCAATCCTAAACTTACTACTATTTTGGTATTCACAGAATGCACTTACTACTTTTGGCATTCACAGAATGAACTTACTACTTTTGGTATTCACAGAAGTTAGGATTTTGTCTTAAGTTTGTCTTAAGACAAACTTAAGACAGACTTAAGACAAAATCCTAACTTCTGTGAATACCAAAAGTAGTAAGTTCATTCTGTGAATGCCAAAAGTAGTAAGTGCATTCTGGGAATACCAAAATAGTAGAAAGTTTAGGATTGAGTCTTAAGTTCATTCTGTGAATCGGGCCCTTAGGACCTCAGTGAATTAGGGTGTGCCAAAACTCACCTTAGAACCCAGAATTCCCTACCAGACTAGCAATCAGTGTCACATTAGCTCTTCGTCCTATAGCAAAGTAACCAATGATTAGGCAACCTTGAACATGCGCCTTAGGACCATCTCAGGAATGGTGGGAAGTGAGAACACTCTTTTGTTATACGCTCATACCAGTCCACAACAGGAGTAAAATGGAGACACAGTAAGGTTAAAATGTTTATTTTAACGACGTGATCTCAAGCGCAGTATTTTAATCAACATAAGCATACATATTATTAAAAATAATATGGTCAGCATGGTTACAATTCCATAAAATACAAAAGGAGGAATCATGGTACAATGATAGTACAACAGGTGATAAAAGCGCCTATTTAAAGCACCCTCCCTATCTAGGAACTATGTATTATAAAACTATAGAAGGTCTCTTGAGCTTTCTTAGGGGGACCCCATTTACCTGTCCGCTCAGTAAGTGTAAATTACATCAGGACCGGTTAGTCTATCTGCATGACTGGAATCTTCCAAGTGTGTTCAATTCTGGCGAGTGTGCTCTGATAAAGGTGCCAGAATCCTACTCGGCTTGCAGCTGCCAAATTGTTGTGTCTAGAATGTGTTACACGGACACGCCAATAAACAGGCTTGCAAGTGTATGTCTAGAGATGTCGAAAAACAAACCTTTTCTCATGTATAGACCTTCATGAAAGCTAACTCAGCAACAACAGCCAAGCAGTGTTGTGTGCAAAAAGCAGCAAAAAGGAAAAATGGCGTTTAAACTTCTAATAAGTCATGCTAACTTAACATGCATGCAGAAAGAGGCCCATAAAGCAAACTACAGGGCAAAGCCTGGGACTGTTGGTTTCTTCATTCCAAATGTGAATCAGCTGTTTGTTGAATGTTCTACTCTAAGGCTGGGTTTTTGGAGCTGGCATCAGATTTCCTGGTTAAAGAAGTCAATTTAGCACCCATGAATTTGAGTGTCTGGGAATATTTTTGTGATTATATCGATTATGGCATGCTTGAAAGCTACTACTATTTTTGATGGGGAATAGCTGGTGTATTAAATGATAAAGTTTCATGGTATGTAGAGCTTTGCTTGTTGAGCAATTGTCCAAAGGCTTATGGCAAATTATTGTTTTGGTACTAAATATGTGCAATGTATGTATGTATATAAAGAGTGGATGTTTTAAATGTACCATCCATTGGCAAAATAGATGACTGTAAAGGAAATTATTGTTTTGGGGAAATGGATCATTTTTTATCATTGTTTAGATTGCTATACAAAGTTAACTCTTCCTTGGCGTGAGTCAGGATGAGGAGGGAATATCAATGTTTGATTTTGCTTTTTTGGTGCTGTCTTTGTTCTTTCATTTTCCTTGAAATTATGCATTCTAGTTTAGGCACTTCTGTTAATTGACCTATAACTTGGGGGGATTCTTTTGTGAATATGTTATTTGAAAATACGTACATTAGGAGCTGAGCTTCTAGAGACATCTTTAAGAACTTGCATTATATCTCTGTAATGAATGGAAGGTGGTTATGGTCTTTACAATTTTCTCTTGCATTATGAACAGTCTTGGCCCTTGCATAACACCTGTTACAAAAAGGTGGTTCCCTTTTTGGGGAGTGGTAGAAACTTGGTTATGTAGACATTTTAGGATCTCTGAATTATATAAATGGAATGGAAATATAAACAGAATAATTGGTATTGATTTGTAGGATAAGTTGATTACTAACATGTTAAAATGAAATGGATGTTCAATGATCAAGGTTAACGCCCTGATTCCTTTAAAAAAGTTGAGTCAGATGTTGTAGGTCTGACCTGTATGTTATGAAACAGTATGGCAAAAGCAGGTGTGTGAATTACTTATTATGAAAATCATATGTTAAAGGCTGTTGCCCTTTATGAGTGGCTTGTTATTAAACTGAGTTGAGGCTTGTGGACACATAGGGGCCTCTTTATCAGTCAGTTTGCATCGCTCTTGCACCACGCAATGTGATGCAAACCTACATGTGATTTATGAAGCCATGCAGTGCCACTTTGTGTAGTCCTGAGTGGCTCCTTACATCTGGATTAAGCCAATGCAGAGCAAATTGCTGTGTTGTTTAATTCTGCCCTGGGAAGGTGTTCCATGGGTGTTGGGTGGGTGTTCCCACGTAACCCCCATGGTTTTTGACACATTCCCAGATTTACCAGAAGTGGTAGACCTGGGAATGCACCAAAAGGATACGTCTTCTCAGGTGAGGCATAATGAGAAGAAATATAACTATTTCTCCTTGTTACTGCATCTTTCTGTGTTTGCTGCATAGTGCAGCACACAGAAAGAGGAATATGCCTCTCAGGATTGCTTTTGTACAGGAAGGTGTCCTGCATGCAATCGTGGCAATCCTGCATGCAACACAGGCACCCTTGTTGGTGTCTGCATTGGTGCTAGTCTGCACAGGGGAAAATCAGCAATGTAATGCATTGCCTTAAATACAGTGCATTCCTGCCCTTTCCCTGTCCCTGCGTGACAGTCTCGTAAATAGGCCCTATATTTTCTAACTCAGAACCCAGGGTAACTACATAGAGATGTGGATTTTATTCTATGTAATATGTTGATGATTGTAGACCTCAAGTGAGGTCAAAACCAGTTTTGAAAAGTAAACTTGAAACTTGAAACTCTAACTACAATAGGAAGGGGGTTATATTGTGTAACACCCAAATACAGCAGGAAGGAGTTTGGAACTGTTGTAGGAAGGGGCTTTACTTTGAACTACTTTTCACAAATCGTTTGTGTTCCTTTGCAAAGTGCACTATCTGGAAAAACACAATTGGAACAGGTTTTACTTTGTGTGCCCCTTGCTAAACACCATATACAAGGACTTTATATTGTGAACTTTCTGACAAATGCAATAGGAAGTGGTTTACATTGTGATCTCTACAAAACAATAACAAGGCATTTTACACTCTGAATTCTTTGAAAAATGTAGTCGAAAGGGGTTTACATTGAAACCGCCATGACAAACACTATATGAAGGTGCATTGGATTTTGAACTGTTTGACAACTACAATAGGAATTTGTTTACATTGTGGCCTCTCTAAAGCCAGCAGGCTTACTTTATTGATCATTAAATGTGGTAACAAAGGCAGTAGATATCTTATTTTACATAGTGAAAAACTTGACAAACCTCTAGACTCAAACATTTTGATTGTGAAGTGCCTCATGTTTTTCAATAAGCATATATAGGACCATTGCTGTTTTTTACAATCAGAATATCCTGGTGCACAAATTGTCACATGGTATCCCACATATAGGTAGTTGAGACTACATTTACAAGGTTAAATGCCTCTGTACTATTTCTTTAGGGAAAGTGAGTTATCTCTTGATAAAGTGTTAAAGAGGGGTCAGATTTTTATTTAATATGAAAACTTTTAAATATTTGTCGTTTTGAGTATAGTGCTTAATTGTGTGTACAAGTCATTTTCATTTTGAAAGAAAAAATATTGATTGGATATTGATTTATAGTTATTTTAGTGAGTTGCTAAATTCTGAGTTTCTACCCGACAACACTTCCCTAATGCAGCCTTGGACTGCTTTGTATCGGTACCATGAGAGATAGGTTTTACATTGTTTACTCTTTTACAAATGCACTATGAAAAGAGTCTATTTGGAGAGTCTGAGAACTGCAATAGGAAAGGGGTTTGCATTGGGAACTCTGTGACAACTGCAGTAGAAAAACTTCCCCCGGATGAACACCATATGGAAGGATTATACATTGTTTAAAACTATGGTGTCTTCGAACAATGATCTCTGGTTCAGGCAGAGTTTAAAAGGACTTGATTTCATTGTGTAATTTTGTAATTTTAATTTTAGTATTCAGTTGTATGTGAATTAAACTCATTTTTTTCTTTTAAAAGTAAAAACATTGTACATGTATTACTTAAAAATTATTGTGCACTTTTTGGAACGCTTTAACTTTTATTTAACTTTTTCAGTTGTTGCAATTCTTTCTTTTTTGTATTCCATTTTTTAACTAGTAATATTGAATTCCTGATACAACAAAGTTGCAGTAATTCTGACATTTATCTTAAACTGCTGGAATGTCTTGCTTTAGTTGCATTATGTGCACTCTAACAGGCACATGCATCAAAGGATTTTGCGATCGCAAACGGTGCAAATCGCAAAAATCGGCCGTTTGCCATCGCAAAATCTGCTTTTGGAATGCATGAAGGGTGAAGGCCCTTGCAATTTGAGAATTCGCAAACATTTGCAAATTCTCAAATTGCGATTGCATTTAAGGAATCGCATTTTGCGATTCCTTAAATGCAATGCATGAAACTTTAAAAAATTGTGATTTCGCAATTAGGGGGAGCAAATTACTATGAGGTTGAACCTCATGGTAATTTGCGAAAACTTTTAAAAATGCAGAAACCATCGCAATGGACCGCACACCGCTAGCCCCTCCTCCGGATCGCCCCTAGGGACTCTGGTACATGGAGTTCTTGAGTGGTTCACCCATCTGGGTGCAAGTAGGTACTTGTTGAACTGATGATCTCTAGACCCGATACATGTCCCGGGTTTTAGGATATCGCCCGAGACATGGCTCGGGTTTCGGGATAACTTCCCTCATCAGTAGAGAAAATAGTTAGGGGTGGAAGAGAAAGCCGCCAAACAACCGTCAATGGCCTCGATGCCCGAACCGGCACGCAGGTGCGTCATCCAGGAGCCCGTCGGCTCAAAGCTCAAGGGAGCCAATTTGTAGAAACCATCTCAATGGACCGCACACCGCTAGCCCCTCCTCCGGATCGCCCCTAGGGACTCTAGTACATGGAGTTCTTGAGTGGTTCACCCATGTGGGTGCAAGTAGGTACTTGTTGAACTGATGATCTCTAGACCCGATACATGTCCCGGGTTTTTGGATATTGCCCAAGATATGGCTCGGGTTTCGGGATAACTTCCCTCATCAGTAGAGAAAATAGTTAGGGGTGGAAGAGAAAGCCATCTTGGTTGTACTTAAACGGCTCCCGTGAGCCCTGAGCTGACGAGCTCCTGGAGACGCACCTGCGCGCCGGAGAGGCATCAGGGCCTGTGACGGTTACTTGGTGGCCTTCTCATCCACCCCAAACATTGCTCTGCTGACGAGGGAAACTGTCCCGAAACCCGGGCCATGTCTCGGGTCTAGAGAACTTGGGGATAATGAGTAACTACTCGCACCAACTGTGGTGAACTACTTTTTACTCGTCCATCTACATGCACTACATGTACCAGAGTGCCAAGGGGCGACCCGGAGGAGAGGCTAGTGGTGTTCGATCCATCTTGGTTGTACTTAAACGGCTCCCGTGAGCCCTGAGCTGACGAGCTCCTGGAGACGCACCTGCGCGCCGGAGAGGCATCAGGGCCTGTGACGGTTACTTGGCGGCCTTCTCATCCACCCCAAACACTGCTCTGCTGACGAGGGAAACTGTCCCGAAACCCGGGCCATGTCTCGGGTCCAGAGAACTTGGGGATAATGAGTAACTACTCGCACCAACTGTGGTGAACTACTTTTTACTCGTCCATCTACATGCACTACATGTACCAGAATGCCAAGGGGCGACCCGGAGGAGAAGCTAGTGGTGTGCGATCCATCTTGGTTGTACTTAAACGGCTCCCGTGAGCCCTGAGCTGACGAGCTCCTGGAGACGCACCTGCGCACCGGAGAGGCATCAGGGCCTGTGACGGTTACTTGGCGGCCTTTTCATCCACCCCAAACACTGCTCTGCTGACGAGGGAAACTGTCCCGAAACCCGGGCCATGTCTCGGGTCCAGAGAACTTGGGGATAATGAGTAACTACTCGCACCAACTGTGGTGAACTACTTTTTACTCGTTTATCTACATGCACTACATGTACCAGAGTGCCAAGGGGCGACCCGGAGGAGAGGCTAGTGGTGTGCGATCCATCTTGGTTGTACTTAAACGGCTCCCGTGAGCCCTGAGCTGACGAGCTCCTGGAGATGCACCTGCGCGCCGGAGAGGCATCAGGGCCTGTGACGGTTACTTGGCGGCCTTCTCATCCACCCCAAACACTGCTCTGCTGACGAGGGAAACTGTCCCGAAACCCGGGCCATGTCTCGGGTCCAGAGAACTTGGGGATAATGAGTAACTACTCGCACCAACTGTGGTGAACTACTTTTTACTCGTCCATCTACATGCACTACATGTACCAGAGTGCCAAGGGGCGACCCGGAGGAGAGGCTAGTGGGGTGTGATCCATCTTGGTTGAACTTTGAAAAATGCACTTTTGTGCATTTTTCAAAGTTTCATGTTGTGCACACACATGCCCTAAGGGCATGTGTGTGCACAACATATGTGCACAGATTGATTTCAGGGGTGTAACAGGTGGTCCTTTGGACACCCCTGCACCCTTGAAATCGCATTCCCAATTTGCGATTCGCTACTTGCTAATCGCAAGTTGAGAATATCTTCCCATTCATTCCTATGGGCCTCTAGGCCCATAGGAATGAATGGGGAGGTATTCCTTAATTGCGATTTGCAATTTGCGAGTTGCAATTAAGGAATTTTAAGAAATCGCAAATTTTTCAGCGATTTCTTCATGCATAGGCTTTTGCGATTTCTTCATTGTGATTCCTTAACAATCGCAATTAAGAAATCGCAAAAGTCAACAATTATGCATGTGCCTGATACATACTTTGTTCCTCTTATCATAAACTCTTAGCTGTTCACATGTTCCATCAAAGCAGGGAAGAGAGACTCTCTTTCTTGATTCTCACTCCTATTCTCAGTACACCAGATGAACATACTCTGTCTATGTGAGTACAGGGCATGCAGTGTTGTGAGAGGGTAGGCTCCACCACTTTAAAACCAAACCTATTAACATTGCCAATGCTTGTGGATTAGAAATGCTTTCCGATTTGTTAATTATTGCAGTTTTGAATCAATTGGTTTATAGTCATTTTCCTCTTGTAACATTTTGCCTATTCCGATTTGGTTAATGCTTGCATATATTTGACATTTATGTTGGATGTTTCATTTACTTTATTTTTTTATTTTTCTAATGTGGTCAAGATAAAAACGATACAAATATGTTTTAATATGTTTGTTTAATGCTTGTGTTCACTATATCAATGTTGGCAATATTCGGCCATTTATTTATTTCTTTGCTTCAAAGTCAACATTTTGGATTTCTATATATTTGTACCCAATATTATGTTATTCATGATATTTTGAAAGATAATATTTTTTTAACATACTGTATTCTGCGTAGTGTTAAAAAAACTCAATATTTTTGTAGATGATGCTTGTGCATGATTCTTTTGTTTCACCATATGTTGTTGTCTATATTGTTACATAAACCCAGTTTAAGTACATAGGAAGCTAACCAATGTACTAATGTGTGCAATAAGACATCTAAAAGGTCCACATTTTAAAAACATCATAACATGCTCCTTGACTCTTGTTATTCATATATTATTGGGGTACAAGGATAAGACTAATGCCAGCAAAAGGGGGACTTGCGTGTATTCTTCACATAATTTTGTTGTTGTTGCAGCATGGAGCTAGTCTCATAAACATATTTTGCACCCGGTATTAAAATAAATAGGAAAGAGATTTCAAATGCCACATTCTGAAATATTATCCACTTCTGCTGGTGAGTGGTCTGGAGATTTGAATACCTGAGATCCACCTCCTTGTGCCATTCTTCATTTGCCGTGAGAATCAGGTGTTTTTATGACAATGATAAATGAATGCTCCAAGTAGGTATTCTGCCTTAACCACAAGGAATTTTATTATGGTATAATGTGATAGTAAATTCTATTTGGCAGAGATGTGATGCAAATTCATTAAACATCATTGCAGTTTGAGTGTTTAACACACAAACTACATACTCCATGCTGCTTATAAAAAGCCTGAAAAGAAAATGGCTGTTGTATACTGACAAAATATCAGTCATGAATTTAAAGAATATTACTGAGATGCTCCAAAGGAGCTGTGAATAGTAGCAGCAGTAAATATTGTACTTTTTATATTAAAACAACAGAAACAAGATCACAAGAGCTTGGTCAGGGCCAAACTGGAGAAAACATGTAAAGAAACTGGGCAACAATGTTCATGGCAATCAAAAATTCCAATAGTAAACAATTGTAAAGGGTAATTTTGCTTGGGCTTTTCTGATAAGAAACCTTTTTCTTAGGTTAAAAAAATCTAAAGTACTCTTTGGGTCATACGCATTGCTGTTCTTTGTAATGACAAAGAGTATACAATATCTGATCTAAATCAAAGGGAGTAAGAAATACTACAAATTCGGCCACTATATATCAGTTTAACATGCTACTAAGAAGAACAAAGTCTTCAGATACCAAATTCATTGATTGTTTATCAGTAACAACATAAAACAAGGCCCTTATTTGTGGTCAAGGACATTGACTGTCCTTTTCAATGTCAGTGTTAATATGCTTCCTCTGCCGAGTAACTGGAGTGAAACACTTCCAGTACTAGATTTTAAATATAAACGGGAATCCAAATAATCCAAGGGACAATTAGCTATTAGCTATTCTCTATTAACTGTTATGTCCCACTGTTAAGTTGTTCTTACAAATTATCCTTGATGCAAGGCAAAGCGAAGTGAATATTGGAAATATTTTCCAGATTACTCCGGTAGGTTTTGGCCAAGAAACATCAATGGTACATGGGGGTGTGAAAGTAGGCCTTCTTGCAATCTATGCCTCAATTTATTTTGCTACGGCATTCAATTGCCTTAGCTGTGAGTTAATATGGTTTCAATTTTGAGTCCTGCAAGCTTTAATCCATATACTTGCAAGTCTGCATGTGAATTGTTGAGTGTAGACTCCTAAAGTTGATTCATTCATTGCTCCTCCCATGATCTTATCCCACTTGGATATTTAAATATAAGCTGAAGAAAAGAATCAAGATAAGCATAAAACTGAAGCAAATTCCAGGACCACTGGTGTATTGATGGAATTCGGCGAAATCTAAAATATTGCAATTACCTGGGAGTTTTTTTTACATGAGGCATTAATTAAGGCTCAGATGAAATCAGTAATGATAATTTTGAATGTCCTGTTGCTTTTTTGTCATAAATATTATGGCTATCTGCTACTATGGTGACCATAGAGCCCATTGATAGATACCTACCATTGTATAATTTTTCCAACTTTGGTGTATGGAACATCTGGCTGATTCTCTTCTATGAACTCAAAAAGTGAAAGACCCGAAGGGTTTATCTAGTGACTCGGACTATGGAATAATACACTAGAGATACTATGGTTGAAAATAGGTCTTACAACTATTTAGGCTACTGTTCTGATACTGATCCTGACTACTTAAGAGGAAACGAGCTTTGTAGTCATTTAATTAATATCAATGAAGGGTGCTTTGAGGCTCAAACGAACTTTAAGAATAGGCCAGCCAATCATAATGCTCCTTTGTGGGCTACAGCTACTCTTAAAGCCCTGCAAAGGAAGCATTGTGTGCTGCCAGCTGTCTGTCTCCTTGGAATGCCTTGCGTCATACCCACCCTCAAGATTACGCACAGGGAAAAACAGGGTGAAATGCCCCCATTCACCCGAGGCACTCCCTTAGCCTCTACCTCTGCAGTAGCGATGAATCACTGACACAAAATTGTGATCATAAATATCAAGTGACTGAAATACTGTGTCAAAATCATCGTAAAAAAATATAATGGGCCTACACTAAATATTGTGTCAAAAATATCATTTGTAAGAATATCAACCAAAGGCATATAGAACCTGTGGCATCATGACTTAGGTCACAGAAAATTAATATTCTGAATAGGTCAGTTAAGACTGAAGGGCTGAAGGTGGCTGGTGGTTTAATTTCTTCTCATCTGAAAACCAGGATTAAGCCACTTACCTTTTGTAACTAGTTCACATGTGGTTTGCAATCTTAACACTGGTGATGTGTGCCTATAGCTTTAGGGTTGGAAACCACCAGTTTCATAGAACCCACAATGATTTTGGGTCACTCAACAACGGTCACCATGGCAGCCTGTTGTTTTTTTGCTTATTTCATTGAATTTTTGATGAATACATTGTCTTTGTGGAAACATACTGGACTCCAACCACAGCTACGAGCATTGTGTCTGAGTTTTGTCTCCCGACAGTTAGCAGCCATGAGCTGGAACACCTCTAGAAACAAGTAAGGAGCATTTGGTGGCCATCTTGAAAGGTTAGCAAGGATCGCATACAAGCCCAATGAACTGTTAAAACAAGTATGGAGCATTTAGGGTCCATCTTGAAGCGTTGGTAAGGATTCCATACAAGCTCAACTCACTGTGAAAACAAGTAAGGCACATTTGGTGGCCATTTTGAAGCATTGGGAAGTATCGCACAAGCCCAAAGCATAGTAAAAATCTGCTTTTGAGCGTGGCAGCCATCTTGAAAACTTATTTGGTTTACAAGCTCCAACTACTGTAAAATACCATGTAGTTCATCGTGATCTCTTACACAGCGATATTCAGTGCCTTCAACTAGTGATGGCACATCAATGGTAATTGTTGTGAGAATGTTGAGACTATGATGTGAGAATGTTGAGCCTATGCCATTTTGTAACTAGTATTACTACCCTGTCCTAGGAAGTGGTGGAAGTCTCACCATATTCCATTAGTTTGAAGTACTACGGCGAGGTTCTACATACTTTGCTTCTAGCTTATCGACATTGATAGGCACATCATTTTAGATTACTTGGTAGGTTTAGACTCACATCATACAACCATTACTGTCTTCTCTGGATTGGCGCTGTGGTGGTGTCTGCATGAAACTTAGTAACCAATTAATTATTGTGTGTTCCTCAACCATTTATTTTAATTCAACTTTTCCCACAGTTCTGGAGCTCTTTTTGAGTAACAGTTATGGCTGCTTCCAATATGTCTCGACCACCACAATTTCTTTTGGGCAAGGGAGAACCCGTATTAGCATGCAAACAGTAGAAAAAGTTATTTGATTCCTATTTACTTGCAAGAAGAGGAGAAAACATTTCTGCAGTGAGGAAACAATCTGTGTTACCCCATAATTTGGGCCTGGAAGAAAGGAATATTTATGAGAGTCTTGATAAGATACCTGTGAGCAGCGGTGATGGCGGACCGGGGTACTCATATGAAATGTATGTGTTACTGCTAGAATTACATTTTGGCTCCCAAATTAATAATGTTTTGAGAAGACAAACATGTTTCTTGAGAGTGGAAGGGAAGACTGAGAAGATTGGGAACTACGTAACAAGTTTGACAACCTTAGCATTCCCATGTGAATTTGAGGCTTTGTTTTATTCTCTGATTAGAAATCAACTTGTAAGCAGTAGCGGTCGGTGGTGGGAATGCTGCCGGGCGGTGACGTGGGGCGGGGAGTGGCAGGGTGGGGGGTCGTAAACTACAGAATATGACCAAATACAGGTAAGTAAACATATAAATAAATAAAACAAATTTTGTTGTGTGCACTGCATCACCAAATTCGAAGCAGTGCACGCAATGAAATTTGTTTTATTTATTTATTTGTTTACTTACCTGCATTGGGCTGTATTCTGTAGTTTACCACCCCCCCTCACCCTGACTCTCCCCCGCCTCATGTCACCACCCGGTAGCACTCCCACCACCGACCGCTACTGCTTGTAAGGTGTACCAATTCTCAAAGAGTACAAAAGAAACTTCTGGCCAGGAATCTTGATCTTAAAGAAGTGGTTTGCATTTTTGAGGGAATGGAGAATACTACCTCATGTGTATGGGAGAAGGGAGAAACTAAAGGAAGTGAATGAACTCAGGGTATGAGTAGTTCCATTATGAAAGAGAATGTTTGCGAAGTTGAGAATGAGAGCATGCACTGTGTACCAGTTGACAATAACACCAAAAGCAAGAGTAACAAAGAATTTTGCGGAAAATGTATCAGGTGTGGCAGTAAGTCTCATCTTTCTAATATCTTGAAATGTTTTGCCAGATTAGCCACATGCAAGAAATGTGGGGGGGGGGGGCATTATGCCACATTGTGCAGAAGCTTGAAAAGTCAAAGTGTGGCAATGGTTGAGAATGATAAAGAAATAATCTTGAGTGTCAAAAACGATGGTCGTGCAAATCATGAACCGATTATAATGCTCTAATGTAAGATCTTGATTGGTTGGAAAGAAGAGAGTGTTTTAGTTATACAATGGTTGGGGATAAAAAATTGGGAGAATATCTTTGGCTTGAAAAACATTGAATTGTTGCCATCTGATATAAACCCAGTAGGGCATGGTGCAATCAAGATTGATGTTCTATGATACACAATTTTGTGAATACAATTTCAAGACAGGGAAACAGTAGTGAAGGTGTTTGTGGCTAAAAGAGGGTATAATCTTCTGGGTGGCATCAAAAGGAGACATGGGCATCACATTAAATCCTAATGCCGCAGAGAAGGTATTGTTGCTTAATGATTCTGTAAATAATTAAGGTATATTCCATGATTTCTCAGGTGTTTTCATAGACACTTTAGGTACCTTGAAGGGTTTCCAGCACAAAAGTACACACAAAAAAGTTATTGCTTCTGTTCACAAAAGGAGAAAGGTCCCAGTACAGATCTCAGTACTGGGGTGAATGTTTGACATTGTTCAGCGTTCTGTCGATTAATTGTTCTTTTTGCATTTGTCACCCCGAGTGGGATGGGTACGTCCAAACATGGGTCCTATTCTCTCCATGCCACTGGAGTCAAGCTGGCCTGGCCGATGAGGAGTGATACCCATAAACCAGTTCCAGGATGCTTATTTCTAGTCCAGGGTGGATCTGGCCTGGCAGGACTGTTCCCATGGGGAGCAAGATCAACACTGGTTTGCATATGGCTGGGTTCAAAATGGAATGTCATGGTGAGCAAAAAAATGATGGACTAAGGCCAGAACTTTGTACTGAAGGTGAACGTTTTACACTGTTCAGCATTTAGTCCATCAATTGTTCTTTTGCAAAGGTAACGAAGAGACACATTAATGGTATCATAAACAAGTTCCTGGATTACAACTATATATTGGACTCATCCCAAGATAGCTTTATGCCGGCGTACAGCACAGAGTCTGCACCCCACTCAGTTTCCTAGTAACTCTGTAGTGCTCTGGACGAAGGTGGATCCTCAGCCCTGATCCTGCTCGATTTGAGCACCACATTTTATAAGGTGTCCCATAAAATCCTACTTGAGCGATTAGAGGGCATTGATTGGCGTAGGTAAGTCTGCACTGTCCTGGTTCACCTCTATTCTATTCCAGGTCACTTCTCTTCCCTACAGCTCCCTATTTCATGCTATACAATACAGTGTTCCCCAGAGCTCTTCATCGAGCCCCACCTTATTCAATCTTTAGCACAGGTCTTAAAATCCTCTGGAATTGTGCTGGTATCATATGCTGACAATAACCAGCTTGTGCTCTCTTCCTGGGAAAATCCCACACAAGACTCCGCTAACTTCTAAAATGGAATGCTTACTGTCATAGAGTGGATGAACGCCAATTGCCTTTACATGAATGCTAACAAAATGTAAATAATTTTATTTTGAAAAGATACCCATTCCTGGGGTGATCACTGGTGGCCTTCCTCCCTTGCCCCCCTTGCCCCCTATACCCAAGACCTCCATCAACAACTTAGGAGTCTGGCCTTTGAGGATCAAGCCTAATCGGTAACGGGCACCTGTTTAGGGTTCTGGAGATATCTTATAACCATTCTTAGTCTTTTCAACCCTAGCACCCAACAAACCATCATTCAGGTGGTAATTGTGTCCAGGATAGAATATTGCAACATCCTGTACCTACAAGCCAACAAGCCATTCACTAGAAGACTCTAGCTGGTCCAAAACGCTGAGGCCAGACTGCTATTGACCCTCTTGCAATTCTGCTCTGCCTCCAGTCTTTATCGTAAATTATACTGGCTACCTGTGGACAAGCATATTCACTTGCACTCCCAATAGGGCCCCATCCTGTTCAACCTCATATCCCCTTACCAGCCCTCAGGTTCTTTGTGCTCAGCCGACTTCAACTTGGCCATTGTTCATTGAGTTAGGAGAGTAAGTGAGGGAGGCCTCTCTTTCTGTGTCAAGACCCCATCGCCCTGAAACTTGCTTCCTCCCTCCATCAGGAGTACCCAGAACCACATGCATTTTAGAAAAACTTTGAAAACATGGCTTTTTTCCACCAAGCGTCCCCCTTACCCTTTCCCTCTGAAAGGCCCACAGTTGCAGTCCATTCACCCAATGGACCCAGCGCTGGGGAGCCCCACTGTTAGGTACAGCCATGCACTTTACAAACTCCATAAAATAGAATAACATAACATAACATGGTCATGGTTAGAATACCTTTATTTTTTAGAAAAGGTGCTTCCAGGTTCATGGGAGCATTCGTTATAAGCAAAAGATAAAGAAATCTGGTTGTTTTAGATTCTGGTTAAGTAGGGAGCTTGGCAGATTAACTAAGGTGAATCACATCAATGGATAAGAAACATTAGTTGTAATAGTCTTGTTCTTCTTTAGTACTCTTTAATTCTTCAGTAGTGCAGCTGAGATTCAAATGTAATATTTTTTACCTGCTCTTTTAATAAGCAAAGGTTTACAAATATTTAGTCGAATATATTGTCATGCTTTTGTATTTGTTAGGTTTTTTCTAATTTGCTTTTGGATAAGCTGGTGTATATAATTTTTTCCGATTTGTACGTTTTTGTATTATAAGTTTCTTTTTCCTTCTTCAAATTATACTGATATCCTATCATTTAAGGGGAACAGATGTGTTATGATCCATCTGTTCCATAGAGTGGAATATTAACTATGGGCCAGATGTACAACCAATTTTAGCATGCACAAATGGGTCAGTGATCCGGTTGCACATGCTAAAATTGGTATGGCCACTTACTAACACAATTTTGCGAATCGCAAAAGGATTGCAACTTGCAAAAAAGTGTTTAGAGACTCGATATTTGGAAGGGGCGTTCCCTTCCAATTAGCGACTCTCTAACCCATGTACTAATGTGTTGCAACCGCAATTGCGGTCGCAAAACACTCGTAATTACCACCTACTCAAAGTAAGTGGTAATGCATTCACAAACTGGATGGGGTCCCCAGGGGACCCCTTGCCTTTAGCCAATGCATGCGAGAAAAAAAATTCAAAGGCAGGCAATGGTCCCAGGGCCCAGGCCTGCCCTTAAAAAATTAAACAAAAATGTTTCATTTTTATTTAAAAGCAGCTCCAGACCAGGTGGTCTGCTAAGCCCAGCAGGCCACCATCCCTGGGAGGGTCAGCCATTTCCAAAGGGGTTGAAAAATACGAGTGCCTCATTAATATCAATGAGCCTTGCATTTTGCGACTCCATTGGGAATCGCAATCAGTGTCTCTGCCACTGTTGTACATAGTAAATTGCGAGTCGCAATCGAGCGCAAATTGCAAATCACAATTTACTAGGGTCGTACATCAGGCCCTATGTCAGTAAACACCTATGTTATCATGACTAGGTCAAAAGGAAACAAGATTGAATAGGACAGTTGAGACTGGAGGACTGTGGCTGGTAGTTTTATTTCTTCTTATCACAAAACCAATATTAAACTACTTACCTTTTTTACCCTGTTAATATGGGGTTTGTAAACTTAACATATATATATATATATATATTTATATATATATATGTATTAACTTATGGCGGTCGCCAGTAGGTAGTTATAGTTAGGACCTATTTCAAATTTTCAAAACTGGTGGGGCGCTCCGGTCCACTCCTATCCTGAAAGTCTTGGGGTGATTCGTCAAGCGGGGGCCGAGAAAAAAGGGGGGTCCCAAAATGTGTTTTCCCCATGCAATTTTCCATAGGAACCTTTAGCCGCAGCAACAGCCCAAACTGCTGAACGGAATCATACCAAATTTGGCAGAAAGGTAGACCTTGGTTCAGAGTTGTGCCTTTTGCTTAAATGGTATAAATCCATTCAGTAGTTCCTGGGAAAATCACAATTAAAATCACATATATATCTATGGCCGAGCAGGATCTGCGCATCCTGCCGAGCACGAGCTGTATGCTATTTGGCTGTCAACACTCCAAACCAGGAAGTGTTGGCAGCCATCTTGTGCCTCTGTAGAAGCGAGGCACAAGAAACCTGAATAAAAAATGCAAAAAACACAAAAAGGGGGCAGGGTAGAAACACCCTGCCCCTCTTAGGCCTATTTAGGGGGTCCCACAAGTATTCCCAAGGCACCCCAAAAAATATATTTTTTTTAAATCGGCAAAATCCGCACAGGATGCGCAGATCCTGCCGATAAAAAAAAAACGAAGCGTGGGCTGCTGCGCTTCTTTGGTAATACATATGCAAAGGGGGCCCAGAGGGGCCCCGGGGACCACCATCCAGAGGCTTTTTTAAATTATGTGCGGGGGTCTCAGGCCCCCCCAGCCCTGGGGTCTGCCACCCCTGGGGCTTCTTTCAATTGTGTGGGGGGCTCCCAAGGCCCCCAAGGGACCACCACCTACCGGGGCTTCTTGGAATTAGGTGGGGGCTCTCAGGACACCCCAGCTCCAGGGACCACCACTCCCCAGGGCTTCTTGAAATTAGGTGGGGGGCTCTCAGGCCCCCCCCAGACCCGGGGACCACCACCCCCGGGGCTTCTTTAAATTTGTTGCGAGGGGCTCTCATGGCCCCCGCAGCCCCGGGTCCCACCACCCCCGGGGCTTTAAAAAAAAATACCCTGTGGGATGCTCAAGCTCCGCCACACGCCCCTCTCCAGAGCTCTAAATATGTAAATTGGGGGTCCGTGACGGACCCCCCCAGCCACGGGGACCACCACCCCCATGGGCTTTGTAGGTTGTGGGATGGGGGCTGCACGGCCCCCCTCATGGAGCCTTGTCATGGCCCCGGGGACCGCCACCCCCCAGGGCCGGCTCCTGCAGTGTCCCGGGTTGCCCATCCCTGGGACACTGCTGTTTGCTTTGGTAGGGTGGGAGCCTCACGGCTCCCGCCCTGCCATAGCAAACTGGTTTGCAGTTTGAAAGAGAGAGCAGGAAAACCTACTCTCTCTTTCAAAGTGCGAACCAAATTGCTTTTTCCACATGGGGAGCAGCATGTTAGCTGCTCCCCATGTGGAAAAGCAATGCCGGCTCCCGCAGGAGGTGGGGAGCTGGCTGGGACCGTGGGGGGATTGCGGACCCCACCACGCGGACCCCCGCCACGCGAACCCCCTCCCCGAAGTAAAACATTTTTAATTTTTTTAATTAAAAAAGGGCCGCCCCGGGGGATGGGGTCCTCGGGCAATAAGTGCCCTGAGGAGGGGGGCAACACAGTTCCCCTCCAAAAGATAAAAAAATAAAATAAAGGCGATGCCCCGGGGATGAGGTCTCCGGGGCTGACTAAGGCCTTGGAAGGGGGGCCACACAACCCCTTCCCAAACATTTTTTAAAAAAATGTTAAAAGGGTTCAGGCCCTGGGAGATGGGGTCCCCAGGGCCAAAAAAATAGGAAAAGAAGGGGGGCCACCCAGCACCCCTTCTAAAACAAATTAGAAAAAATACGGCATTGCGCTGAGGCCCCGCCCCATTGCTGCAGCACTATGCAAACACACCCCCGGCGCATTTGCAGATGGGGAATGAATTACCCTTGAATACTGGGTGTACCTGGGGGCCAACTAGCCTACCAGGAAACTCCAGTATACATCTTTCTGCAACGCAGCTCTGTGGCACTTAATGGAAGTAGCTGGTGGGCTAGTTGCACCCCAGGGAGCCTCAAGATTCAAGGGGAGGTAATCCCACAACTTAAAACGTGCCACAGGCGTGTTTGCACAGTGGTGAAGGAAGGGGGCGGGGCCTGAGGTGATATGTGCACAAATACACCCTACAGTAAGCACCACAGAGCTGCGTTGCAGAGTGTTGTAAAAAGGATCGTGGCCTCTGAACACCTCTCTGCTACGCAGCTCTCTGGCTCATACTGGAGGAACCTGGTGGTCAAGTTGGCCCCTAGGGACCCTCGGGATTGAGGAGGAATTAATTCTCCAACTTAAAACGCGCCACAGGGCTTGTTTGCAGACATGTCACCTCAGGCCCCACCCCCTTCCTTCACCATTGTGCATATATTCCTATAAAATCAGCCAAACTACGAATTCCGATTTACTCACTTGTTATCAGGAGAGACCTCAGTGCTGCATCTTTGAGCCCAGCACTGATCCTGAAAAGTAATTCTAACCATACTTACCGGTAACTTGAATTTCCTTCCATAGGCTAACATTCACTGGTTTCACTTGGAAATTCTTTTAAGTGTGAAGTTTTGGAACTAACAAATAGTCCTGTAAGATCAGCCAAACTACGAATTCTGATTTACTTACCTGTTATCAGGAGAGACCTCAGTACTGCATCTTTGAGCCCAGTACTGATCCTGAAAAGTAATTCTAACCGCAATTACCAGTAACTTGAATTTCCTTCCATAGGATATACTTGCCTGCTTTTTGCTGAAAAAGTTTCTGTAAATTTTTGAAACGTACAAATATTCCTCTAAAATCAGCCAAACTACAAATTCCAATTTACTCACTTGTTATCAGGAGAGACCTCAGTGCTGCATCTTTGAGCCCAGTACTGATCCTGAAAAGTAATTCTACCCGTACTTACCAGTAACTTGAATTTGCTTCCATAGGATATCATTGCCTGCTGTTTGCTGAAAAAGTTTTGGAACTAACAAATATTTCTCTAAAATCAGCCAAACTACGAATTCCGATGTACTTACCTGTTATCAGGAGAGACCTCAGTGCTGCATCTTTGAGCCCAGTACTGATCCTGAAAAGTAATTCTAACCGTAATTACCAGTAACTTGAATTTCCTTCCATAGGATATAATTGCCTGCTTTTTGCTTAAAAAGTTTCTGTAAATTTTTTAAACATACAAATATTCCTCTAAAATCAGCCAAACTACAAATTCCGATTTACTCACTTGTTATCAGCAGAGACCTTAGTGCTGCATCTTTGAGCCCAGTACTGATCCTGAAAAGTAATTCTACCCATACTTACCAGTAACTTGAATTTGCTTCCATAGGATATCATTGCCTGCTTTTTGCTGAAAAAGTTTTTAAGTGTCGATTTTTGAAACTTACAAATATTCCTCTAAAATCAGCCGAACTACGAATTCCGATTTACTCACCTATTATCAGGAGAGACCTCAGTGCTGCATCTTTGACCCAGTACTGATCCTGAAAAGTATTCTAACCGTACTTACCAGTAACTTGAATTTCCTTCTATAGGCTAACATTAACTGGTTTCACTTGGAAATTCTTCTAAGTGTGGAGTTTTGGAACTTACAAATATACCAATACAATCAGCCGAACTACGAATTCCGATTTACTCACCTGTTATGTGGAGAGACCTCAGTGCTGCATCTTTGAGCCCAGTACTGATCCTGAAAAGTAATTCTGACTGAGCTTACCAGTAACTTCAATTTCCTTCCATAGGATATCATTGCCTGCTTTTTGCTGAAAAAGTTTCGAAGTGTTGATTTTTGAAACATACAAATATTCTCTAAAAATCGTACCAACGATAAAAGCGTAATTACTTGCCTGTTTTAGATAGAGGTCCCAGTGCTGAACCTAGGAGTCCAGCACTGGATTGCAAAAGTAAATTGAACATACTTTACCTGCAAATTGAATTTCCTTCCATAAGATAACATTGGTAATTCCAACTGAAAAAAAATAAGAAAATAATATAAATATATTAAAATAAAACTATATAAAAAAAAACATTTCAGTTGCATTATTTTAAAAACATTTTTTTCCATTTCTATTAAAATATATAATGTAAATTAAAAAATAAAACATGTAAAAATAAACAGTTAAAAAACTGTAGAAAATCAGTATAAAAAAATACAACTATTACTACATTTAAAAATTATCATTTAAAAACCTTTGAAATTCACTGAAAAAAACCATAGGTTTCAGGGCTGTTATAGTTAGATTGACATTTCACTTGTACAAAACCATTGAAATTCCTCTGTTATAGTTAGTTCTGCTAACTATAACTCGCGTGCCCGCAATCCACTGCTGATGATGTCACATATTACATCATTCATGACATGGTCAGTGACATCACTGATGACATTTGTGTTGAGTAATGCTCCCTGCCTCAGTTTGTTATGTCTGTTATGAGCGCCAAGAAACCGTCTCGGTGTACGTGCGCGGTACAAATTTTTTAACATAACATAACATTTAACATAACATCACTGATGGCATAATCCATGTGACAATCAAATACACCTCATCATACAGTAGTATAACCTTTCATCACTCACTGTAAAATACAGAGTACCATATTTGAATCCATTGACACACCAATACAAGTTTCTAAAAACCCACTCAGTGATTCCTAGATCTACACACATCTAATCACTTACCTATAGAGTAACTCATACATGCTGTCAATGATCAATAGAATACTATCAAATATACTTCTACACCTACATCGACATTACACACCAGCACACATCCTATTCACTTATGCAGTCATCCTACTCAGTTATGCAAACAATGGATCATACTTACATTTACTCAACTACACACTTAGACAAACACCACTTTATTTATTCATATAGATAGTAACTCATACTTAGGCCCCCATTAGGATGGCGGGCGGACTTTGCCCGCCCGCCATCCCCGTGCAAAACAGGACCGCCCGCCATAGGAGCGGTGGTCCCGCCTTGGCAATTAGGATGCGCCCGTCACACTAGTGGGCGCATCCTGTATTTTTACCATTGCGGCGGGCGGTGCTGAAAGCGCCGCCCGCCGCAATGGTAAACATGCATGTTGTGCATTTCAAAGCACAACATGACAAGCACCGCGCGGTGCCTGCCATGTTCCACTTTAAAATGCGGGGGGTACCCCCCATGTGCACCCCCAAGCCCCCCGGAGTCCCTGGGGGCCCGCAACGGCCCCTGCAGGGATTCTTCGCATGCCTTTCTGTGGCAGCAAGGCATTCAAATTTGCCCATCATAATATGGCTGCAGGTGTCTGATAGACACCGCCACCATATTATACCTTTTCTGCCCCGGTCGCCTTGCGACCGGGGCGGAAAAGCGGCTGACGGTCTTACCATCCGCCGCGGTCCCCCGGCCATCCTAATATGGCGGGGGTCTTTAGGGCAAGAATGGCGGGCGGATCGCCCCCACCAGGCCGGCGGTGGCTACCGCCAGCCTGGTGGGGGCGATCCACCCGCCATCCTAATGGGCCCCTAAGTGTGTTATAAAATCACTATTACAAGTATACAGTTATCCATACGGTCACTCATAAAATTACTGTGCCTTATGTATGCTTATTTATATACAACTGTCACAAACACTGCATTTTATTTTTCTAGTTTGTTGGACATATATCATTGAGAGATATATTTGCTCATCACCACACCCATAAAGATATTCACTCACCCAAACAACTGCTATAACATGCAGTCTAAACCTCATATACCTACTGAATCAACTATTCACACATCTTTGGGCAGTCACACACCCCCCACCGAACCACACACACATTCAATCTCCCATACAAATACTCTTTTAACTAATCAATAACTAATATAGACTTTCACACAGCTAGAAACCAACTTGTGCAGCAGTTTACACAACAACTGACGAAGTGATACAGATATTCACACAGTTTAGTCACTATCCAATATATTTAGTGAGACACTATAATTAGTCAAGTAAACAGTCAATCACACTGCTACTAAATCCTCCATCTAGATATTTATATTTGTATATCCAATCATTCTGCAATGCACATTGCTATATATATATATATATATATATATACATATATATATATATATATATATATATATATATTCACTGAAAAAACCATAGGTTATAGACCATATATAGTTAGGAATTAGCATTTACAAAACCTTGAAAATTCACTGAAAAAACCATAGGTTATAGACCATATATAGTTAGGAATTCGCATTTACAAAACCTTATTTTACTCACACAAAACCATTGAAATTCCATATATAGTTAGTTGCACTAACTATATATCGCGCACCCGCAATCCACTGCTGATGATGTCACATATTACATCATTCATGACATGGTCAGTGACATCACTGATGGCATCACTGATGACATCTCAAATGACATCACTGATGACATCTCAAATGACATCACTGATGACATCACTGATGACATCTCATTTGACATTACTGATCACATCACTGATGATATCATTCATGTGATAATACGATGAACCTCTTCAGACTCTAATATAACCTTAGATGCAATCAGTGTAAACAGACACTCACAGACTGTCACTCATCCATGGAGTTACTCACACACCTAGTCAGTCATGCAAAGAATCAACCACACCTCCATTTCCTCAACTATACAGTTATACAAACTTTACTTATTCAAACATATACTAACACATATTTACTCTCTTATACAATCCCTGATACAAGTTCACAATGATCCATACAGCCACTCACACATTCACTGGCTCTTATGCACAGTTATTTATATATGTCAACTCTCACATGTACTGTGTTTTACATATGTACTTACTTTGACATGTAGCACTGAGATATCCATTCACTCACCAATACACTCATGCACACAGTCAACCGCCCATACAGCTGTTTCCACATGCACTTTTGAAACCATACATCTAGTGAATCAACTGCTCACACATCTATGCACAGAGTCATACACCTCCCAGCCACCCACACACACACTCAGTCTCCCATACAAATACTTGGGCAACCAATCAATAACCCATATAGTTACTCATATAGCTACTTATCAACACATGCAACAGTTTACAGAACAACAGACATAATGATGCACAAATTAAGACAGTTTAGTCACTAACCCATGCACTCAGTGAGACACATTTAATCACTCACTCATACAGTCAGTCATGCACCTACTAAATCCTTCATCCAGACACTTATACATCCACTCATTCTTCAATATGTAAGACATATTTTAACTTTACAGAAACATACAGTCACTGGATGTTGTCATCAGTGATGTCATCAGTGATGTCATTTGAGATGTCATCAGTGATGTCATCAGTGATGTCACTGACCATGTCATGAATGATGTAATATGTGACATCATCAGCAGTGGATTGCGGGTGCGCGATATATAGTTAGTGCAACTAACTATATATGGAATTTCAATGGTTTTGTGTGAGTAAAATAAGGTTTTGTAAATGCGAATTCCTAACTATATATGGTCTATAACCTATGGTTTTTTCAGTGAATTTTCAAGGTTTTGTAAATGCTAATTCCTAACTATATATGGTCTATAGCCTATGGTTTTTTCAGTGAATATATATATATATATATACATACATATATAAACATATATCATCTGTATATCTATATAAATACAAACATAAATGCATGCATACATATACTTATATGCATACAGATGCATGTTATTTACATGAAAGTTGAAAAAACACTAATAAAAGCAAAGCTAAAAAGCCACCTCATTACAAACAGAATGGCTTTAACTTAAACGAGGGCGAGATCTATTGCATTTTCAATGCTTGTTTACTTTGGTTCCATCAAGAAGGCATTCAGATGTGTCACACATTTGCCATAAATTCTGAATGTTAGCACTCTAGTTGCACATTAGATCACTGTAGTAAAGCTACTGCTCACCAGGGACGTCTGCTGCTGGTATTCAAAGTGCATGTTTCAGTCTGCATGTCAGAATTTTTTTAATGAAATAGAAGAGGATTTGAGAAGTCACTCAAAATGATCCCTAATTTTTCTTTCTGAAGCACTAATCATACTTTCTATGGCAAAATTAACCCCCTCGTGTTGTTCCTTTTTAAATTGAGTGTTTTCAGACTTACCACTTCATTCCAATCAAGATGGCTTCTGGTGTGCCATACTTTTGTCATAAGTAAGACTGTTAGCGCTCTAGTTGTTCTTTAGAACACTCTGGGACATTCTGTCCTTGGGCTATACTTGGGGTACATCTGGGTGATATTTGGGCTACATTTAGGCTCTTTTGTCTCTGGTGGCCATCTTGGGAGACTGTATGTCAGAATTTTTTAATGAAATTGAAGAGGGTTTGAGAAGTCACTAAAAATGTGCCCTAATTTTTCTTTCTGCAGCACTAATCATAATTCATATGGCAAAATATACCCCCTCATTTTGTTCCTTTTTAAATTAAATGTTTTAAGAGTTACCACTTTATTCCAATCAAGATGGCTTCAGGTGTGCCATACCTTTGTAATAAGTAGGACTGTTAGCGCTCTAGTTGTTCTTTAGAACACTCTGGGACATTCTGTCATTGGGCTATACTTGGGCTACATCTGGGTGATATTTGGGCTACATTTGGGCTCTTTTGTCTCTGGTGGCCATTTTGGGAGACTGCATGTCAGAATTTTTTTATGAAATAGAAGAGGATTTGAAAAGTCACTCAAAATGTGCCCTAATTTTTCTTTCTGCAGCACTAATAATACCTTCTATTGCATAATATACCCCCTCATTCTGTTCCTTTTTAAATTAAATGTTTTAAGAGTTACCACTTTATTCCCATCACGATGGCTCCAGGTGTGCTATACCTTTGTAATAAGTAGGACTGTTAGCGCTCTAGTTGTTCTTTAGAACACTCTGGGACATTCTGTCATTGGGCTATACTTGGGCTACATCTGGGTGATATTTGGGCTACATTTGGGCTCTTTTGTCTCTGGTGGCCATTTTGGGAGACTGCATGTCAGAATGTTTTAATGAAATAGAAAAGGATTTGAGAAGTCACTCAAAATGTGCCCTCATTTTTCATTCTGCAGCACTAATCATACTTTCTATGGCAAAATATACCCCCTCATGTTGTTTCTTTTTAAATTAAATGTTTTAAGAGTTACCACTTTATTCCAATCAAGATGGCTTCAGGTGTGCCATACCTTTGTAATAAGTAGGACTGTTAGCGCTCTAGTTGTTCTTTAGAACACTCTGGGACATTCTGTCATTGGGCTATACTTGGGCTACATCTGGGTGATATTTGGGCTACATTTGGGCTCTTTTGTCTCTGGTGGCCATTTTGGGAGACTGCATGTCAGAATGTTTTAATGAAATAGAAAAGGATTTGAGAAGTCACTCAAAATGTGCCCTAATTCTTCATTCTGCAGCACTAATCATACTTTCTATGGCAAAATATACCCCCTCATGTTGTTTCTTTTTAAATTAAATGTTTTAAGAGTTACCACTTTATTCCAATCAAGATGGCTTCAGGTGTGCCATACCTTTGTAATAAGTAGGACTGTTAGCGCTCTAGTTGTTCTTTAGAACACTCTAGGAGGCTGCAGTAGAACACAAAGGAATCAACTGACAGTCTATGTCCTTGTTGGATGTACATGTTTTACTGAGAATGTCAGACTTCATTTTCACATGACTGAGAAAGATAATGTGAATTTACAGAAAATATGCTTTCAGTTTAGCTTATAGATCCCCTTCCAAACCACTGTGGGAAAATCATGAGATATTAGTTTTCTTTCAAACAATATTCATGATATCACAGCAGAAGGTTTTTTCACATGGTAAAATCACCTTAGAACCCACCACAATTCCTAAAACGAGTATGGTACCATCAACAAATGATTTATAATGTAACTAAAGTCCTAAAACCCTCTATTAACTACAATGCTTTTTAATGAGGTGCTATCATGTATATTGGTCCCAAGATGGCTGCCAACACTTCTTGGATGAAGTGCTGACAGCCAATCAGATCAGATGTGTGGTTAGGCTCCGCCCAGATATATATCTTTTTTTGAACCTAAATTACTCAAAATCCACTGGAGCACATATATTGAGACCTAGCAAAGGCACATCGGGCTAACAGTCCCTACAATTTTGCCAAGTTTCGTGCAACTCCATTCTGCCGTTCGAGCTAAAAGTGAGGCCAAGCGCCCTATGGAAATTAACATGGGAAAAACGCGTTTTGGGACCCCCCTTTTTTCTGGGCCCCCCCTTGATGAAACCCCCCCAAATTGTCAGGGGCTGCTCAGAAACAAAATGTTCCATTTTCCTGAAAATTTCAGCCGATTCCGTCCACAAACGCCAAAGTTATTAGACATAGAATTTTCAAAAATCCCCTAGAGAAAAAATCCTAACTATATATACCTACTGGCGACCGCCAGTAGGTAATATATATATATTACCTACTGGCAATAGCCAGTAGGTATATATAGTTAGGATTAATTCCCTATGGGATTTCTGAAAATTCTATGCCTAATAACTTTGGCGTTTGAGGACGGAATCGGCTGAAATTTTCAGGAAAATGGCACATTTTGTTTCTGAGCAGCCCCTGAAAATTTGGTGGAGTTTCGTCAAGGGGGGGCTGAGAAAAAAGGGGGGTCCCAAAACGCGTTTTTTCCATTCATTTTTCCATAGGGCGGTTGGACTCACTTTTAGCTCGAACGGCTGAATGGATTTGCACGAAACTTGGCAAAATTGTAGGGACTGTTAGCCCGATGTGCCTTTGCTAGGTCTCAATATATGTGCTCCAGTAGTTTTTGAGAAATTAACGTTCAAACCAAGATATATATCTGTAACAGCGCTCCGGGCAGCGATCCGGTCCGCTTACTTTTCGCGAAACGGAACTTTGCGCGCAGAAAGCTGATTGGCTCTCCGGTGTCTGTCAACATTCTAAACAGTCCGGAGCGGCCGCCATCTTATCTCTCGGTAGGATCGAGAGAGAAGAGGTGAAAAACGAAGGGGGAATTTATTGAAAGGGTGCAAGGTATACCCTTCTTGACCCTCTAGGAATGATGTTGGGGTTATTAAAGGGTCCCGTGGGGAAAATAAAAAAGAATGATTTTTCACGGTAGAAGCGTTTCCCGGGCCGCGAACTGGGCCGCAAACTGGTAGCGAAACGGGAATTCGCCATTTTGTGCTTCGTTTTAATTGTTTAGAGACAAAAATTATCGCCGCACATCGGCCACAATGCATGAATATCGTTGAAAAGTCAGCGATATTCATGCATTATCGAGCAAATGCTCTTAGCCATGTTATCCACCTTCCATTGGATAACAGAAAGCTGATTGGCTCTCCGGTGTCTGTCAACATTCTAAATAGTCCGGAGCGGCCGCCATCTTATCTCTCGGTAGGATCGAGAGAGAAGAAGAGGTGAAAAACGAAGGGGGAATTTATTGAAAGGGGGCAAGGTATACCCCTCTTGACCCCCTAGGAATGTTGTTGAGGTTATTAAAGGGTCCCGTGGGGAAAATAAAAAAAAAATTATTTTTCACGGTAGAAGCGTTTCCCGGGCCGTGAACTGGGCCGCAAACTGGTAGCGAAACGGGAATTCGCCATTTTGTGCTTCGTTTTAATTGTTTAGAGACAAAAATTATCGCCGCACATCGGCCACAATGCATGAATATCGCTGAAAAGTCAGCGATATTCATGCATTATCCAGCAAATGCTCTTAGCCATGTTATCCACCTTCCATTGGATAACATGGCTAAAAACCGCTCTGTGCGTGGTTTTTTTTTTTTTTTTTTTTTTTTTTGCTGCGTGACGTTTGTTAACGTTCGATTCGATGGAAATCAGGAAGTGTTGAACACCATTTTGTCACTGCGAGTAAATATTTTGTTATAAATGAATCCTTATTGATAAACATTGTCTGCGCCATCTTGCGTTTTTGTCCAATGCCACAATTTTGTCGTGCACGGCAGCTATTTTAGATGCCTTGACCAGACCCACTCTCTGCACGCCGTCGATTCTCAGCATGGCTCCCCACCCTCGCACGCATCTCCTCCACGCAATGGTCACCCCCGCTCTCTCTCTCTCATGCATGGGCCATATACTTCCCCATCTGCGCTGCTCTTCTCTGAGAATCACACCCTGTGCCCGTTCGACACCTCCCTTTCACCCTATTCACTACCGCACCCTCTGACACTTCTCTTCCTCTGTGTCCGATTGTCCAGGCCGGACCTAGGCTATCACCTAGCCCTGCGGATGTAGTGTATGGCTCCAGCTGTAGAGTATCCAGACATGCCAACCCTCCCGATTCAGGTGTGAGACTACTGATTTCAGTGCTAGTCTTTCGCTTCTCGATTCCTGCAAGGAAAAATGCGGGGGCATATTACCAACAACTAGCGGTAATTTTTGTCTCTAACTTGTTTAGAGACAATAATTATCGCCGCACTTCGGCGAATTTTATCGCACATAAACCTTGCTATTAGCAAGGTTTATCGCAAATGCGATAAAAAACGGCCGCAATGCATGAATATCGCTGAGAAGTCAGCGATATTCATGCATTAGTCAGCAAATGCTCTTAGCCATGTTATCCACTTCCCATTGAACAAGCGCATGGTCTTTTAAAGATTTGTGAAGTACTCGGGGCGGGGGGGGGCACTGGCACAATTTGCAGGCCAGGCAGTGTTCAACACGTGCATCACCCTTTCTCTGCCTGCTATTGCGCTCCATGTTTCGGAAAGGTAAGAAAATGAACGTGCATTTGAGTTTGAAATGTCCGATCTTGTAGCAGTACACTTGCAAAGCCCACACATGACAATAACCCGATTCAAGGCCCCATTCACCCGATTTTTTAAAAAAATATAGTACTCCAAGACAGTTACATTTTAAAACTTTATTAATATTTAAATATAACGAACGCAACAAAAACTGTAAATATATTTAACCATTTTTTTAAATTAACCAGAACTATAACGATAACAACAACAACAACAATAATATAACTTTTATGTCTAAATTACGCAAACATTTAGCTAATCTGCTAAAGGGGGGAGTCGCCATTTCTTTACAATAATCAATAATGAAAAATCCACATCAATAGGGTTGCCCGTTTTGTCGATGCAGCACTATAGTGCAATATACACAGCACCTGGGGTGTCAAGAGTGAACAGGTCTTTCTTTGTTCCTTAAGATGTTATCTCCGAGAATGCTGATGCATTGGTGTCTGTACACTTCTTTGTCAATTCTGTCAAGATGATAACTGCTTTATAAACAGACGATATCTTTGTTTCGTCATTAGTGTTAAGTGTGTCTGAAACTACAGTGCCCTTCTGGTTTTTTTTCTTCAGGCTCTACAGAGTTTTGTGTGTTGTTCTTTTGAGCGACAATTATTCCAGAGGTTTCAGGTTCACTTGTTTTGTTCTGCAGTGAGTTAACAGCTTTAGAGAGTTCATGTTTATTTGCTATGTCCTGCTGTTCGTGAACTGCTTCAGAGACGTCAGCCTCATTTTTTATGTTTCAGTAGATCCTGGACCTGCCCGGCCGCGCCCAAAATGGCGCCGGTGTAAATGGGACTCGTAACTGCTTGTTGTGTACTGGTTGCCCAACCTTGATATCACGAGATACATATGCAGTTTTGAAGCACATGGCGGAGGCTTGTCTGCTGTAGTGGGGTGCCCCTTTATCGTTTCAGTCGCCATTCCGCCCGCTTTTGCTACACTGTGCCTCATCCGCCATTCAGCTGTTTACCGCCCGCTCTTACGGCTACAGCGTCTCGCTCACCATGTAGTTGAGTTGCTCCCACTCTTGCGGTGCAGCGGTAGGCGGCTTCCACAGGACTCTTAAAATGGCGGCCGGCTCTTCGGATTTGGGCCTGGTCCAGTAAAATGGCCCTGGGACACCTTGGAACTCGGACGCTTGTCTGCCAGGGCTTGGGTTCCATTCTCGAAAGCGTCCCCTCAGCCTTGAAGATTGTACAAAAGTCTTGGGGGCCCTCGACTCCCGCAGGCTTCCGGTGGGGAGCGGCTGCCATGATTGCTTGCGGAATGGCCACGACGGAGCTACGAGATGGTGGTGCTCTCATGGTGACGCCAGCTTCAGTCTGAAACATCCAGAAACAAGGTGGGGCTTTTATCGTTTGGGGAAAAAAAATGTTTTAATCCAATGAAAAGTGTTATTTTTAGGTCACATGACCTAGTCTTACATAATTAGGAAAAGAAAAGTAAAATGAACCAATGAAAAGTTTTATTAACAAGTCACATGACCTGTTATGCTTACGTTACGCGCTGCGCGGCGCGCTCTGGATCGTTTCCGGGAAGCTGCGCCTTGCGCACCGGAGCACATCCGGGTGCGCTAACGCGTCGCGTCATATGACGCATTACGCGACAATGCAGGTGCAGAATATAGTCAAAATGTCTCCACCAACCAGCGGTCGGAATTCCACCGCTTTCAGCAGTCCAAAAAGTTCGGTCAAATCTTAAGAGCGGGAGCACCTCAACTACATGGTGAGCGAGACGTTGTAGTCGCAAGAGCGAGCGGTAAACAGCTGAATGGCGGAAGAGGCACAGAGTACCAAAAGCGGGCGGAATGGCAACTAAAACGGTAAAGGGGCGCCCTGCGACAGCGTGTCTTCAGGTGAAACGGATTGTGGGACAAGGTCCAGAATGAAAGATTCTTCAAAAGGGAAAAAATTCCGCCGGACCCCGGGAGCCGGCCACCTATGCCGGGGGCGATCTCAGGCCTCACCAGGGCAACACGACTTGGGGAGGGGGCAGGAGCCAAGCGCCCCCTCTCAGTCCGCGCCATCTCACCGCCCCTCGGGAGCCTCCGTCAAGCGGTTTAGGGAGGCACCGTATCACATTGTTTTCCAATGCAGTCAGGTCCACAAATGGACCCCACTACTTTGAATAGTGAAGCTGCAGCAGGTGCAAATAAGGTTTAAACAGTGTTACAAGAACTGCTTAGAACTCTGAAGTATGGCACTCAATAACCAGGACTTATGCCATTTATGTAAGGCAGTGACATGGAAGCAACTCTGGGACAAAAAGCATGAACGAACATTCACGTATGAAAATCTTATTTGGAGAAGGGGTAGAATCCAAACGCCCCCTGCCAGTTCGCGCCACTACACTGTATGTGGAAAATCTGAAGACATCATTCTACAAACTCTCAACGCTTGTTATCAGTGCATGACTTTCATGCTCGATCGATTGAGCTAGCCGGATCGGGCAATAAAAAGTATAAAATAGTTATGTAAATAGTTATTTAATAAAATGTTTTATTCTGTTTCTTTGGTGGTGTGTTGTGTATATTTATAATATTTGCATAGGGTTTGCCGTTATTTTGGGCGGGATGGGTGACGGATCCGAGCTGTCTTGCAGCCCTCATGGTGTGGAGCTCAGTTCATCTCACTATTTTCGTATTTCTCATGAAGGGTTATTCCTAATGTTTGTATTTTACCGAGGTTAAAAAGAGATCGAATTAGTGGTCTACTGATTTTGCTCGATTACTTTTATTTTTTTACACGATTTTTCACTATCTGCAAAGACTAAACAGAGTATTGCGACTTTGTGCTTGTTTGTAAATAGAGAATGATCCAAAGAGAACCAATTGTAAAACAGTAAATGCTTGGATAATAATCAATCAAATGGAGAGACAAGCAGGTACGACGGATTACAACAGGGGTAAAGGTCTGCGTTAACTACCGTTCACTATCTGCAAAGAGAGAGTACTACTAAGAGAAAAGAGGGGAGTGGGGGGGGGGCAGCGTTCAAAGCACATCAGCGTGCATAAACACGAAAACGTTTTTACCTATCACGTACTTGACATTTGACAGCTTTTGATGTTTGCTATTAAAAAACCATTGAAATTCACAGAAAAAACCATAGGTTATACTCCATATATAGTTAGGAATTTGCATTTACAAAACCTTGAATATTCAATGAAAAAACCATTGGTTTTAGGCCATATATAGTTAGGGATTTGCATTTAGAAAACCTTATTTTACTCGCATAAAACCATTGAAATTCCATATATAGTTATAAGCGCTAACTATATATCGCGCACCCGCAATCCACTGCTGATGATGTCACATATTACATCATTCATGACATGGTTAGTGACATCACTGATGACATCACTGATGACATCTCAAATGACATCACTGATGACATCACTGATAACATCTCATTTGACATGACTGATCACATCACTGATGATATCATTCATGTGATAATACCATGAACCTCTTCAGACTCTAATATAACCTTAGATACAATCAGTGTAAACAGACAGTCACTCATCCATGGAGTTACTCACACACCTAGTCAGTTATGCCAAAAATCAATCACACCTCCATTTTCTCAACTATACAGTTATACACACCTTACTTATTCAAACATATACTAACACATATTTACTTTACTCTCTTATACAATCTCTGATACATGTTCACAATGATCCATACAGCCACTCACACATTCACTAGCTCTTATGCACAGTTATTTATAGATGTCAACTCTCACATGTACTGTGTTTTACATATGTACTTAATTTGACATGTAGCACTGAGATATCCATTCACTCACTAATACACTCATGCACAGTCAACCGCCCATACAGCTGTTTCCACATGCAGTTTTGAATCTATACATATAGTGAATCAACTACTCACACATCTATGTACAGAGTCACACACCTTCCAGCCACCCATACACACACACTCAGTTTCCCATACAAATACTTGGGCAACCAATCAACCCATACAGTTACTCATATAGCTACTGATCAACATATGCAGCAGTTTGTAGAACAACAGATATAATGATGCACAAATTAAAACAGTTTAGTCACTAACCCATGCACTCAGTGAGACACATTTAATCACTCACTCAATCAGTCAGTCATGCACCTAGTAAATCCTTCATCCAGACACTTATATATCCACACATTCATCAATATGTAAAACATATTTTAACTTTACAGAAACATACAGTCACTGGATGTTGTAATCAGTGATGTCATCAGTGATGTCATTTGAGATGTCATCAGTGATGTCATCAGTGATGTCACTAACCATGTCATGAATGATGTAATATGTGACATCATCAGCAGTGGATTGCGGGTGCGCGATATATAGTTAGCGCTTATAACTATATATGGAATTTCAATGGTTTTATGCGAGTAAAATAAGGTTTTCTAAATGCAAATCCCTAACTATATATGGCCTAAAACCAATGGTTTTTTCATTGAATATTCAAGGTTTTGTAAATGCAAATTCCTAACTATATATGGAGTATAACCTATGGTTTTTTCTGTGAATATATATATATATATATATATATATATATATATAAATATAATAGACATTAAAATAACAAACCAAACCACATTCACTGGATGATGTCATCAGTGATGTCATCAGTGATTGCACTAACCATGTCATGATTGATGTAATATGTGACATCATCAGCAGTGGATTGCGGGCACGCAAGTTATAGTTAGCAGAACTAACTATAACGGAGGAATTTCAATGGTTTTGTACGAGTGAAATGTCCAGCTAACCATAACAGCCCTGAAACCTATGTTTTTTTCAGTGAATTTCTAAGGTTTTTTAAGTGCTAATTCCTAACTATAATATGTCTGAAACCTATGTTTTTCAGTGAATATATATATATATATATATATATCCAATAACAAGAGTCCAGTGAAGTACGCTCTCAGGAATCAAAACTGAGTTTTGATTCCTGAGAGCGTACTTCACTGGACTCTTGTTATTGGATAATTAATTTCCGGTTGCTTCGCCGGAGTGTACGCCACTTGTCCACGGGTCACCACGTTGCAGCAGGAGCAGCTTTGTGTGGAATATATATATATATATATATATATATATATATATATATATATATATATATATATATATATATATATATATATATATATATATATACAACCGCAAAATGTTCTTTGCGGAGGGAGCACTATAGAAGCTGGTGCAGACGGCGAGATAAGGACACTCCCGCAGTTATATTTACGCAAAACACAAAAACTTCGCACTCTTCTTGGGCTTTTCAAACTTCATTTATTGGACCTTTATCTCTTCCACCTATGGGTTTCAAACAAAACTGTTCTTTATCACGGTAGTTAGGCAAGCTCCTCTTTAGTTTCAGTTATTTATACCTAGTCACCACGTTGCCCATAATGAGGCATTGTGGGACTGGTAGTGTTGACTCTACTTATTGCATAAAAATATGCCACAATTCCTTCTTTTACTTGCTAGGAGATGCTGGCGCTTATCCCCGGTCCGTGTGGGTTAATAAATCAATGCTTGAGTGGCATAAAACATATTAAAGCCATGGCTAGTGACTGACAGGTCACATGAGTTACTGTACTAATCCAAAGTGCACAATCTCATTTTTCTTAACTTTATTAGATGATAGCTGACTCATGACATGACTAAGTGTCATTCAGAATTACTTGGCTGAGTGCCAATGTGATGCCCACACCGGTACCTGGGGACTTGAACCACGTCACCAAACAAAAAAAGAAAAGGACAAACTAACTGCAAATGATTTCACTAACAATACTATCACTCATCTATTCAAAGTGGTATATGTGTTCAATATTTACCGTGATTACTGGGCAGCAGAGGCAGTCAAACTACAATAGTCCGTTACAGATCCACAAAGCATTGGTAAGAGTCATATGCACAAAGCTACTACAGATGTACATACATCTCCTCATCCCCGTTTAGTCCTAACGGGAGTTTTGTTTTGAAACAAATTATTAATTTAGACTCCAGTCGTCTCAATTTTTGAGTTCTATTTCTTCCTCTCTCGTGAGGGGGTATCATGGCTAATCCTGAGTACTTTATATCTTGCAGGTCTTGCCAATATGACTCCGCATATGTTTGGCTATTCCGTAGGTCATATCTCCATTTTGAATAGCTCAGATGTGCTCTAGTATGTGCTTTTTTAATGGACAGATGATACTTCCTATATAGTGCTTTCCGCAGAAGCATTCTAGTAGGTATACTACAAACACTGAGTCACACGTGATTGTCTCTTTGGTTTCAAATGTCTGTCCTCTAGGATCTTCAATAGATTTCAGATTTCTTCCCACTTTACATGCATTGCATGTCATACACTTTGTCAATCCTTTTTGTCTTTTCCCTAGCCAAGTTTCTGTTTTCTTGATTTCAAAGTGACTGTTGACTAGAGTATCACACAGTGATGGTGCTTTCCTGTAGGAGATCAATGGTCGATCTCCTATCTTAGGCCCAATGTCCGGATCTTTTTTTTATACATTCCAGTATTTCTTCAAGGTTTGCTGGATTTTATAGCTTTCCTTCGTAAAGGTGATGATTGGTGTATCATCCTCTAGAGATTCCATTTTGTTGCTCTTTGTTTTGTTATCAATGAGTGTTTGGACCCTGGTGTTTTGTCTTGCTTTCGCTTCTCCACGTTGGATGTCACTGTGTTTGTATCCCCGTTTTGGAGAAACGTACTTTAGTTTATTGGAACTTTTTCTGCATTTATTTGGGCTCTAAGCAATTCCTTTTCATTAGTAAGAATTCTTCATAAGGAATGCTTCTTTTTGAGAGCATTGGCAGGCAAGATGGCCGCTGACAGTCTGTCGGGGTGAGGACGCGCTCTCTACCTGCTCCCCCGCTCAGGATCTCGCTGAAAGGAGCAAATGCTAATAGCAAGGAGAAGAAGGGATTGCTTTTGATAGCGTTTTTCTGCTCGGCGGTTTTTTCCAACTACGAGGTGTAACGAGGTGTAACGGGCTGAACTGTGATTGATGTGGTTTGCCGCGAAGGTAATCGCGGAGGCACTAGCCCTTCCGACGGTGGACGTGGTGCTGACTCGAGCATTGGCTACTGCTCGTCAGCTGATGGTGAAGGCGAGCGGTTGGAGAAAACAATACCGGCAGCAGCAGCAGCTGAAGCGGTATCGGCAGCAGAACTCAGCGGAAGGCTCGTCCACGGTTTGGCGTTCAATGGCGCCAAAGATTTCAAAAGTGCTGAGGGAGGAGAAAGCTGCTTGGAGCGAGTCGGACGCTCCGGCAGCTAATCTCCGCGCAAAGAAGCTGACGCGGACGCAGGAGACGAGTGAGGATTTTCAAACCTCCGAGCAAGTAAGTGGTGTAACAAGGAGTAAGGAGGCTGGCAGCAGCGTGGGGGAGAGACCGAAAAAAAAAGAAAAAGACAAAAGTAAGGCAGTACCGGCACTAAAAGGAAGCAGGGGGAAAGTAACGGAGGGGAACCTGAGGCAGCCACTGGTTTCAGAAGCCTTTTTTCCGGTAACTCTAATCAGGTCTCAGGCAGCATCTGATTCAACTCTCCCCCAAACAGACATTGGTCAAACCGTGGCATCAGAGCTGAAATGTGGAACGGATAAGGGCTCCAATGTGAGGGAGATAGGCAACAAATTGCTGGAAACCAGTTCTCTAATACAGCCTGATCATTTGGGAGCCTTAATTAAGGAGGTGCATAGGAAAGATGAGCCGCTGCGAGCTGCTCCGATGCAGAATGAGGAGAATGAGGAGAATGTGCAGGTTGTGGAGGCTGTGGAGATTCCTACTGGACAGATTAAGCAATCTCATGGGACAGGGGGCGAACTTCTTCCTGACACTGGGGTAGTTACTGGGAATGGGAATGCTGGAGATAATGTCTCAATCCATCGCGGCTGCGTAGAGAATGTCAGTCTTTCACATCGTGCGGAAGAGAATACTCCGCCACCAGACCCGGGGCTAGATAATGTCATGATTCTGACGGAGGCATTGACAGAGGCATTGAGGGAGGAACAGAGCAATATTAATGCTTCCAGTATCTTGGTCACTATAGAGGGGTGCAGTAAGGATATTAATGTATCTAAGCAGCCTGAGAGGGGGATAGCTGCTGGCGGGTCTAGTGATGGTAATGGAAGAGACAACCTGAGTAGAATGATTAATAGTGATCCTAAGGTCGTGATTTCTCTAACCGGTTCCCCTTCTGATGAATGTTTCTTTTCTGTTAATGAGGGTGAGGAGGAAGGTGAAGAGGTGGGGGCAGTTGGAGGGGTGGAGTCAGAGGATTCCTCTATAGCTGATTTGGGAAGCGACCAGACATTGTCAGGGCTTGTAACAGAGACTGCATCTACATCTGGTCCTAGCTCTGGAGAACCTTCTGAAAAGGATACAGCTACAAAGCATAAATCTAAGGTACTGACTAAAAAAAGGAGTAGAGCAAAAGGATCGATAAGCCCAGCAGCTATAAATGTAGCAAAGAGACTGGACTGGGACTATGCAGCTACATCTCAGATGTATAAAGAGGGGGCTGGGAGCGCAGATGTGTCCTTAGGGTCTTTGCGGTTGAATGAGGAGAGAGATAGGCAAGGTCTATCCGAGTTCCAGACTCAAAATCAGGAGCAGCCCCAACGCCAGAAATCGCCCTTGGGGTTTGAAATGATGTTTTCAATGCTCAAGCAAATACAGACGGAGGCAAGGGTAGAGAGTCAGAGAGCCAGACAGGAAAGTAAAAAGATACAAAATGCTCTTCGAAAGGTAAACAAAGCATGCACAGAGTTGGCAGGGAGAGTCACAGAGGTGGAAGAAAGAACAGGGGGCCTGGAAGATTAAATGAAAGGATGGAAGGAATTCAGACATGACCAAGAGAAAATGAATAATGATGTACTATGGAAGCTCGAAGATTTCGAGAATAGGCAGCGGAGAAACAATGTCAGACTCTTAGGTATTCCGGAGGGAAGGGAGGGGCAGGATGCAAGAGCCTACATAATTGAATTCCTTAAGGGTGCTCTTCCAGATATAAAAGGTTGGAATTGGGAAGCTGAGATTCAGCGTGCCCATAGATTTCCTTATATACAGAGAAAGGGGGACGGATTAAAAAAACCAAGAGCATTTTTAATATATGTGGGCAATTTCTTATTAAGAGAAGAGATAATGGCCAAAGCAAGACCACAGGCAAAATGCAGATACCAGGAGGTGGAGTTCTTTGCTAGGCCAGACTTCTGCCATACAACGGTAGAACGTAGGTGGAGACTCCGGGAGCTAATAGCTCCATTTCAAAGAATCGGGTGTGAGGCATACCTAATGTTCCCTAGCAGGTTGAAAGTGGTTAAGGATGGCCAGTTTAAGATTTTCTTTTCGGAGGTCAGAGCAGCTGAATTTTTGACATGGCTTAAGGAAAGGACCCCGCAGAATAGTGCACAATCTCAGGACTTAGTGGTAGACTTACCAGCTAAAGGCAGCAGGATATAAAACCCAAGACCGCTGAAAAATTTCTATAGGAGCAGAAGAATTGCTAGGTAATGTGCAGATATTAATAAGTGAGCATTTTCTTTTTTTTCTTCTTTTTTAGAGGGTTTGCAGGACAATAAGAGCGGGGGGGGGGAGGCGTGGGACCCAAACAGACACAGCTGTCACATATAGGTCCAATGGACCTATTTGCCCGTAGGGGGGGTGGGATAGTCGGGGTGGGGGGAAAGGGTGGGAGACGCGGGGGGGCAAGGAGCGTAAAACATACAGGAAATGTATAATACAGGAAATATTATGGAATAAGGGGAATAATGAAAATGTATGTTTGTTGTGTTATATAAAGCCGTGGTTACATTGTGCAACATGTTTTTTATACTATATGATTAAAATTACGAATGTATTTGTTAAAAACCCAGGATGAGTATACGAATAATGACATGGAACGTGTGTGGCCTTAATGATAAGACCAAAAGACAGAAGGTAGCTTTCTTGATCAAAAGTTTAAAAATAGACTTTCTACTACTCCAAGAGACCCATATACAATTGTCTGAAATTAACCTGTTAGACCAATTGGGTCTTACTGTTTTAGCACACTCTAGGCAGGGAAGTAGGAATAGGGGGGTTGCGGTTCTGGCAAGGCAAAGAGGTGTTACTACTAGGAAAAAATGGGAGGATGTATGGGGTAGATGGGCCTTGATAGAATGCTTGATTGGAGAAACGTGGGTCACCCTTGGGTCTCTTTATGGGTCTACAGGAGATGATCCTGAGATTTTTGAAGAAATGGATATTGAGCTGGCAACATGGGCTCCATTTATAGTGATAGGAGGAGATTTTAACATCAATGGAGCAGGGGGATTGGGGTTGGGGTCGAGACCCCCAATTAAATATAAGGGAAGGAAGAAAAGAGTTTATAAAGCAGTTGTTAATTTAGCCAGAAACAATGGTTTGATCGATGTTTGGGATACTCTTAACCCTGGTCAAGATGGTTTTACATATTATTCAGCACCCCATAGGATAAGTGTTAGATTAGACTATTTCTTAGTCAACAACCAAGGTCTTGATGGGATAGATATCGAAAGAATACCAAGGTTGCTATCGGACCATAATCCTCTTATAATTACTTTAAAAGATATGACAGCGGTAAGGAAGGTTTCGGAGTGGTCCTTCGAAAAGGCTTTTTTAGTGGAGGACGCATATATCCAACATATGAGGAAATGGATTACTGAGTTCCTGGATATAAATAGACACACAGCACCTGTAGGAATAGTGTGGGATTGCTTTAAAGCCGGGGTGAGGGGCGAGACCATTAGTTATGGGGTTAGGAAAAGGAAACAGGAGAAAGAAAGAAGTGAGGGGGTAAGGAGGGAATTACTGCGGGCAGAGGAGGAATTGAACAGTAGGACAGATCAAACTGATAATGACGCTCCAACGGACTCTGCATACCTTAAACTCGCAAAACTGCGAATGGAGGAGGAAGAACAGATAGCAGAAAGGGCAGCCAAACAATATACAGTGAATAGGGAGAACTGTTACGAGATGAATGAAAAGGTGGGCAAAATGTTAGCAGCTAGAACTAGGCAGAAGGTATCTTTTGGGGAGATAAAAGCAATTAAGGATAGTTTAGGGGCGACCGTCATCGATGCACAACAAATAAGGGAAGTCTTCAGGAATTTTTATACGGTTCTATATTCTGAAAGTGATATAAGGGATCCTGAAGACATAATGGAGTACTTGAATTATCATGAGGGGAGACAGTTGGAGGAAGTAGAGAGGAAGAGGATTGACAATTTGCTAGAACTAGAGGAGGTAAAAGCAGCCATGAAGAGCTTACCATCAGGAAAGGCGGCCGGCCCGGACAAAATCCCGCTAGAGTTCTACAAGGTATTTTGGGAGGAGCTATGCGGAGACATGCTCTATACTTTGAAACAGGCACAGGAGGGAATCTCAATACCAGGTACTTGGTCTGAGGCAGAGATTGTGGTTATTCTTAAGAAGGGGAAAACGCCAACTAACCCGGGGTCATACAGACCAATAACTCTTATGAATACGGACACCAAGATCTACTCAAAAACGCTAGCAACAAGATTTGCAAGTGTAATAACACCTTTAGTTACTAATAATCAACATGGTTTTATACCGGGGCGTGGGACCACACACCATGTAAGGAAGTTAATTACCCTTATGGATAAAACAGAGGCTGATGGAGACCCATTTGCGGTATTATTACTTGATGCTGAAAAAGCTTTCGATCGTGTGTCATGGGTATATATGTGGAGTGTGCTGGAAAAATTCGGATTTGGGAGTGGCTTTATAAAGGCGTTAAAAACATTGTATAGAGAGCCCGTGGCTGCAATTAGAATTAATGCGGGGTTAACGGACAAAGTAAAAATTAACAGAGGTACAAGGCAGGGTTGCCCATGCTCCCCGTTGCTATTTGCAATATATCTAGACCCTTTAATTAGAAGACTGGAGCTAAACAGGAATATCCCCCCAATTGTCACACTAAGGGGGGAGTGTAAGATATTGGCCTATGCCGATGACGTGGCGGTTATAACATCATCACCCACAGAGGCTATAAGACATGTAGAGCAGGAGGCAAAGAATTTTGGGAAGATTTCTGGGTATTCTTTGAATACTGGAAAAACACAAATTATAAAAAATAGTAAGGCTTTATGTCAGGATCCTCGGGTGGCACGGACGGGAACCTATTTGGGAATAACCATAACTTCAGAATTAGACAAGATAGTTGAACTAAATATCGACCCTATTGTACGGAAAGTTGGGGGGGAACTAGATAGACTGAATAATCTCCACCTTACTCTGGTTGGATGAGTGAATATTATAAAAATGTTGATCATGCCGAAATTTTTATACCTCTTCCGAAAATTCCTCTATGGTTTGATAACATCTGGTTCAAAAGGATTGAAAATTTGATCAACAAATTTATATGGTCCAAGGGTAAAACTAGAAGAGCGGCGAGGTTTCTGGCACTCCCGCGAGAAAGAGGAGGATGGGCGTTGCCAGACATTAAGCTGTATTACTGGGCTGCTGCTCTGCAGTACATGGTAGGCCTAATAGGAGGAGCTGAAGTAGAAGGGGAAGATCACTTAGGGTCATTAGCGGTATATGGTATACTGATGGGTGAAGAAATAAAAGATATTTTTTTGAAAAATTTTGACACGGCATATTTTAAAAGAACACGCTTTAAGACCTTATTGGATGCACATAAAATATGGAAGGCTTTTATGAAAAAGTTTGGTCTAGGGAAGTTTAATAGGTATACGAGGATATACAAGAATATGTTATTTTCGGAAGATATATTTTCTGATTCAGTCTTTACAGAATGGTATGGGAAAGGGGTAAGAAAATTAGGGGATGTAATGGGGACACAAGGGGTGAAACAATTTGTAACAATACAGAAAAAGTTTAACTTGTCAACACAACATTTTTTCAAATACTTGCAAGTAAGAAGCTGTTTACAAAGCAAAAGAGGGGGGGCATGTGGATTTGAAAAAAATAACATATTAGAGATAATAGAGACTGGAGTAGATTGCACAATTAAAAGATTTTATTTTGAGCTAAACGAAAAAAGACCAGATGACTTGGCTAAATGGGGGGAAACTTGGTCAATGAAGTTGGGCGTAGAGCAAGAGTGTTTTAATACATCATTAGAATTAGGGGTGAATATTTTATGTTCTGCGTCACTACAAGCACAACACTACAAGACTATGTATTGGCTATATTATACTCCGGCTAAACTGGCACAGTGGGGAGCGACAACTGGTATAAATTGCCCCAGATGCACGAGCGTAGCCGCAGACTCAATACATATGTTTGCAACATGTCCGAGCTTAGCTACAGTACTTAAAGACATAGAAATGTTTTTACATAGGGCATTAAAACTACCTGTTAACCTAACACCCGCGATCATTTTGTTAGGTGTAGATGGAAATTATGGTGTTGAGACAGGGAAATATTTCATTTTCGTGGCTATGGCAGTGTACAGACTGTGTGTTGCCACTGCATGGTTAGACCAAATGGCTCCATCATTTCAACAATGGTTAGCCAGGCTGTTGAGTATATACAATCTAGAAAAAGCGATCTACTCCAGAAGAGGGAAAAGGTTGAGGAAAATAGGCTTGGAAATATGGGGGATAATAACGAAATGGAAGGAAGAAGAATGATTTGTATAAAATTTGTATATAAAATGTACTTGTGTGTATAGGAATGGTATATCTATATAATCTGCATATAACATGTATTAGTGTGTAGAGTTTGTGTCTATAATATAATATGTAAAGTATGTAATTGAAGGTAATTTACATGTATAAGTAGATGGAACTCACCCCAATATGGAGGGATGTTTTATTTAGTTGTTAAGAAGACGATTCCTTTTTTACCTTAGTTGAAACATATGGTGTATACCTCATACGAGTAGACAATGTTGTTTTTCTGTATTATTTGCTCCATGCCCCCTCTGTGCTCCAGAGGGTGGGAAAAATTTAAAAAAAAAATTGTGAATAAAAAGATTTTTAAAAAAAAAGGAATGCTTCTTTTTAGAGATTGTGGATGGAAGCTTGTCCCATGAAGAAGTCTGTTGGTAGCAGTTATTTTTCTAAATACTGTTGTGTGTATTTTGTTAGATTTTATATACACTTTTGTGTCCAAGAATTCAATCTCCTTAGATTATATATTGTAGGTGAATTTCAGGCCCACTTCATTGTCATTGAGTAAAGCTATGTCTTCCAAAAGTTTGGCCTTCATCCCCTTCCATAATAGGAAGAGATCATCCATAAATCGTAGCCAAAGGCCACATCAGCAGTGTATGAGTCATTTTCTTCTCTCCAATCTATGTTTTTCTCCCACAGCCCATGGTGAGGTTGGCATAGCTTGGAGAGAAAGAACTCCCCATAGCAGTACCACAACTCTGAGAGAAGATTTGCTTATTGAATAGGAAAATATTGTTTTTCAAACACAAGTCAATCATCTCCATCAACATGTTCGTATGTTGAAGTTCTCCAATTGGACATTGTTTTAGGAAGTACCTGATAGCTGCCAGTCCAATGTCATGATTTATAGAGGTATAAAGCGAAACAACATCAATCGTAACCAGAAGATAGTCAGGCTGCAATTCGGTATCCATCAATATTCTCAGGAAATCTCCTGTGTCTTTGATGTATGAATACAAGGTTTGAACAATTGGAGCCAGGAAGTAGTCTACATATGACGCCACTTTTTTCATACAGAGACCCACAACTCGATATAATAGGACGTCCAGGTGGTTTGTTTAATGTTTTATGCACTTTTGGCACTATGTCTCACTGTGCTTAAATAAATAAGCTACACTGCTCGCGCTTTGATCCTGTGTGGTGGTCCGTGATTTAAAGGAGGTTTGAAGAGGTCCGCACCAGCATTTTGCCCACCTAGCATTTAGCGGTCAGGAGTTTTTCTGCAAATTTATATATACATATTTGGTTATGGTAATCACTATTTTTTCTACGATAGCATGCACTATGGACTTATTGCTTTTTCTAATAATTTACAAAAAGTAGAAAACTCGAACGGAACATGAAAGTTGAATCTAACTTTGAAATGCAGTATTAAATTAAAATATGAGTAGAAAGGCATAGCTACACTATGTTATGACGAGGTCTGGCTACAGAATATGAGGTTAGGGTTTCAACAGCAATACTGAGCCTTAGGAGGAGAATAATTAGCATATTTTGCACATATTTATTGTAGATAAGTGATTGACATTTGCTTCAATTTGCACATTTTGCGATATTTGCACATGTTATTAGAATTGTCAATGATGTATATATAAGATGAACTATGCACTTGCACTTTATTCTATGTATTTCTCCTCTTCCCTCATATTTCCAATCGTGAGCAGACTTGTCATTTTCATGTATTTTACAGTGATTGTTGTTGCCATTAATAATTCACTCATATTGATATCCATTTATGTATATCTATGACGTTGGTTTCTACTAAGGGTATTTTACTATTATGTAATGTATTTCACAAAAAAGTTAACGCTACCATTCAGTAGCTGGAAGTATATTTTCCATGTCCATGCTAATGATATTCACAGGTGATACTCATTATTTATCGTCACTAGCACTTTAAAAGGGCTGTCCTACTATCAAAACGTTGTCATGTGAACAAGGCTCCGTTGAGCCGAAACGTCTTTGACAGTACCTCTGCAATAAAAAGAAAAGCAAGAGCCCATTTGGTCCGTGTCCGAGTTTCCTTTGCTGGCTGGCGAGACTCGTTGCAGCGCAATTTGAAAGCGGTATTCGTAATATATATATATATATATCACATGCTCGTTCTCCACTCGACATCGGAGCACTCTTAGGTGGGTGCAGCCAGCGGTAGTGGAATCCCGCTAACACATAAAGCTCAAATTTTGCTGCAATTAGGCAAAAATAAGCCGCACTCACACGGGGGAAAGTCTTGGCAAAACGTATTTAATGCGATGTAAACACTAAACAAATCATGTTTAAATCATTGTGATTAAATATTTATAATTAAGAAAACACTTAGGGGCTCATTTATGAGAAGCTTGCGCCGCCAGAGGGTTACTTTTTTTGACATTATGACGGCACAAATCTCTCAATCATATCTATGGGGCCACGCAAATCCACTATGGGTGGCTTTGCATTGCTTTATAGATATGGAATAGGACAAAGCAGCGCAAGATGCTGCATTGCCTTACTCTGTACCAAGGAGGCATTCCATGGACATTGCAGTGGGTTTTCCCAAGCAACACCCATGGAGTTTGACGCTGCCCCAGATTTACTTAATCATGTAAACCTGGGGCAGCACCAAACCCTTAAGCCTCCCAGAATAGGCGTAACAAGAGAAATATTTTTATTCAGACTTGTTTTTTCCTCTTTCCATTCAGAAGTACGCATAGAAAGAGGGAGTACCTCTCAGGGATGTTTTTTGAAGGAAGGTACCCCTTTGTGCACAAATACAATCCTTTCTGCAATAGGGGCGCACTTGCACCATGGTGCAAGGGAGTCTATGTTGGCGCTTCCTGCCTGATCACATTGGCGTAGGGCAGAGCAGCCAGAAAATTTGCGGCGCTGCCCTACGCCAATTTCTCTTAAATGAGTCCCTAATTCTACAAACAAAACAGTAACCTAAAATAAATATTAACATAAACATGTTAAAATATATTTTATTTATTTATACTGTACACTAAATTTAGAAATGAAAACAAAAAAAAATTATGTAACATATATTAAGAATAGTTTGATACTAAAATTTTCAAAAATAATAATATAAATAAATATAATAAACAGGTTTTTTTATATACATATGATTTATTAACTAAAGAAATACAGTAAAAACATTCTCTGCAAATAAAGTAAACATTTCTAAACAAAAAGTATTTTTTTTAAATAGTAACAATAGACATCAATGTAATAAATATGGGAAATTTTAGCACTCTAAGCAAACTTGGACTTCAGAGAAGTTACGTTTACTATTCCCATTCCAGTCTAAGCAACCCTAGGGAAAGGTTTAAACCTCAAAGGGGTTAAATTTACTATTCCCAACTCCAGTTTGAGCAACAGTAGGTAAAACCTTGGACTTCGGAGGGGGTTCGATTTACTATTTGCACTCCACTGCACTCTACTGCAAGCAACTTTAGCAAAAGATTTGAACTTCAAAGAGGTTAGATGCACTATATCCCCTCTATTCTAAGCAATAGTAGGGAAAGCATTGGACTTCAAAGGGATTACATTTACTATTCCAACTCCAATCAAGGGAACAGCAGGTAAAGCGCTGGACTTTGGAGGGTTTAGATTTACCATTCCTAGTCCAGTCTAAACAAAAGTAAGGAAATCGTTGGACTATCGAGAGGTTAAATGTACTATTCCTTCTCTTTTCTAAGTAACAGTAGGGAAAGCTTTGGCCTTTGGAAAGGTTATATTTCCTATTCTCACTCCAGACTAAGCAACAGTAAAGAGAGCATTGGAATTCGGAGGGGTTAAATTTACTCTTCTCACTCCAGCCTAAGCAAGAGTAGGAAAAGTGTTGGACTTCAGAAGACTAAGATTAACTATTCCCACTCCAGTTTATGTAACAGTAGAGAATGTGTTGGACTTTGAAAGAATTACATATAACAATAAAAGTTCAAATCGTTTACTAAAATGATTTTAATATATAATAAATTACCGTAAAAAGAAAAAATAATACTATATTAATTAAGAAGAATAAAAGCAAATGTCAAATATAAATGAAAAATGTAAAATACAAAATAATAAAATTACTGACAATCACATTGATATTCCAAGATTTTAACAAAATTACAATATTTTAAAATAAATGCAAAGTATTTCATTTAAATTATTACTAACAAAACAAAACAAAATTCATTTTTTGACAGTATCACTTACAACAAAAATAATAAATAAATCAAAAACTGCACTATAATTAACAAACAAATATAGCAGTAAAAAAAACATAATCAACTATCAATTAGGCAATCACATATAACAACAAATCTTTAACATAATACCACAACTTTACTATTTTAACTTTTGGGATTGACTTTATTATATCAAACAACAGAATAGCAATAAAGTGTGTGACCATTCTACAGCAAGGGGAAATATGTGCTACTATATATGATAATGTGCCTGATGGTATGGGGACACTGTGGCAGGCCTTCCGTCAAAACCTTAGTTCTAACTTTGTTCTTAGTACTAATCTAAAGTTTTTTATAAAGGATTTAAGACCACTCCCAATACCGCTATGAAATCTTCTTGGTTTTTAATAAGAAATGTAAAAAAAACTAGATCAGTTTTGATTGCGACCTTTAAGAGTAAGAATTCAGAAACTATCAAATATACAGGAGGAACATTAAAAAACATTAATGGTAGCTAAAAGTGAATGGGATTAAAATAAGTGGTCAGAACTCACACAGGCTATTAAGGATAAGGGTTTTAAACAGCAATTGATTATAGTATGAGGTCACATCTATGGATTGATCACTCCATCAGCCTGTACTCTTCGAATGAAAGTTGAAATTTATTTGCATTAGTTAATTAAAACCATTTCATTATAATAAAATACAATTTAAAAAGGAACCATTGTTCGTGAAAATTAAAAGTTCAGATAAGGTGCAATTGTTTTGTGCCAATATATGACTCGGGTAATTGTCACTCTTGTTTCACTGCGACCAGCCCCATGAAGGAGTGTCACCCATCTGGCTCTTCGATTTTCCAGATCTTGTTTCCTTTCCATTCTCCTCGTTGGTACTATTTTCCTTGTGAAGTGCTTGTACTTTGCAACTTTATGGGAAATTATAACAGATTTTTGTAGGTTATGGTACAAATGTTATTTGCCATCATATGACCCAGGGGCTTATTCTCATATTGACTTTTGACCGTTGCTCCGCTTTGGGCCCCGGTGGAGGATGACACTCATCTGGATCATCGATTTTCCAAATCTTCCTTCATTTCTGTTCTCCTCAGACACCACGTTTACTGTTATTAGTCCTAATTTATCTGTAAAGTGCTTGTGTGAGTGCATTGCGATTTTACTATTCGAATGATTCCTTTTGTAGCAACAATGTACTGATTAAATCCACTTGGAATTTTATATAGCTGATTCAATTCAAGCAATTAAATACACTACGCCCAACAAGGTCCTAGATCCAGATAAAACCCAGGGAGAGCTCCTTTTATAATAACTGCAAACTTGGGGTGCTCATCTCAATGTAATATTTTTTTTTTTTAAATTTCAATAACTAAAACAATACAGAAAAGAAAAGCAGTATAACAACACAACGTCACATGGTTACCTATACCATGAGCAAAAAGTGTGTCATATCATCAATGTAGATTACAAAGGCAAAACAATCTGTGGTTTAGTTGACAACAGAGTGTATATTAAGCATTGGAAAATGTTAATCTGGGAAAGGTAACAGAATGGAGGGGGGGCAATCACCATTATTCACAACAGGTAGGCGTGCAACAGGGCCCACATGTTCTTAGAGCGAGCAGTAGGGTGCAAAAGATCAAAGTATTTCTCTGGCATATCCCAACAGTAGTACATGTCCTGTAGTCAAGTTTAGTGGTTGGGACTCTCTTTTACATCCATACCACGGCGATCTATTTCTTAGAAAGCCCAAGGCCGCTTACGCCAATCGCCGGGAGTGGGTGGACAGTGCTGAAGTATCACCCAGGAGAGTTGTTAGGGGTAAGAGGTCAAGAAACATTTCCAACATATCTGAGAGCATTTCACAGATACCATGGCAGCAAAATTGAAGAGTAGGATAGAAGTACAAGGCCATATGTATAAAATCGGCCAGACTGTGATCACATCTCACACACATGGTGCCTCTACCCATACCGAAGCTGGCAATGAGCTCTGGTGTGCAGTAGTATTGATGAAGATATTTGAAATTAATCAGTTCATACCTATAATTGAGTGGCGTCTTTTTTACCTGAGCACACAAGATGTCCAGACCTTACCAGTCAACTGGTAGCCTAGTGAGCCCTCCCATCTACGCCTGGCATTGTGCAGCACCATCATCATAATGGATTTGTAAGTGGAGTATAAAAATGAAAGACAGTGACCCACATCAGCCCAAATATACAGTGATAAGCATCATTTCTAGGGGAGTGGGCGGGAAAGTTGGAAGGTTAGCTCTGAGTACAGAGCATAGTCTATGACTGCATAGTGCAGTGAAGGAGCAATGCCATGATGTCTGCAAAATGTGTGCATCTATGTGAAGGTCTCATTCACAAAAAGGTCTCAGTGTAGTGAACCCCATTTCATGTAACATGTTTTTTATGAACTTCTCCCAGGTGGGAGGAAGTAATGGATTGTCTGCCAGTATCATCAGAGGGGAAATGGGTCTCTCCAGAGACATTCCCTTCAATAGTTCCCACCATGCACGACAAGTTGATGTTAAAACATCAACATAATGTCTGGCGTAACTTAAGTGATATTTTGTATAGATTGAATATCAATGTTTATTAACTTCCGCATTTTTTGTAACAGTTAAAAGGTGGGTAGTTCCCTGGAGAGAGCTTAGGGTATGGAATCAAACTAATTATGAGGTACCCCTTTTTAAAAAAAAGTCTGAAATCACATAGGTCGTCAAGTTAGGGGTGACATGTTATTTCTGAGCTGCTATTTAGAATGCTGGTATTGCCCACCATGTAAAATGTGATATGAATTCACGCTTTTTAACACTGTACGTTTTAAATATGAGATTCAAAATTTTGTAGATTTTATCTTTTTTTCGGTATATCCTGCTTGTCATATTTATTGTGTACAAGTGGTTTACAAAATGTGTTCTATGTATTGTCTATTTTGATACGAGATTGGAGATTTTGTAAATTTGTCTACTTCATGTACCTTGGTTAACATGTCTGTTATGCTTTTTACACTCAATAAAAAATACAATTTCTGACACACTCAATCTGCTGAGGATAGAGCGGGTGGTAGCAATGGCTCTCTCAACCTTCACATGCGGAGCCAATGCTTGCGGCATTGCCCAATACTTCAGGCGAGGCACCTGTGCTACTAAATAATAAGTGGGCCTCCTTTATGAGGTTTTGGCATATGGCAGTACAGCAAGTTATCTTGCTGAACTGCCCTATATCAAAGTGAAAGTGCAGGAATTCACTGTATTTATCCAGTATGGTGCTTTTCCATGCGCTGGTGCTATTTCAGCAGCCTAGCACCATGGTGCAAGAGTGCCTGTGTTTTCGGCAGGATAGCTACTGTGCAGGAAGGGGCACCTTCCTGCACAAAAGCAATCCTGGGAGGCTTTTTCTTCTTTCCGTCTGTGCTGCAGAATGCAGCACACAAAAAGAAAGAGGAAAAAAAGGAGAAATAATGTTATTTCTCGTCATTGCAAGATTTTTGTGCATCCCCAGGTTAACATGGTTTTGTAAATTTGGAGAAGCGTCAAACTCCATGAGTGTTGTGTGAGAACATCCACTGCAATGTCCATAGAATGTCTCACCTAGAGCAGAGTAAGGCAACACAGCAATTTGCGCTGCCTTGTCGTGCTCCATGTCTATGGGACTGCATGGCTTTGCGTCACCTTATAAATATGATTTTGTAGTTTGCGCCACCAGGGTGTCACAAAAAATGATGCTGCAGTGGCGCAAGGAGCTCATAAATATGCTCCTAAGTAAGGAATCCAGCAGGGCAAGTCCACCTGCATGTAGCAGACTAGTGAGGATGTCCCAATGAATTCTGGGTTTACCCACTCGCAATACCAAGTGCTGAAAGGCCTGCTGCAACTGCTTTAAAAAGTGGAGTGAAAGGGCGGCTAGTAGATTCACAAAGAGGTACAACGATTTGGGGAGGATTACCATCTTAATCAGGGAGATTCACTCTATCAGTGAGAGAGGTTGCCAGACCACAATATCAATACTGTTTTTCACATTTTCCAATACCGTACGGAGTTGATCCATATTAACTTGTCATCACAGGTAGCCCAAACACCAAGATATCACACTTCCATAGGCCTCCATCATAAAGGGTATTTCATGGCAGGAATAGATTGAAAGTCAGTAAGGAGGAAGACTCAGATTTGGGCCGGTTTACTTCTAGGCCTGAGTAAACCCCGACCTGTACAATGAGTTTCTTCAGGTCAGTGGCAAAGAGGGTCATGTCATTCATGTACAATGATATGACTTGCGACACTTAACTGAGACATATTCCACAGTGTGCATGATGTTCCTTGACCAGGCATGCAAGACATTCTATTGCTATGACAGAAATCAGGGGGGATAGGGGAAAACCCTGCCTCGTCCCTCTGCCGATATCAAAGGTGTCAGAATATGTTTTGTTAAATTACACTTGTGCCTTCAGAATTGTGTATAGGAGGTTTACAAGCTTTAAAAAGTAGTTACCCAGGCCCATACTGTGAAGTTTTTTTAACATGAACGGCCACTCCAAGGTATTAAACACTATTTTCATGTCGAAATGATAGCAATCGATGGAAGCAGTGGGTCAGTCCTATGAAGTATTCCCATCAATGTTCTGAAACTGAAAGCAGTGAACTGTTGGGGTACAAACCCAGATTCATCAGGGAAGACATACAAATTGCATGAGTGGTTGGATGCGTTGCACTAGTATTTTCATCAATATTTTGTTGTAAGTATTTAAAAATGACAGTTGTCTGTTGTTTGAGATCACTAACCGTAAGTGAAGAATATTCAAGTATTTCGTGCCTTATGCGAACCATATCTCTAATAGTCTTGAAGCGGACTATCTTAATTAGGATCATTAATCCTATAAGGAAACACTTGGCTATCCGTGCCGAGTGCCAATACAATGCTGTAATATGGCATTTTATCAGTTAATAAACTTTGTAATCGTTTCGTAAATGCTGCCCAATAATAGAGCTTAAAATCAGGAAGTTGTAGGCCTAAATTATAAGGAAATTTTAGATAGCGAATAGCATGACATGCCTGTTTATAGCCCCAAATAAATCTACTAATAGCTTCCCTCTAATTTCTGGAAAAAACAATTCAGGACCCGTAGAGGAATAGCTCAAAACAAATACAAAAATGTAGGCAGGATTGTTATCCTAATTATATTCACTCTACCAATAATAGTTATAGGAAGGTTTATTCCACTTTTCGCGTTTTTGAATAACGGTCTGAAGTAGCGTTTCATAGATAAGTCTCCATATATTCTCAACTCTAGTGGAGATCCTAATCCCCAAGTTAGTTACTACTGTTCATCTACCAGTTATAAATGTTGTCAGGTTTAAATTATGAAGAACTTGTGTTTTATGTGAATTTAATTTGTATCCTGAAATTCGACCAAAAATACTTGCTTCTTCCTGAATAACACACAATGCTTTAGCTGGATCAGAAGTAAATACTGCAATGTCATCCGTGTATGTGATTGATTTAAGTTGATAGTTCCCATTTAGATCACTACTTACGGTTAGTGATCTCAAACAACACACATACTTTGTGGCATAATCCTTCTCCCCTAATATATATTTTATGATTGCACTGCAAACAGATGGGCAAACTATGGAATTGCAAGATTAGGTCAATTATATGATCAAAATGACTTTATTACAATTTCGAACAATTTATCTGCTATATTACACTCTTGAGAGAATCAGCAAGTGGCAGCAACAATCACAGAGATTAGGTGGGGTTGGGGGAGACAGAACACTCTGTTCTAAGTGTGGTCTACGTGCAGTAGACATCTTACATATATTCTATATGTGTCCAATAGTGTCTGAGTATTGGGGGAATATTATAAGATATAGGACAATATCTGGGATTTAACCTAGACTTTACTACTAAAGAGATCATGTTGAGATATAAGGTTTGCAACAGTACTGCTGCTACAAGCTTCATATCTATCGCAATAGTTGCTGCTAGGCTTTGAATTGCGAGGGAATGGATCTCGCTCAAACCTCCTTCTTGTATTGATTGGATCATCATAATGAAAGAGAACAAGCACTAGCCAAATCAAGAACTATAAGGTCACTGCAAAAAAAATGTATGTATATGGAAATACTTTGAATAATACAGAGGGGTTTACTGTATGCAGATATGTGCGCATATGTAACTGTTTTGCTATTATGTTTAGTTAGTTATTCTGCGTTGGTAAATATTATTTCATAACAATATTAGTACTAATCAAATTTGATTTTTCTTTATAATTATTTTACTGTGTTCTCCTATTTATTGGACTTATATTTTCTTTTTGTGTACCCTCTGTCAAAATAAAATAAAAATAAAAAGGTAATAATAAAAGTGACAGTGATCTGTAAGAAGAACATAAGCAAGTATCTCTGACTGGTTCGAGCATCACTATAATTATTGCCTCCATTGTGGTTGATGGAGATTGACAGCTGTTAAACAGCATTGTACACCTGGAGGAGATGCAGCACTAGCATTTCTATGTAGGTTTTGTGAATGTCTTCTAACTCCATCCCTCCAGGAGATTTACCACTGGGGAGAGCCATAATAGCTTGTTTGATGTATTTGATCGAAAGTGGGGAGTTTAACAGTTCTCTGGTCTCACTGTCCAGCCAGGTTAGAAGAACCTGGATTAAGTACTCCTCAATCCCCACCATCCGCGATTCCCCAGATATGTCCTGAGGAAGTGCTGTGCCCAGGAGTTGCTTAGGCAATCAGTAGTGAGGGTAAAATCCTTGGAATTAGTCGCCAACGAACAGACAAAATGAATTTGCGTGCTCCTGGGTCGCCATGTTCCTGGTGAGGACCACACCAGGAACATGGCGACCCGGGAGTACGCAGAGAATCGCGGAAAATAAATATATATGGTTTTCCGCATCATTGAATTACAGTTTTCGGAGATTCTACCACGGGAACACCTACTCCTTGATACAGGGTGCGGATTTCACATCCCTGGTCATAACACGAAGGTCACGGGCCCTGCTGGGTCGAAAGTATCACCAGCGGAGCGACCTCCATGCTAGACACAGCCATGTTAAGCCCTGAGGATTTGCATAAGCAATGAAACACGTGTCGGCTGGCTGTTTTACTGAAGAAAGAATTTCATCGGATTGTTCCCATACTGGAGATCCCAATCATTTCTGTTACTTTGTTGCTTTTTTCTTTGTATTCTTACTCATATACAAACGTATTGTAATTTCTTGTGTGTGCATAGGGTACATTTTTTTGTGGGCTGGATTCTGTCTGATGCTGAATGCAATGTCAAGGTAAAATCACCCTCATATCATTAGGCAGTCTGCATATTTAGTGCTTTTTCATATTACCTTGTCGAAAAAGTTGGAGTTGTCGATATTTGGGGCATATAGATGAGCAAGCAGTGGCCATCCAGAAGGCCAGCAATCAAAACCACATTAGCTGCTGCATCTATGATACAGTTGACCAGGGAGAAATTCAAAGTCTTTCTTTATGTCTTTCCGTCACCTTGCCTCTTCAGTATAATGAGTATGAAGAAAAATATCGATGTGTGCCCTAGGTTGAGGCAAATCTGGGCCAGCCCATGGGAGAGCCACGGGTCTCTTGTATTAAAGCTAAATCAATCCTGTGTCGATCAAGGTGAGAAAGTATCTGGCAAGCGTTACTTGGGTTATTGAGGCCCTTGACATTACAGGCCATCAGTCTATTCAAGGCCACAAAGGCAGACCCAATCATGGCCTTCGATTGGTGAATCAACACAGAATACTTCACACAATCAGGTGCAGTTATATACATTTAGAAGGCTGTGTAAACAAAGAGGCAAACCATGCAACATACCATCACATAAAGAACAACCCCACACTCCCAGCACACACGCCAATGCCAATCGTCAGCTGTATCCCCACAGAGAGAAACAAAACATAGATTCCACAAACAGAAAAAAAGTCACAAGAATGAGGTGTGCTCCATGCATGGGGGGACTAGAGAGCAAGGTAAACCACGGGGCGCTCACCAGACCACAGTCATCACTTCAATTCTACCTTAATAATAATAATAATAATAATAATAATAATAAGGCATTTGTAAAGCGCATGGCTGCACAAACTGTGTATCCCCGCGCTTACTGCTAACAAAAAACTGTCAGAGGAGAGGGGAGGTGGGGGGAGCAGAATGTATTTATTGCGGGAAGAGGTGGGTTTTTAGTTTCGCTCTGAAGAGCGTTTGAGGGTTCCATTCGCAGATAATCCGGGAGGGCATTCCAGTGTTTTACTCCCAGGTAGCGAAAGGATCTGCCCCCCATTTTTGCTTTGAGAATACGGGGAATTTTGAATTGCGTCCTTCCAGAAGATCTTAAGTCTCTGATAGGACGATGGATGGTTAGTAGGTTTCTAAGATAGATAGGTCCTTTATTGTGGGCAATTTTATGGGCGTAACAGAGGCTTTTAAATTTGATTCTTTCCCTAACCCGGAGCCAGTGAAGTTTGGACAGGGCCGCTTTGGAGGATGTTCTTCTGGGAAGACCCAGTACCATGCGTGCGGCTGCATTCTGTATGCATTGTAGCTGGTGTAATTGCTTTTGATTCAGGCCTAATAGGAGAACGTTTCCGTAGTCCAGATGGGGAGTTATGAGCGCGTGAACAATTGTTTTTCTGGCTTCAGTGGGGATGAGATCAATGATTTTACGCAAGATTTTTAACGTGCCGAAGCACTTGCCTGTTATTTTACTGACTTGGGATTTTCCCGAAAGATCTGAGTCAATCATAACTCCTAGATTTTTTAACTTTTCTACAGGGCGGGGGAAGTCACCCAGAGCCGTAGGCCACCATGCCTGGGACCATATTGATGTGTCTTTCCCTACCACCAACACCTCTGTTTTGTATCCGTTTAAGCGGAGGCAATTATCATCCATTCAGGTGGCTACCGCAGTCATGCAACCAGAGAAATTAGTGGCAGATTTCTCGCTGTCAGGGGTGAGCTTGAACATGAGCTGGGTGTCATCGGCGTAGCTGACAATGCCCACCCCAAAGTTCTCCATGACGCGAGCCAGGGGCTCCATATAGATGTTGAATAAGGTGGGGCTCAAGCTGGAGCCTTGTGGAACCCCATAGCTCACGTCACAAGAAGATGATTTAAAGGGTGGGCAGTGCAGCTGGAACGATCTTTTGGTGAGAAAAGACCTAAACTAAGCCAGAGCATGGTCTTTTATTCCTATATCTGAGAGTCGGGACAGCAGCGTGGCATGGAGCACAGTATCAAAAGCAGCGCTTAGGTCTAGCATGACCAACGCTGCTGTTTCTCCCTCATCTACCATCATGCGGATGCATTCCGTGGAGTATAGTACGGCTGATTCCGTGGAATAGCCAGGTCTGAAACCCGATTGTGTGGGGTGGAGTACATTTTCTTTTTCTAGAAAGGCCATGAGTTGTTTATTGACTATTTTTTCTATTATCTTCGCACATTGTGGCAGGAGGGAGATGGGCCTGAGGTTTTGGAATTGAGTGATGGGGATATTGGGTTTTTTTTTGAGAGGGATGACTTGTGCTGTTTTCCAAGCCTCTGGAACGTTGCCTTCTTGAAATGAGAGTGTTATCATGTTACTTATGTGATCAATAAGAAAGTTTTCCATGATGTCTTTACTTTTTCCCAAAGGACACACATCGGTAGAGGAACCTGAATGTATGCTATTTATAATGTTGATCAGGTCCTTTTTGTCAGGTGTAGTGAATTGGGTAAGGGTGGGCTTTTGAGCAAGGGGGGTTGTGGTCCTTGTTTCTCTTCCCAATGTAGAGGGTTTGGAGAAAGTAGCGTGAATTTTTTCGATTTTTTCGACGAAGAAGTCGGCTATTTGTTCGCATATGTCGTTGGAGTATGTGTCCTGCGTATCTAAACATGTTGTATCTGTTAGTTCTTTATAGATACGGAACAGTTCTTTTGTGGGATTGGTTGCCTCTTCAATTCTGATTTTATAGAATGCGCTTTTTTCCTCTCTTATCATTTTTTGATATTTTTTTAGTTCTGATTTGTAAATTTCCTTAAGTTCGGGAGAATAGTTTTTTCTCCATTTGCGTTCTGTCGCTTTACATTGGGTCTTTGCGTTTTTTAGTTTTTCCGAGTACCATGGTTCTGATTTGGTTCTCCTGACAGGAGGTTTCGACGTCCACGGGGCGATTTTGTCTAATGCCTTACCTAACCAGAGTTCGTAGTTATTCCATGTGTCTTGTAAGGACTGACCTGCCGGAGGGGGGTGTTTCTCTAATTCGCTAATCAAGCGTTCGGGGGTATAGTTTTTCCAATTTCGGCGCTTTGAAGACAGTGGTTTAATGGGGGCGTTATTAGTGTTGTAAGTAGGGACGTTGAAGGTAATAATATGATGGTCGGACCATATTATAGGGACTGTGGGAAGCATTTCAATTCCTTCCCAAGTGGCAAAAATAGGGTCGAGAAGGTGACCGTGTTGATGCGTGGGGTTGGTAGATAGCAATTTTATTCCCAGCGCGTGAAGTGCTGTCTTGAGTATTTGAGCCTCTTTAGCGTTATTGTCTTCAAGGTGAAGATTGAGGTCACCTAAAATCATGAAGTTATTGTGCCTTATAGCTAGCTTAGTGGCTACTTCTATGATTTGATTGCAAAAAGGAGTAGCTGTGCCCGGCGGGCGATATATAAGGAGACCGGTAATGGTCGTGGTTGGAGTCAATTTTATAGAAAAGGTACCGCATTCACTATTTGTGATGGCTTTATTGGTGAGAGTGCATTCAAGTTCCTTTTTGCAAATCAGAGCAAGTCCTCCACCACGTTGTTTAGGCCTATCGATTCTTAGGAGACTGTAGTTCGAGGGCACTGTCTCTAAGATATCGGGGGAGGAGGATTCCTCTAACCATGTTTCCGTGAGAAACATTACATCGTAGTCACAATTCTGCAGTCGGTCGTGTATTTCGGTTTTATGTTTTATCATGGATCTGCAATTGAGCAACATCATTTTTAATTTGGTTGTGGGGGCGTCATGAGTCTGAGAAGTGGGAAGTGGTTTGTTGCATAAATTACAATGTGACGGTATCGTATTAGGGTCAATGGTGTGCAGACAGGATTTATTAGAGATCTTACCCAGTTCTAATAGGATTGTGCTTGAGTAGTGGATTCTCTGATGATCATCCACCCTGGCTGTCTCCAGATATTTGTCTGTGAGGGCATGGAGTCCTGCCCCGTGCCCCGGTCGGTCGCGGACGGGCGCAGACGGGCAGGACTCAGGCTTGACTCTGGCGCGCGATCGGCGCGCCCGCAATGCGCGTCCGCTGCGCGGAGCCATTGACGTATAGTTTTATACAGTCGGGCGAGCGACGAGCAGTGTGAGCCCTCACAAAGATGGCCGCTGTATTTTCTCTAACTCAATTCCCAGGTTAGTCCCCAGCAGATGACGGCCTTAGAATCGGCCACACCCACGGGAGCAAATGCAAGTAGTCTGCCTCCTCACTGAGAGGAAAATGCTATCAGGTACAGTACAAAGTACTTCTCCGCCGCTAAAGTAATTCAGCGCGAGAGTGCCGGGGGGTGAGGGAGAGGACACACGGGGAAAGTGCAATACAATTTTTAAAATCAAGAGCAGTGCAAATTAAAATAACCTCCCGGCTCAAGCCTCAGGAGTGTAGTGTCGAGCAGTAGGGAGTGCTCACGAGCCTTCTCTAGTTTTATACAGTCGGGCGAGCAACGAGCAGTGCGAGCCCTCACAAAGATGGCCGCTGTATTTTCTCTAACTCAATTCCCAGGTTAGTCCCCAGCAGATGACGGCCTTAGAATCGGCCACACCCACGGGAGCAAATGCAAGTAGTCTGCCTCCTCACTGAGAGGAAAATGCTATCAGGTACAGTACAAAGTACTTCTCCGCCGCTAAAGTAATTCAGCGCGAGAGTGCCGGGGGGTGAGGGAGAGGACACACGGGGAAAGTGCAATACAATTTTTAAAATCAAGAGCAGTGCAAATTAAAATAACCTCCCGGCTCAAGCCTCAGGAGTGTAGTGTCGAGCAGTAGGGAGTGCTCACGAGCCTTCTCTAGTTTTATACAGTCGGGCGAGCGACGAGCAGCGCGAGCCCTCACAAAGATGGCCGCTGTATTTTCTCTAACTCAATTCCCAGGTTAGTCCCCAGCAGATGACGGCCTTAGAATCGGCCACACCCACGGGAGCAAATGCAAGTAGTCTGCCTCCTCACTGAGAGGAAAATGCTATCAGGTACAATACAAAGTACTTCTCCGCCGCTAAAGTAATTCAGCGCGAGAGTGCCGGGGGGTGAGGGAGAGGACACACGGGGAAAGTGCAATACAATTTTTAAAATCAAGAGCAGTGCAAATTAAAATAACCTCCCGGCTCAAGCCTCAGGAGTGTAGTGTCGAGCAGAGAATGGCTTCTATAATTGGAGGAGTAAGGGGTCAAAGGCAACTTATACAATACAGTATCAATTTATTCACATGCATTGTAGCAGATTTCCTGATAAAGGGATCACTCCATAGCAACCAAACAAAAATAACACATTTAATGCTAGATAAAAAGAAAACCAATGCTGGTGGCTAATGGCCACCTACAGACCAGGCATCCGAGCTGTGAAATTAGCATTTAGTTAATCTTTATTGCTGAGGGCTGAAGCACCACGTAGACAGCTGCTCCTAAAGGAGGCAGGGCTGAGTGAACTGGGATGGTGAAGTGAGCTAAAGAACGACAATGATAATGATAATGATATTTATAAAAGGCGCAAATACCAAAATGGTGTCTCGGCACTAAAATGGTGTCTCTGCGCTAATAATGGATTCAACCCAGATCTATGACTGGGGGTAAGTGTCTGAAAAGTTACAGCACTCCGTTCATCATCTCCTTGTGTTTGCTTTGTTTGCCCAAAGTTGGCAGGGTATACCCCAATGTGGGTCCCTTGCTCACTTTGCACACTGGATTCAAGCTAGCATGGCAGATATGGGGTGTTACCCCAAAATAAGTCCCAGGATGCTTGTTTCTGATCCAGGGAAGACCTGGCTTGGCAGTTTGGACTGAACTGTTCCAATGAGGAACAGGGTCAAGGCTGATTTGCATATGGCTGGGTCTGAACTGGGGTGTCGAAGTGAGCTAAAGAACGATGATGGATTCAACCCAGATCTGTGAAGGGGGTGAGAGTCTGAAAGGTTTCAGCACTCCGTCCATCATCTCCTTGTGTTTGCTTTGGCCGGGCTGAGTGAGCCTGATGACCAAACCTTCCCAGGGCACACTGAATGCTCAATTAAATCACGCTAAGAGTCTGGCTGTAGGAAGAAGTATGTTTTGCCATTGTACTCAATGCTGAGGTTTGCTGGATACAGCATTGAATACTTCATTCCCTTGGACTTGAGGAGCGTATTGACTCTGAAGAACAATCCACAGCTTCCTGAACTTCCGGAGTGAAGTCATGGTAGAAAGATATACAGAAACCTTCATATTGCAAGTCAGGTGTGTCTCTCTATAGTTAAGTAGCCGCGCTATAATAGGACATGGATATTGGCCGGGAGTAGGCTTGAAATCTAAAAAGCAATGCACTTTTTCAATAATGTGGACAGCTGAAACTTTTTTGCAACTTAATAGGGTATCAGGGAGATCCTCTATGAATGATTCCATGTTGCCTGGGGAAACAGGCAAAGGAACGCCCAGGATGCGGATTTTGTTGTGGCAGGATTGGCTCTCAAGGTCCTCATTTTTGGCCTGAATAGCCTTCAGTTCCCACAGAGTTATGGTCAGTGCAGTGTAAATGCTGTGTTCAATTCCATTCAATTCAATTCAATGAATTTATATAGCGTGCTACATACCCAGAGGGTCTCAAGGCGCTTGAGAAAGGGTGGGGAATTACTTGTCGAATATCCAGGTTTTAAGTTACTTTCTGAATGCTAGGTGGTTCTGAGTGAGGCGAAGGTGAATGGGAAGTGAGTTCCAGGTTTTAGCCGCCAGGTAGGAGAAGGATCTTCCTCCCATGGTGGTTTTGTTGATGCGAGGTACAGCAGCAAGGGCTTGATTGGAAGAGCGTAGCTGGCGGGAGAGGTGTAGAAGGAGAGTCGTGTGTTGAGGCATTCGGGTCCAAGTTCGTAAAGTGCTTTGTGTGCGTGGGTTAGGAGGCGGAATGTTATCCTCTTATTGACGGGGAGCCAGTGGAGGTCTTTCAGGTGACCAGAAATGTGGTCTTTACGAGGGATGTCTAGTATGAGTCTGGCTGATGCGTTCTGGATGCGTTGGAGTCTTTTCTGAAGTTTTGCAGTGCTACCGGCGTATAGGGTGTTTCCGTAGTCCAGGCGGCTTGTGACCAGTGCGTGTTGCATGTCTTCCAAATCAGAAATTCTGACCTCAGCTTATATTAGCGTCTTATCATCGTTACTGGAATCTGCCTAGACTAGCAGTGAGGATATCGATCTTGCCTTCGATAGACTTCAGAATATATGTTACCTCCTTGAGCATGGCAGAAATGTTTACTTCAGACATGTGAAGTGGAGTTGACCCCTGTGTGCTGTTTTGTGAGAAAGACTGTTGTCTCTCAAAATGGAGCTTGGCTTGTTTATTGACTGCCTTTCCCATGGTAAATGCTGGGCGAATATGATGCCAAAATGACAAAACTTGTGACGGGTTGTTGCTTATAAATGACAAAACACCATAGTGCAGTATTAAGGAAGGACTATGTACGAATCCTTGGATAGAGTAATTGAAAGCTCCTGGGACTGAGGACTACTGAATGGCTGGCAGCTGAGGGAGGGGGATATGTAGAGGACCAGCAGGTCACAGGTGCCAGTGGGAGAGAGCAGCTAGGGACCAACAGTTATTGGGTGGAGGCAAGATACTGTTAATTTAACCAGCAAGACTCAGCTGTGCAAGTTGACCCGGAATCTTGCTTGGCTACCCGCCAGTGGATAGATGGCCCGAGCAGGCGAGCCCAGTAGATGGGCAGGTGGTAAAGCCAAGATTCATGAGGTGGCATCAACAACACAATAGAACTCCCGGACAGAGCCACACCAGAACAGCAGAATAAGGCCCTCCCCGTGGGTGGGGGTCAGTGTCAGCCCGGGATGGTGACTCGGAGCAGCGGTGCAGATGGGTGCAATTTTGAACGCCCCTCAGGTTATGCTGTGTTCCCTATGATTCCGGGAGTTGAAGTAGTGCGGACAAATCTAAAATTACCCACCATCTTTGGCAAAGTGCAACTTTTTTAGTGAGCGGCCGCAACAGCTCAAATGTTAAGCAGCCATCTGCTCGGCTGGTTATCTAGCTCCCCCACTAATATCATATCTTCAACATTTTCCCAAAGTATTCCTCTTTAAAAAAAAAAGAAAAAAGAAATTACAAATGTATATAATAAATATATAAGACACTTCAAAAACGAATCCAAATATAAAAAATTGAGTAATTTCAATCATGTATATTTAATGAGAAATGTCATTCACAGAAACGTGATTATTACTTTTAAATACATTGTTATTTAATTAACTTCCTACCCTATTCCCCTACAAACCTAACCCAGTACTAAAATATAAGAAAGTATTACGAATAATCATATTAAAATATGCATTAAAATTAACAACATAAATTAAAACACATAATGTAACAATCAAACACTGAATAATCAATTAAATAATTAATTTACAATAAAAATACCATTAAATTAAAGTTAATTATAAATAATCCACACTATTAGCCTACAAACCCAGCAACCCACTAGTAAAATATAACATACCATTAATATTTTTCAAAGTAAAATATATATTAAAAATAACAAAATAAACTACACAATATAATGTAATAAACAATTAAAATAAGTAATAATCAATCAAATAATTAATTTACAATAAAAAAAACATAATATTTAAATTCATCATAATTTAATTAACTTTCCACCCTTTCCTTCTACAAAACCAACAACCTGCTACTAAACTTTAAATTACTATTTTTCAATTCCTAAAAGACTTACAATTATAATCTATATTTTTTTAAATAAATAATAATTTTACTGATAATATTACCACCTAAAATAAATATATTAACTAAAACATTGTTGCTTGTTCAATAAACCCTTTTCTTCTCACTGCATTGTTGCCCTGAGCGAGCGTTGTTTACAGTTTTATTGATGCAGATTAACTAAAACATATCAACTTAATTAAAAAAACAATATTTTTACAACTATATTAATCAAAACAATATTAAGAACAATTATTTTTTTTCAACAATATTTCTTAAAAATGTATATTCTTGTCAACGATATTCTGTACCATGCTATTTCTGTAGTAACATTTTTTGATGATATATCTGTATCACAGTATTTAAAAATCAATATTGTGCCCAAATACCAGTAGCATGTCTAGCCAGGCTCTGCTGAGGGAGAACCTTGATCAACCGAAGAAAAGTATGAAAACTTAAACAAACTGACTTGTTTGTTTATTTTTCTACATTTCTTCGGTTGATTTAGCTTATACTCTCCTTCAGCAAAATCTCATATGGGAGTTCAAATGGAAACTCTCGTTTTCTAACCTCCAGTTTATTTCTTGTCTCTCTGGATAGATCTGCACAAAGCTTGGCATGCTTGAAATGTTGACTGCAGAGTTTCATGGAGGCGAGTCAAGCAGCACTAAAGTTATAAACAAAGCAAAAATCGTCTTTTAAACAGAAAATAAGACATGACAATAACTACACACTGGTGCTTTTTTGTCATTTAATAAAAATCCTTTCAGTAGTTTTTAATAAATTGAGATTCAAAGTTTACAGATGTCAGTTGAGTTTGTGGGTGTCTAGTGGAAGTCCCAGGTACATGCAGCTGCAAATAATAGAGCGATCTGATTGGCGGAAGGGACTATTTTACTGTTGACCACCTTGTCACCACAGGAGTCAGAACTCCTGCAAGTCCCACAAAACTCACTCTCTGATTGGTTGGCTGCAACATGAAGAGAAATGTTGCCATAGCCATTACCAGACGGAAGCACTTGATCCCTGTGCCCTGAAAATAAAAATAAAATAAGATATAAGGGGGCAAGGTAGGGGTTCCCTGATCCTCTGGACATTTTATGGGGTCCCGGAAAGACCCATTGAAGTCAATATTTTTAAGGTTTTATTTGGGAGTGCTGCGATCCTGTGGGAGTCCTGCCAGAGCCAGAGCTACACCTTAAACTCCCTTTGGAGTCCCTCAGCAGTCAGCCCAACCCCCTTGCTCTCACAAGAGTGTTGCGGGATTAGGAAAATAATTTAAAAAAAGGGAAATTGGTGCACGTTGGACTGGGAGGTTGACTAGCTGTGGGTGGACGGGTGCAGGGCCTGGACGCAGGCTAGGTTCTGTGGCCAACACTACACAACGCTCAGCCAAAGGCCATGACAGCGGGGTTGGTTGGCCGCATGGTGTTTGGGACAAGATCACAGGCAACCCCACACTGTGAAGAGCCAAATGTTGATGGGTGGTTGGACGGCCATGGACGGTTGGGTGCTGAGCCTGACAACAGGCCAGTCCCTGTGGCTGACCCCTTATTGTGTTTAGTTGAAGGCTGGCACACACCTATATTTAAGGCAGACACTGGGCATGAGGTCTCCATGGCCATAATGGGCTCAGGGAGGGGGAGGCACACCCCCACCACTTTTTAATGAGATACAGCCCCCCTTGTTTGTGCAATTCTACCCAGAGAATTAGGCCCCTCCCATTTTAATTGGATTTGGTCCCGAAGGATGGAGTCCCCAGGGCCTATTTATGCTTGGGGAGGGTGCTGCATGCCCCACGCCCCTTAATATCTAGGTTTTGGCCCTGGGGTGTGTGGTCCCTGGGGCCCGAAGGACAACCCTACACAGTGTTACCAAAGGCTGTGCATAGGGTTTGGTAGCCTGTGGGGCTGATTGCCTTCGGTGGGTTGCCAAAGGCCATGCACAGCATGGGGTTGGCTACCTCTGTGGGCTTGGCTGCAGGCCAGGCCCAGTAGCCAAAGGCCGTGAACAGTGCAATGTTGGCTGCCTGAAGGCAAGGCTCTGTGGCTAACTCCCCACTACACATGCAACCTGGGGTTGGAAGCAGGGCCTGGCCAGGCCATGCAGCTAACCCCCTCCAGCTGTGCATGGCCAGAAGATGTGCGTAGCACAGGGTTGGCTTTATGTATGGTAACAAAACACAGACCAAATCTGCAGATTTGAAAACAAATTCCTGAAGGATCTAATGATGCTCCCCCAGACGACACCTACCAAGCCCCTCCTATATGATCTTGGCTGCCACTCGCTAGGAGACATAGCAAAATTACGTCCTCTCTTGCTATGGGCCCATTTGTGGCGGACACCTGAATTAGCCAGCTACGCAGCAGGGCTTAGAGAGGTAATGGATATGGATGGGTGGCACAAGATTAACTGGTTAAAAGGTGTGAAAAAGCTTCTATATGATCTCGGCCTCAAAGAGGCTAGAATTAATAGAACCTCCCCACCAAAGGCAGAAATTAAAAAGGTATACTGGCGGTGGGTTGCTACGAGCGACCTCCTTAATCCTAGACTTGGAAGGTTAACAGAGGAATTTATGCAGCATAAGCACACAATGCACCTGGAACCCTACCTGGACCTAATACAAAAAACCTTATGACAGAGAACTGTATTTTAAGTTTAGGGTAGGCATACTCCCTTTGCACGATTTGGCTGTCCAGTGAAAGCCACCTTACCAAACCTCTGCCTCCTGTCCAAGTTGCGATGCCGCCACTGAGTCAATTTCACATTTTTTGTTCGCTTGCCCAGCTGACAAAGCTCCAAGGAGGCACTGGCTGAAACCACTTTGCAGGGAGTTAGGCACTCGCAGTCACCAAACAGCATTACGCATTTTAAGATCGGATCCAAGGGACCTCTATGCCTGTGCAATAGCCAAATTTCTTAGATGGGCATGGAGTATCAGAGCGAGAAACTTGAGCATTAATTCCTAAATAATTACAATGCTCAAGTGGCGTTTGCCCTCTAGCACAAGCACTTTCTCACTTTTAAGTATAATGCCTATGCAACTTTTTAATCCTTTTATGTTCTTAAATGTTTCTTCAATCAATTGTTTGTATTGCATACTGTGCCCAAAATGTATCCATGAATTTCTTAATACTTCCTGCGATTATGTATAGCTTTTAAGATATTTCTTGAATCGAAATAAAGCTTATATTGATTGATTGGTATGGTAACAAAATATTATCTTACATTAAAAAAAGGCTAGAAACTCATTGAAAGCAACAAATGTTAAAGTAACGTTATAGTTAGGTGAAATATTTAGCAACAACATATTGTTTTAAACTCAACAAACCACAGAAATTCATCAATCATAGTTATAGCTATCTCAAGTAACACTAAGTTGTGCTCTAAGGTAACTATAAGTTGCGCCCTCGCCATGCACTGCAAATTACCCCACATATTACATCACTCATGATATCTTCTATGATGTAATTGATAATATCACTGCAACATTTGCAATTAAATTATTGATGAGAAAACTGTTGGGGGCACGATTTATAGTTACCTTAGGGCACGAGTTATAGTTACTTGAGATAACTATAACTATAGAATTTTGGGGGGTGTTAGTTTTAAATGTTATGTTGTTACCTCAACATTTCAGACAACTATAAACCATTGCTTTTTTACTGAATGTATATATATATATATATATATATATATATATATATATATATATATATATATATATATATATATATATATATATATATATATATTATTTATTTATTAATTCCAGATGCCTTGCATCAATTCCACCTGGTGTGTTGGTGCTCAGTCAGATATAAGTCGGGCTAGATGGCTCGGTGGCCTACTAGACTCAGGCACGCACAACTATTATTGAATTTCTTATCTTTACACAGGTTAAACATAAAACTTATGACCTAGTTTTCAAGTGTTTCAATTTATTTTTGCAAATAGTGCTCAGTCAGAGGCATGAGCCCCTGTAATTAAAGCAAAGTTTTGTTCATGTACACAATATGTTATTGTGCAACACGGTCCAACATGTTTCAGCTCCCATGAGCCTTTGTCAAGTTGAGTGACCCCACCACGTTTAGAAAAATAAATAAACACAAGTCAAAGATATAGAAGAATTATACTTTGTGATCAGAAAGAAATACCTTCAAATTCGGCAATTAAATATATTTTGGTGAGGCAAAATACAATCCATTTTCTATCAGCCAAATTCAGGAAATTCGTACATAACCACAATTTACACTGCCACAATATAAAATGTTCTTTCCAAAAACAAAACATATGTGTAAATAGTCTTGAAAAAACACAGTGCGCAAACAGATAGTGCAGCATCACAAAGTGATTACAGGAAGGTCACACAAGAATTTGAAACATTTTTGGCAATAAATTGCTAATAAAATTAAAATGTGACATTTTACAAATGCTCTAACTCAGTGCGTGTATGCTGTACATAATGCATAAAATATGAAAATGAAGTGTTCAGCAAATAGGTATAATTCAGCATTGTAAAGTGCATGATTCACTGACACAAGTAAATTAAGGTAAACATAAATCATTCATGCATTAAGATGAAAATATCTGTGATTCAGTCACACACGGAAAAATTATGAGTAAGCTTGAGCATAACCTATGATTGTCTTCAATTGTGAGTATTTTTTAAAGCGTCTCTGCAAGCAAAAGATGAGAAGACTTTGAAAAAGTTTGGAAATGTAATAATAATATATACTGTCACATTTTTCCAAAATGTTTATTATAGTAACACTAAGGTTAAAGTTGTAAAAGCGAGCCACTCTGTTTTACAATTTTAGCTCTGTACCCTGCTATATTCATGGCATCATGTATGAACAGTAAGGTGTGCCAGGTGGGCTGTAGAGTGCTCTGCTTCGATTTTTACTAAGAGGATATGTGTAAGGATGTGTGACAGCCTAATGTATTGGTTGTATGATAAAATATGTGTTCATTGCATACCTGTTATGTTATTCTTTCTGGCCTTTACATAGTGCAAGCCCACCAATGATGTGGTCTTTAGTGCTTTCAGATGCAGTGTTTGCCCACATGTGACCTTCTGTGGAGATGTCTGTGGCCCGGCCTTGCCCAGGAGTGCATGTGGTGTTCAATGCGATGTCTTCTCTCCAGTGGTTCCATTCCAAGCAGGTTACCTTTCTCCAAACTTCTTTCTAAGAATTACGAATGTTAACATTGCGGTAGGGGTGCAGGTATTCAACTCTTTGTCCCCATGTCAGCTGCCTGGTGAGATCACTAGTTTTCAGGTCTTTTAGACCCCGCGTTGCACAGGGTTTTACTCTTCTTTCATGGGTACTTGTGGGGGTGGGGGTGGGTACGTGGCTTGAGTGCATGTGGCTGATTGTCTTACTGAAACAGAGTTAGGGTGGGTGACTGCACGGTCTGTTCTCTTGGTAAAGAACAGTGTTAGACTTCAGTGCGTCAGTACATCATGCTGTACTTTGTGAGTGATATCTTTAGAAATGGCATGGACTCTCCACACAAGACGACTTAGCGAAGCACCAAGGTTTTCACACTGCGATAGAGACAGCTTCGGAGAGTCACACTCAGAAGACAATATTGTCTAACTGTCAAACAAATGGAATCAGTGAAGGCCACACAAATGTCACCCTGACTTTTACAACACAACACACTGCCACAGAGGAACATGAGCTAAAGCTTCGCCAGTTATTCATCAAGAGAATGAAACAACCTAAACAACAAAGACATGGCCAAAGTGGCCAGCATCAAACCAACTACCAAGGTGGTGACACCAACAGACCCAGGGTAGTTCTGCACAAACACTCATCCTTCGGCAAGAAAGAGCAGGCTTTAAGAGAGTAAACTTGCTACCAAGGGTCCAAAATACAAGCACATGCACTACGATGACTAAAGCAATCTAACCAGTGTGACCCACCGAACATCGGTGAATGGACTGTAAGTAAAAGGTGGTAAAACACACAAGCCTCTATCCTAGACGTGGTTTGCACCACAACAAAGGTCTTAAGTAAGTATAAGGCCGCTGTGTTTCACCTGAGCATTTGAACTTCGTGTTGTTCAAGTTTCAATGACATTGTCACTTTAACTTCATATGTGTGTAGCTGTATGTTCATTCCCATTCCCTGTATGTCTGTTGTTTACATCCCTGGTGCTTCTGGGGATTGCTTGCCCGTCTAGGAAAACCTTCACTAGGATTAACTTACATTGGCGACAAAAATGTGTTCATGGCAGCAGTCAAACTACTACGGTGTTCACTTGGGGAGTTAAACATGGTTGTTTGTTAGCACCACTTTTTGTTAATTTACAGATTTCTGGTTTGCACAAAAATCTTATGAAAGTTAAGGGCCTCCTCCTAAATGAAGGACGCATACGTTTTCCCCACGGTGTATTACGCGGCTCATATTAAGTCACATGCATTTAGGGTTAAAGGTGCTTCTTGAGTGCAGTGCTGTAACAGTTTGAAGGCGGATCCGAATAAAAGATCATGCACTTTGGCGATTACAATAAAAAACCAGTGGCAGTGTGGCCAGGAATTGTTGAGGGCTGTCCCCCACCATAATTATCTAGCGCTCATAATGCATGTGTTCGCTGAAAGGACACCACTAATCCAAGCTAAGGGGGCACTAGGGGGACTCCTGACATTCAATCTCCAATTGGGAGAACAATTCTTAAAACCTCTACTGGTGCTATACAGTGTACATGTATCTTATGCCTCCTCTTTGGCAGGCTTGGGGGGTGGTGAGGGGGTGCTCAGAAAGGATATTGTTTTTTGCAAATCTATACTGGTCCAAGCACTTAAACTGGAATTGTGCCTGTGCTCTGCTACGGCCTAAGTAATTCCCAAGTATTTCATAAATCTGCTTGATTTTTGGCCTAAATAAAAAGGGCCAAGAGTAACAACATGTCTTAAGTAATAAAGCATTTGAAACTGAATCCTGTTCTACAAATATCAATGAATTGGGCTGAAGAATTCGGAATGAGTGATCGGGTAAATGGTTTCAGAATGCTTTATCCTCCCCTCAAAGGGCAGAACAAGAACCCCTTTTTTATGCTCTGCCCAAACCCAAGATCCTGAATACACGAAATCCAAGACACCCTGCGAATGTGGAACACGATTCCGAGGGAACAGATTGCCAAGAAATTGTGGGTTTTCCATCAATCCAGGCCTACGAAGACTGCTCGTGTTGTCTAGTTATAATCAGCTCCATCCATTGGATGTTGTAGGGTCCTGGCACAGGTCATCGGCTTCTCGACCGTGGGGCAGGTTTTGCCATTTCTATGGAGGGAGTCTGGGGCCTATCATTTTGGAATGTGAAGCACTAAAAATGAAACGATGGAATTCATTTCGGGGTGTAGTAATGAACTGTATAACCGTGATAGATCTGAAGTATTGGAAATTTTCAGGAGCAGAAAATAAAAGTCTAATTTAACACCCTTTTCCTTGTGTTTTGTTTTATTTTAAAAAGTTGGAAATTGGTGTTTTTTGGTTAAAGACTTCTAAGGTGCCAAAAATCGATTTATTAAAAATCAGTAAAAAGTTAACTTCTGTTGTATCCTGTGCACAGATCTATAGATTTGTGTATTTTTTTGCAGATAAAAATGTATGACAATAGTAAATGGCAATCATTATAAAGCATTGACTTTAGTCGACACTAAGTCAAACACGGCTGTAGCTGGCTCCTTGGGGCGAATTCACAACAATATATAGGAGTACAGGAAGTAGTACTACAGGGGTGTTCTTGTCAGTAGCCCTACAACGTCCAACTTCCTATTAATGGCCGTGCAAAGAGGGCCCGATCCTTTCACTTGTACATGAAGATTCCTTTTATATACCCTTTTTGGATACTGTTCAGCACCTCACAGAGACTTATAGGAGTATGTAAATGTGTGCAACAGGAGCACAGTTTAATATATTTTAAAATGGCTTTCTGAATATGTCCCCTCGTCTCTTACTTAAGGTCAAGCAGCAGCCGAGACAAGCGAAGGACGGAGGCCCCCTCGCACCCAGGTGCTTGTGGAAAGATGGCTGCCCTGCTCCCACAGCGGGCGCTGATCCCATTGGACCTGTTTGCATTGGTTAGTGCATCGGGTGTGGTTGGTCGCAGTTTAATATTTGCGCGGCCTTGTACTCGGCGCCTGAAGAGGAGGAACTCACGGTGCTGAGAAGTGCCTGTACTCCCCGCAAGTTCTGCAGCCCGTCTGGCCTTCCCCCTTTGAATGGTAGCAGTGAAGGTAACCAGGGCCTGGCAGTGCTGTGCTTGGTTCATGCTTCTGTGCGTTTCAGCACAAGTCTTGGGATGGGCGTAGCTCCTTGCAGTGCAGGCCGGGGCGCAATGCGCTCGTGCAGGACGCGGGAACGGATCTTCTGTGCAGAAAGTGTATGTCACGCTCCGTGTATGTCACGCAGAATAGTAAATGCCCCACAGCGGAATTTTCTAAATCTGTAAGTGGCACACAGCCGCCATGTTTTTGCATACATCAAGTGTTTAAACCACCTTTCCATTTAACAGAGGGCGCCGGCTCGGAAAATGCAGATCTTCGTAGCTCTGAGCGATGCAAGTAGACAGTGTATGTGATAAACCTATGCTAACTCCTACAAGCGCGTCTTCCTAGTGGGGAAACGTGTTTTTCTTCTAAAGTGCTATCTGTTATGTCACAACTGTGATAATGTAAAACAATGCTATTATTTTTAAGTAAGATTACTGAAACAGTTGATGTTATTACCTTTTGAATTTAAAGACACAAATCCTCTCTGATGACGTATCAATAACCACAAATCGTAAAATTCGCGGCAACTGAATAATTGCCATGATTACATGACCCATATTGCTCAGAACCGCCCCTTCGAAACACTGTGTGCGCGTAGGAGTTGTCGGGGTGCACCACAGAAGGTGTGCATCTGTCTGCAGGGCAGCGCTCATTCTCGTGTCCATAGAAATGTGTGCATACGTGCATAAGATCTGCATGTATAGGTATATCAATCTGTATATATATATATATATATATATATATATATATATATATATATATATATATATATATATATATATATATATATATATATATATATATATATATAAAGACGTCTTTCAATCCCGTCCAGTGGTGCATGAGAACGTGCGAGCGAGAAAGGGCCTCATATTTAATGTGCGTCCGTCAGTATATCTGCCTTTATTAACGTGTGCCTCTGCATATTTACTTATATAGTGCTTGCCTGTAGAAATGGAGCTATAGATAAAAACACATATATGTCTACGATTGTCGAAATCAAGTAATGAGACAAAACAGACGTGGTAAATGAAGTGTAATATTAAATCACCCTGCAGTAACACATCACAGTGGGAGATGAAATGAAATGACAAAATGCCCGTAAGTGAGTAACTAAAGTCTTCCCACACAAAAATGTATCCGTGAGGAAGGAGGGAGAGTGGTCCCTCCAGACGCTGTTCACGCCAGCTTGACCTCTGAACCGAGGACAGGCTTCCATTCACACCGCCGGATTGGAAACACCTCAGGTGTCGGTAGCGAAATGCACTTTTCGCGCACCTGTCTGCTGCGAATGGGGGGGGGGGGAGCAGCGAGAAGCCTGCGTCTGATCCAGCGCCACCAAGCACTAATGAAGGCCTCGACGCGCCTAGAGGCAGTGGGGGACTCGGGCAGACTCCCCCATGGGAGCTGGTCAGAGGGGCTCCCTGCGGGAATGTGTCTGCTCTCTTTACATAAACTATTCCAGTACTTTTCAAACCGTGCATTGCACAGGTGTGGAAGGAACACGTTGTGGGCATGTCTGATAGGTACAGAGAGAAGTGCGCCTGTACTCGCGCACATGCGGTCCATGTGCCACCAGTGTGAGACTCAGAGAGGCGACATGTGACTGTGATGGCGCAGTGTGTACACTGAATGGGCGTGTGCGACGTGCGTGTTTACGTTATGCATGTCTGTGTGTCAGAGTCGGTTTGTCTGTTCTGTGTTTGTAACTGTGCGCGTAAAAGAGTGTTCTTGTGGGACAGAATGTTATTTGTAACTGTGAGAGATTGTATATAGGGCTACTGTGTGAGAGCGTGTGTATGTGTAAGAGGTAGGAAGTGTGTGTGAGTCATCGTGTGCTTGTGTATGTTTTCTTCCGCCTCTTCTCTTAATGCGTATACTTCTAATTAACCAAGCCCCCTGTAGATCTGAACAATGTGGAATTTTTTATGTAAAAAACAAACAGTTTAATCCCGAAGTGCCCAGCATTGTAAAATGCACGCGCGCGCCTGTGATACGCTGCGAGCCACGTCCCACCTCTGCACGGGGTTCGATGGACTCAATTTTTAATCCCTTAACATGTATTGTGCATGTGAGGAGGAGAGGGGTGCAGGTGTGGTGCACAAGAGACATTCTTTGGTACCTTTTGAATTCGGGGTATCCCACCCCGGCAGCACAGAAGGCCTCTTTGGGAAGGGCGCCTGTTTACACAATGTGTAAAGACACACATTGAGCTACAGAGGACACATTCCGCGCACCGCTCGGAGGGGTAGCCCTGTTGGTCAAAGCACCGTGGACTTTTTTTTAAGTGTTAATAGATTTATGATGTCTTTTCAACGCCCATCCAGGGTAATTAGCGCAAATGTTCTAACTGGGTGATAGGTTTGTGAGCAATAAAGCAATTACCCATGGCTGGGGCTGACACGTCCTCTAGCTAAACTCCAACGAGCAGCTAATGGCAAAGGCCATCTCGGCCCTATTGACTGCAATTAGCCCTGCTAAACTCTTACACCCAACTAAGCTGGTTAGTGGTGATTTGTAAGTCTCATTTGCATGAAATGTGGTTTAACAAATGTTGACGCTCCTTTCAAACACATTGGGGGTGAGCAAACCTCGAAACAGTGCTGCGAATGAAACCGGTCTCCTCGCCGCAGAACCGAACAGGCATCTCTCAGCCGTGGGTTGTGCCAATACAAAAAAACGCAATTTACAAGCAGGCAAAGCATGTCTTTCAAAGCTGACAAAGCGCTTCGACGCCTCGAAGGGATAGTAAGCGCGGTATCAATGCAATACCGCCGTTGGGTTAGGGATTGAGAGTGTGGTATAGTAAAGTGAACCCGCATATGGTAGTTTGGCCCTCAGTGTGATTAAGAGACGTAAAGAAAACAAAGGCGTTTATGTAGTGCAGAGTGTGTAATGGAGTCCTGCGAGTGAAAATCAATAGTGAATAGTGTATTAAAGAGATGTAAAAAAAAAAAGCCGTATGTGTGCCTGGGAGTGCTATAGAAAATCTTGCGTGTGGTGGCGTAGCCCTGCGTGTGATAAAAAAAAAGTAGGAAAGATGGTTTGAGTGTGATAAGGAGACGTATAAAGCTAGGCTTGTGGCGAATTGTACTGAATAAATGAGTGTGTCTGCTTCAAAGTGTGCAAGAGAGGTCTACGTCTGAAACAGAGTAGTGAAGAATTTATTAGGAGCCGTAGTAAAGTGCCGTGAGACGAAGACTGAAGAAATACTCCCCTGTGGCGTCCGGTGTGTAAGAGCGCGCCGCGTGTTTCTTTCTGTAAGTAGTGAAGAGCGCGCGAGTGTGGTACAGAGTTATAAAAATCACAGAGTACCAAAGAAAGGCTGGGGTGCGGGAAGGGAGTGTAACCCTGAGTGTGGTAAAGAGCCCGTGAGAGGGTGTAAGCGTAACTTTACCCATGCGTGATGTGGGCGCGCTGGTAAAATAATCCAGTATGTGGTAATATCACGAATACGGTAACGAGTACCAGAGGGAGCCCTGCGAATAGAGAAGGAGGGGGGCATGTTTGTGTAAAGAGAGCACGAGGCGGTGAAAACGTGTTTGTGGTAAAAGAGCAACTGAGCTAAGAGGGCCCTGTCTGTGGTGTTGCAGGATCCACAGAGGCTGGAATGGGGTAAAGCGAGGTACCGACCCCTTCTTATGGTAAAGAGCCCTGTGTGAGTGGTAAAGTGAGCCAGGCCTGTGCAACGAAAGGAAGACTCGAGAGCCCCGAGTCTGGTAAAGCGAGAGGTGAACGAGGGTAACGTGTCTGTACTCCGTGTGTGGCAAAGACAGGGGTAGAGCTATGTGTGAGGTAAAGAGAGGCCACCTGTGGTAAAGAAGAGCACAGTGCCCTGGAGAGCGGTAAAGAGGGACGCCCCTGTGGTGAAGAAGGTAAAGACAAAGCGAGAGGTAAAGAAAGTAAAACCCTGCGAGCGGTAAAGAGGGACGCCCCTGTGGTAAAAAAAGGTAAAGACACTGCGAGAGGTAAAGAGGGACGCCCCTGTGGTAAAGAAGGTAAAGACAAAGCGAGAGGTAAAGAAAGTAAAACCCTGCGAGAGGTAAAGAGGGACGCCCCTGTGGTAAAGAAGGTAAAGACAAAGCGAGCGGTAAAGAGGGACGCCCATGTGGTAAAGAAGGTAAAAACCATGCGAGCGGTAAAGAGGGACGCCCATGTGGTAAAGGAGGTAAAGACACTGCGAGCGGTAAAGGCGCAGAGCCCCGTGCTGCAAGTATAGGGAGCTCGTGTGTGGTACAGTGCACCGGGGCCCAGCGCCTAGGGTCCATTGAGACCTGATAGTACACCTCCAACAATAGTGAAATGGGCCATTTTCTTGCTTGCACCAGGGACCATGGCAACTTTGCTAAGGTACTAGGTAATAATATATACAGTGAACCACGTGTGACGTAAAGAAATGTAGGGACTCGTGGGTGGTAGTAAATTATATAGTGAATCGAGTGTTTACTGAGGAAATGTACAGAGCCCTGCGAGCAGTAAGTGGGGCCCGTGTGTGGTGAAGTAAAGGTGTGTGTGTGGTACGGGGGTCCATGTGTGGCAATAAAATGTACAGTAAGTCCGGTGTTTGGTGAAGGGAGGTACAGAGCCCTGTGAGCGGTAAAGCGCGGCCCGTGTGGGATGAAGGGAGGCCGGGGTGTTCCCAGGGCTGTGCACGGGGCTGCAAAGCGTGCATTAAGAAGGCGTTTGCCGCCCCAGCGCACCACAAAGCTCACCTCTCCGGGCGCCTTCCAGGTCATTTAGCGGGGATGGACTGGGGCTCTCCTCCGACAGGGGCAGGCGGCGCAGGCGCTCCTCAGATGGCCAAGGTGGCGGCTCGGACAAAACGTGCGTTCAGGACAGGAGCTTGTAGCCCTGGCGACAAAGTAATAACTGAGAGGAATTTAGACCCAACGCGGTGTAGCCGCAGGAACGCACGTGCAGCTTACGGGGAGGGACTCTGCAAACAGCAATGAGGAGTTTGTCAGGGCACAAAATAAATAAGTAATGTAACTTTAGTCAACAGGCTTCAGCAGCTACAAAACAAGAAAGTGTACCCTAACCTTAACTCCACGGTCGACCATTCAACGGCCTGGGGTACAATCCGCGCCTCGATGCCGGCTCCCAGTGCCCTGTACTCGGCAGTAAATGCCGCGGTGTCTGTTGTCTTAATAACAACCCCGGAGGTGCCCTGGGTGAACCGGTGACCGGCCAACACGCACACAAACATGTGTGGTACACGCATGTGCATCAGAGCACACGGCCTCATTCATGTCCAAAGAGTGCACGCTGGGAAACAAAAAGAGGCACAGTACATGGGTGTTGTGGAGGGGTCTGACGTGTGTGGGACGGGCTTTCACTTCTGTCTGTGTACAAACTGGACACCAACTTACGAGTCTAATGTATTTATGCACTGGCTATGTGTATACATATTATGTATGTTTACATCTAGAATGTGCATAAGACAGGGTAGAAAGATATGGAAATATTGTTCCACCAACATGTATTCACGGCAAAAAAATACAGAAAATGTGTGTGTGTGTGTGTGTGTGCACTGTAGCCACTCAAGGTTTACATGTGTGAAAGTAGAAGAAAGAAGATGCAGTATAACAGATAGATAGATAGATAGATAGATAGATAGATAGATAGATAGATAGATAGATAGATAGATAGATAGATAGGTTTACATTTGCACATCTATTAATGTAGACTGCAAAGGTTATTCACTGTTCTTATCATAGTACAGTCTGACTGTATTTGCAGTTTGTACTCGTTTTGCACACATGGCCTATTTAATGAGCCTTTATCTCAGTGCAGGGAATTAGCCAGACATGATCTATTTATCTATCTACCATTATATCTCTCTATCTATCGGTACAGGCTCTATGTCAGGGGTGGGCACATTCGCGTTTCCTCCTGGCAGACCAGCTCTCTAGTCTCAGCCTTTCGATGGCGTTTATTGAAAGTTGTTGATCCAAAGAGAAAATGGGGTCAGATCAAAGAAGACTTAAAGTGAACTCTCGTCCCGTTCACACCAGCCTGAGCCCCGAATAGCCAGGGGTCAGCTCGCACAGAGCCCTCTCCCTTTCAGATCAGAGGCCGGAGGGCGCGGGGTGAGCAGCCCAACACGCACCCCTCACACTGGGCGACCCCGGCAGGTTCAGTGTCCGCATTGATTGACACAGACGTGAGCCAGGGGAGAGCTGCTCGGTCACTGCTGGAAGCCCCCGGCTGCTCCTGGGACGGCCCTGTCACTCCAGGCATGTTTGGGGCCGCCACTACAAGCAACCTTTCTTTACTTGTCTTTCCCACGGAACTTTGGGACACAAAGTGGACTGTGTGCATTCCAGACTTGTTAAATACTTAAAATGAGTGCATATTGCGCATCTACACTGTGGGGGGCAGCACTGCCCTCTTATGCAGACATGATGCCTGAATTAAGGGTGCCTTGGCGGTGGGCGTGAGTGGGCATGGCGGCCGTGCACGGCACTGTGCGTGAGCGCGGTGTCACGCCGCGCGGCCCTGCGGTGCCGGGGTTCATCCAACACTAAGAGCACCGCGAGCAGCTCCGTCACCCCGGGAAACACTGAGACAGCCAATCAGCGCAGACCGCGCTCTCCGCGGCTTCCGGCAGCGCAGCCTCTGCGCGCCGTTGAGCCGGAAGTGCTTGTTTGACCTGGGGGTCAGCAGTGTGTTGGGACCAGGTCACCGGGGTCATAGTGCGGGGTCTCTAGAGGGGCACGGCACATTCCTCTGAGGCTCTTCTAGGGAGTAAACGGAGAGAGAGGCGGCTCGCATTGATCCGTGGCCTCCCCCTTGTGAGGTCAGGGCTGGGCCCGAGGTGGGGAGTGAATCCGCTGGGCCCAAGGGGGGTAGAGGGGGGGGGGCGGGGGCGGTGTTAATCCGCTGGGTCTCGGCTGGGCCCGAGGTGGGAGTGGGAATCCACTGAATCTCGGCTGGGCCCGAGGTGGGAGTGGGAATACACTGGATCTCGGCTGGGCCCGATGTGGCGGTGGGAATACGCCGGGTCCGAGGTGAGAGTGGGAATCCGCCTGGTCCGAGGTAGAAGTGGGAATCCGCTGGGTCTCGGCTGGGTCCGAGGTGGGAGTGGGAATCCTCTGGTCCGAGGTGGGGGTGGGAATCCTCTGGGTCCCATCTCTAGGCATGGAGGAGAGGCCTCAGAGCTGTGGCGCTCGCAGCTCCTTGCTCAGAGCCACCGTCTTGGACATCTCCAAGGCCTCAGAAGCAGCTGCCATCCCTACCCACATGTTGTGTGCTCCTGACGTGTTGCAAACATGCAACACGCGTGTGCATTCTGTTCCCACAGCGCGTGTAGGCCTGACCTTGAAACCTTCTTGTAACTGGGACAAGGTCACTGAGGTGCCAACGTGACAAGTGCCCTTGAGTAACCCCCACCACTCTCCACACACACACTCTCTCTCACACACTTCTACTTCTGCTGGTCAGTCTTGTCCTCCGTGGTTACTGGTTCGCCTAAGTGCAGAACAGGATTCCAACCATCACGTGGTTTAAACAAACACTCGTCAGGTATAACGGAGCGTGTGGTCATTTTAACGAGCAAAATTTCTTCCTGAGACCTTGCCTGGCTGGAACCTGACAGCCTGCGATTGGTGGGTGGTGGGTGAATTTAACTGCCACACAGGTTCCAGAAAAGCACCCAGACCGTGTGGGAAATACTGCCTGCCACATGCGTTGGAAGAGAACAGAAGCCCCCACCGCGGCAGAGCAGAACGGCGCAATTTGGGTTTATGGGGAAATGTCACTGGGGACCCTGGTAAACACACCCATGCCGGAAGTATGCACTGAAATACACTTGCAATAATATATATGCAAGACGTCGCACGAAAGCAATTAGTAGTAAGGAAATACACCCTGCAGTGAGTGCCCCTCATTTGCAGGCACGTGTCTGTTAGCACACCTTTATGCTTACATTTTTGGGTCGGCTTCACAAACATGAAACCGACGAGTTATCACATCAACTCGAACTTATATAATAAAGTGATTCACGGGTAATAGTGCACAGCGTTAATTGATACCATACCCAAAATAGCATTGTATGAAGCTATAATTGTGCTCATAGCAAGGAACAAACCTGCACTACACAACTTTACTCGCCTTGTCACTTGCACCGACAGAACGTTTACATAAATGGCTGAAGGGACCTAAGAAGTGTTGTAAAGGGTTTGACAGTCACTGAATTTCATGCAATAATGCACGTTCTAATGCGAATGCAAATTAGCAATATAGTGTGCCTGCCAGGCCTCGGGAAGCATAGTCAGGGCATGAATCTGTCTGTACACACGCTTGGTTTACGGCAATGGTCGCGTCATCAGAGTTTTCATGGCCATACTCCCGTGCATTTCCGGGACTTAAACATGTCAACAGGGCTTGCGTGTATCTTATTCTATTGCACCAAGTTACTACAGCTGGGCCCCTTCCGCACTAACTCCCCCCCACCCCCTAAACACACACACAGCACAAACACCATCTATTGAGAAGAAACTGTTTGGTATCTTCCCTTAATAATTCCCTCTTTTTAGGGGGGGGGGGGGTTGCTCTACAGAGTGACAGCAGACTACCCCCCCCCCGCCCCCCCATGCCGACCGAATCACAAGTATGAATAGACAGGATCGATCTGTTCAGAAGGTGTTCAAAAGTACTCCAGAGCGCGGGGGGGAGGGGGGTCTACACTATCCCGCAATATGTGCGTGTTTAATCAGAGACAAGAACACGTGCTTATTCAAATCTAGGACTGACATTTTAATGCCAAACTCACGTCTCCTTTACACGCATTCTGTAACTTTGTATCTATCCGCCTAAATCTGCATACGAATCTGTTCAAGAACAATGTGCACATGACAGCTTATGTACTAAATGCATTTCTGACTGATGTAAATAAAAAGATAGGCAGGCGGGCGTGTATATAATTCATGTAGATATGAATACTACTGCAGACAAAGATATTTATAGAAAAAAGATAGGTAGAAAGAAATATTAGATAGATAGACCGATCGATCAACATTAAGATATGATTTTACGATAGCAGGTATCACGTTGCGACATTTGAAAACAAGGTTGAGGGAGGAAGGTAGCACAAACCATAAAGTCCCTAATCTAGTACCGTCTATTCGACCCGATCGTTGTCTGGTCTGCCTCGAGGACAAAAAGTTGACCTAAAAGTCCCGGTTTGTGCCATGGCATGCAGCAATTACACTGAAACAGAAAACACAAGGCAGGAAGAACCCCGTAAAGAAGAGGAAAAGGGGAGCCACTCGACCAGGAAGGGAGCGGGGCTTGCCCGGGGAAGTAGGTGGTTTCTTGTCGGGGGAGAGAGGTAGATATGTGTCTAAGGGATGGAGCAGGTACTTGGGTAGCGAAAGAGGCGGGCACGTGCCTGCCAGCGAGTTAGACAGCTGGGCGTCGAGTGAGGTAGGTACTTGCCTGGCGAGTGAGGTAGGTACTTGCCTGGCACGCGCTGGCTGCTCTTCCTGGCCGGTTCGGCCACAAGTGCCAGCTCCGGCGGAGGCACGGAGCGCGGGGAGCTGCTCGTCCGTCCATTTTCAGCACTTCTTCCTGTGTCTTCTGTGGGAGGGGGAGGGGTACTGCGCTGTCCTCCTGCCTCGCTCTGCCTCTTTCACTCCCCGTCCCCTCACAGGCTCTGGAGGGAAATCTGGCTGATGTGCAGACAGAGCCCCCCCATTGTCCGCTCTAATCTTGTTCGTTTCACCTTTTCACTGACCAGGAGACAGAGGGGAGAGAGCTGTGTGGGGAGAGGGGCGCAGAGGGGACCGCGGCAGAGCCAACACCACCCTCCCTGTCAGCGCGCAGACAATAGCGGCGCTGAGCCGGGGGCTTCTGATTGGCAGCCCCTCCATTATGCTGTAAAGAAAATAAACCCGTTTTTTGTGTTTTCTGCTCGAGTACGTCACTCACAAGCCCCTTTATGCCACTCTAATAAAATGCACGAGGGATGAAATGCATTAATTAAAAATGAACATATTCCTAGAAATCACAGGAAATGCGCATTACATGAAAACCCTTTGGCACAGCAGTTTAGCCGGCTGAAACTTTTGTGGCCCAAGGGCTGTTGAATGAGAGCACCACAAATCTCAAAGAAGAAAGGAGCTTCAGGGCGGGTCAGGGACGAGACATGGGAGCTTGTAGTGAGCGTGCACCATAAACCTGTACATTTAAGCAGGCAGGGAGGGGTGCGCAAACAAGGAAGGGCTCTGTGACTTTACGGCCAGGTCAAGGGGGAGATTTTGCGGAAGTTCGAGGGATAATTGTCTTTTCCGATTAATTTACAAAAGAGTAAGAGAGCTTTAGGTTGGAAAGGAAATGTAGCGACAAGTGGATAGTGAGTGCGCGAGACTGTTTGAGTATCA